>NW_027555736.1:254480424-254751484 GCF_003287225.1 Phascolarctos cinereus
TTTAAATTTTTATTCATTTTAAACTTAAATGCAAAAAACCAAAAGAAGAGCTTTATGTACAAAGCATAACGAGAAAGAGGATTCGGTATAAAACAATGAAATTCCATTTCACTCTTTACTTTAAAAAAAAACTACGTAATACTACATATCATTTTCATATCTACCCTGATTTCCTGTATTTCCTTCTAAATTTTATTTTTTTCTCTGCTGTGCACTTTTTTCTCCCTCCCTTCCCATCTCACCTTATAGATGGCTACCATTACACACAAATATGTTTGTGTGTGTGTTTATATATGTACATGTATTTATGTATATGTATGTAAAACCATACCCAAACACTCTTCTGTTCATCAGTTCTTTCGTGGGTAGGGACAGCATATTCTTTCATAGGTTCTTTGTACTTCATTTGAGTATGTATAAACTCCTAATGACTTAGTCATTCAAAGTTGTTGTTAGAATACTTTTGCTGTTGCTGTGTACAATGTTCTTCTGGTTCTGCTTATTTCACTCTTCATTTTTTCTTCATTATTTCAGCATTTGCATGTTTTATCTAAAATCTATCAGCTTATCATTTCTTATGGCACAGTAGTATTCTATCATAATCATATATCACAGCTTGTTTGGCCATTCCCCAACTGGTGAGCATCCACTCAATTTCCACTTCCATGAGAGCTGCTATAATTATTGTAGAACACATAGATTCTTTTCCTTTTTCCCTTAAATCAGCTTGGGAAACAGATCTAATAGTAGCAGTCCTGGGACAAAGGTTATAAACACTTTCGTAACTCTTTGGGCATAATTCCAGGTTGCTCTATAAAGTGGTTGGATCAGCTCACAATTCCACCAACAGCAAATGTGTTCCATTTTTTCCACTACCCCTCCAAAATTTGTTGCTTGCCCTTTCTATCATTTTATCCAATCTGATAGGTTTAAGGTGATATCTTAAAGTTGCTTTAATTTGCATTTCTCTAACCAATGGTGATTTAAAGAATTTTCCATATGACTACAGTTTTGATTTCTTCATTGAAAAACTGCCTGTTCGTATCCTTTGACAATTTATCTATTGGGAGTTGATTCACATTCTTATAAATTGGACAAATGTTTTACATAGCATATATGAAACATTTATCTGAGGAAGCATCTTTAAAATTTTTCCCCGAATTTTGTTTTCCCTCTGATCTTGGCCACATTGGTTATGTTCGTACAAAACCTTTTTAATTTAATATAAGTGATATTAATTTTACACCACACAATACTCTCTACTTCTTGTTTGTTCATACGTTGCCCTCTTCTAATTTTGATATAATATCAACCTATCTATCTAGGTCACACATAAATTTTGAACTTACATCAAAATATACATCCCAAGAGAAGATCATCATCAGTATGTCAATTTCATGATAGTATGCTTACTCATTTTGGTCTAACAAAACCAACAAAACACAATGTTCCAGCAATCACCCCCATGCCATCCATACATGGAACCATTGGTCACAGCAAATGGAGTTTTGCATGAGGTGGATAAGTTCACTTCCCTTGGCAGTATGCTTTCCAGGGATGTACACATTGATAATGAGGTGGATGTATGCATTGCCAGAGCTATTCAGTATTTGGGAGCCTTTGAAGGAAAGAGTGGGAGACTGCAGATATTAGACTTACTACCAAGCAGAAGGCCTACAGAGCTATTGTGGTGACCTCATTGTCATATGCCTGTGAAACCTAGACAATATACCAGCACCATGTCAGATAAATGAATTGCTTCCATTTGAACCATCTTAGGAAGATTCTGAAGATCACCTGGTAAGATAAGATACCACACACTCAGGTAGTTTTTTGAGGTAAGCTGTGAGGCATTCAAACTCTACTGCAGAGAGCACAGCTTCAATGGACTGGCCACATTGTTCAAACACCAAACATATGCTTGACAAAAAGACTGCCATATGGGGAACTCACACAGGACAAGTGCTCACATAGGGGTCAGAAAAAAGGATGAACATCTCTCTAAAGAATTTTGGAAATGGGGCAGCTAGGTAGCACAATGGATAGAGCACTGGCCCTGGAGTCAGCAGGACCTGAGTTCAAATCAGGCCTCAGACCAGACATGACATTTACTAGCTGTGTGACCCAGGGTAACTCACTTAATCCAAACTGCCTGAAAAGAATAAAAAAATTAAAAATTTTGGAATTGATTATGTGACACTGGCACAGGACAGTGGCATGTCTCATCAGAGAAGGTGCTGTGTCCAAGGATCAAAACTAAATTGAAGAAGCTCAAAAGAAATGCAAGATGTGCAAATTTAGAGAATCCACCCCAAATGTT
The DNA here is from genome assembly GCF_003287225.1 of Phascolarctos cinereus. Taxonomy (NCBI): domain Eukaryota; kingdom Metazoa; phylum Chordata; class Mammalia; order Diprotodontia; family Phascolarctidae; genus Phascolarctos; species Phascolarctos cinereus. The sequence goes on from NW_027555736.1 coordinate 254,482,745, forward strand.
CACATGCCCAACTCGTGGTAGAGTATTCTGAGCTTGTTTCGGTCTGATCAACCACAGTCAGATGCACTGTAACTTGACTCTAACATAGTGACATCATTTTGGTCCTCTTTCAAAAGGAAGAACAACAACCATCCAATCTTGGTAAATGGTATGATATTGGTCTTATTAAATTGCCCAGTTTCTGTCAGACTGCTCTTCACCTTTCCCAACAATTTTGGCCAATAAGAAATTCTTATCCCAAAACCTTAAATTTTCACATTTATCAAATACAGGTTTACTAAAATCGTTTGCTATTGTATGATGCATGTCTGCTGTTTTCCACTGATCATTTCATGTAATTCTTTCTGTGCATTTCTAAGAGTATCCTGCTCAATATTTCTTATAGTACAATAGTATTCCATCACAATCACACAGCATGTCTGGTTCAGGCATTTCCCCAACTGACTGACATTCCCACAATTACCAGTTCTTTGCCACCTCAAAAATAGCTGCTATAAATATTTTAGAACATCTAGGTTGTTTTCCTTTTTCCCTAATCATCTTTGTAAGAGGCCTAGTAGTGGTATTGCTGGGTCAAAGGGTATAGGCAGTTTAATAACTCATTGAGCATAATTCAAGATTGCTCTCCAAAATGATCAGATCAGTTCACAATTCCACAAACCATGCATACATGTCCCAAGAATTTTAAAAACATTTTGCTGTCTAACTTTTTATTTTCACTACTCAGTGTTCATTGTTATGCATAGTGCTACCAGAGGTAAACATTCAGAAAACTCACTCATCCCCAAAATGCATACAACTGCATGCTACCATAGTACATACAGAAAACTGGTTTTTAAAAAAATCTTTTTTTATAAAGAGAGATTAAAAGGGTACCATCATTTCTGGTAACAATTATTAAAGTTGTGACTCAATTTGACAGTATTACTTTGCTATTCAATAAAAGAAGAATTGGGACACTAGGGCAGTGTCTGATCAATCCTAAAATATCTATCTACTACAGAAAATTAGGAAGGCAAATATTAGTGCATTTCCCATTTATTTTTATGAAGAGAACTGAGCAAAGCCCTGTTCTTCAGGTTTCAGGAGCTGAGGTCCATAGTTTAATAACTTCATTCCCACTCATCAAATTTATTTGTGATTCACATTAAATAAAAAACTTATTAAATTTTCTCTGAATGATCATGTGAGGAGTCACTCAGCAATTAATTGACCAGAAAATGAGCTTTTTACTTCTTGACTTCTGTCCGATTTTCAACTTTAGTACTATAAACCTACAAATGAGAAGCTTTAGTCAAAGCCACTAGCAACTATAATGAACCATATGCAACACTTTTTCTAGATGCTAAATTATCTAGAACCAGTCCTGTGTTACCAATGTTTGCACAGAGAAAATTGTGATGTTCTTAGTGGAGTTAAATGTCCAGTTTCTCCTTGATATTGTTGAAGGAATTTGCTCCCATGGAATCAGCCTGGCCTTGCTCCCACCACTCCTTGTGTTCACCCAAGGATAAAAATGGTTGTGAGGGAGGGTTGAGGTTCCCAATGGACATATGTGAGATTGCATCTGGGACTTTCTCTGTGAAGGTATCATTGCCAACACCAAACTGCTAGAGAAAGGTAAAATGTTGGTGTTGAAGATATCCCAACAAATAGTGAGGAATTGTGAGTCATAATGGGGTCATGAACGTCATTCCTGCAACTTTTCATTTGGGGGTTAGGGTATAATTCCATAATTTGATTCATCTCAGGAGATGCATGAATTCTGCCTTTGCCCCAAGGACCTTAAGTGCTGGATGGTAGAAGTATATAATAATGCTGCTTAGGTTATAAATAAATGCCAGGTGTTTTCTGATATTTCTTCTTGCCCAACAGCTAAAGAAGATGTTCATCAAACCCTGACCCCCACCACCAAAGCTGCCCTGTTCAGAAGCCATATGTAACAGCTGATAGTGTATTTCAGTGGAAGATCAACAAAGACTCCAGAATTGAAACAGTCAGACCAGTCTGCGTATGGTGCTGCCAATAGCTTCTCTCTCTCAAAAATCTCATCAACATTTGCCAGTACCAGAGTATCTGCCTCCATGAACACACATTATGAATACTGTTTAGTGACCAGAAGTAAAGTTTCTGTCTTTTCATTGAGGTTGAATGAGCTGGATATTCGCTTTCCAAGGTGTTGATCATGATGATTACATTGAAAATCTTTTCTAAACTTTCCTGTTATGGAGCTGGGGAGGCAGTCACTGCTTAGTGGTGAGTTCAGGAACCCAAAGCACCTCGATGAAGGGGCATCTCAGAGGAACATCTAGATCTTCCTTACTTTCAAAAAAGAAATTTAAATATATTTTAATAAGTTATTCTATCAACATTTACCCATTTGCCTTAATACTTTTTGGCTATGTTGGTCAGTCAATCACTAGAAGTTCCTTATGTAATGTCAGTTTCATTCATGATTGAAAGTCCAAAAATCTCCTCACAATGATTGATTAAATTTCTTACATCAGTCAAAGGAGAAAAATAGAAACATTTATTTACATTTCCTTACAAGTGATGAATGGGACACTCTTTAGTCTCTGTGTACAGTCATGATTATGCATTTGAGAGAAATAATTATTTCTCACTTACATTTAATTACTATTTCTTTAAATAGGGCCAAGATTTTGCCCTTCTACTTCCTCATTGACAAGTCACTTCCTGTGGGTTACTCAGGCAGCCTTTGAAGGGCTAATACTGAGAGGGAGAACTCAGATCTGTTCGAAAGGTAAAGTTAGGTGAATTGATGGATTGAAACCCATTGTGTTTTACTCAGACAAGTCTGGGAAAATGTGGGTTCTCCTTTTATCACACGAGGATATGAATCCAAATAATTCTCTTTGACCAAACCCAAGTGATTAGAATCACATCCCCACATCCTCAGTAGAATAAATCCCTGTCTTAGTATAATATTCATTCTTTCATTGTTGACCAATCAGAGTTGATTCAAACTCTCAAAAACACACATTTTTCCATGGGCATTGAATGGGTTCCATGATGTATTTTTTTCAAAGAGTGATGGCCAAATGGCCATCTTTTTATTAATAACATGCTAGCATTATTAATAAAATGATTAATTACTGAGAAAATGCCTCTCAAACTTTTTATATGTTGCACATAATGTATGTGAGATTTCTGTATGCGTATAATACTGAGAAAATTAAAATTAAAATGGATCTGTTGAGGTTTAGAGGTGGAGAGCTGGGACCCCAAAATCAGAACACCGGTCCTGTTCAAATGAATTCAATTTCAGCCAATGTCATGGTATATTAGAACATTCGGGCGAGTGAGATTTAAAGAATCTGCCAGATTGGACAGACTCTTAAGCAATCTACACATGTGTATTGCTAATATAACTGGGCCAGATGTTAAGAATCTGAGTCCCTTAAGTACGACAGATGGATCTTATATATAGAAAGACTGGGGAAGGGATCTAAGAGTGGCCAAATAGTCTGGGGTACCTGGAGGAGGGGGTCTGAGAAGGATCAATATGAGAGTGGCCATTAAGCTGGGGTTCCTGTGAGGTAACAGAATGCCAGGGACCTGGACCATGTGACCAAGGGAGAATGGAGTCCAAATAGGATTAAAGGTGGGAAGTGGCTGGGGGTAGTGTGAAGTGGAATAGGGAGGTAAGGCAATGGAGGGCTAGGCTAGTTATAGGGTAACAGAGAATTGTGAGATTGGGCATAGAAGATAATGAAAGGCCAGTTGGTAAGATTTAAGCCTCAGAAGAACTAGAGATTTGAACATGTGGGAAATTGCAGGAATTTTCGTTTTTGGAATCCAGATCCCAAAGACATAATCTTTATCTTTTAGGAGTTCAGATCCCACCTCATCAGATCCTGTATCATTTTCTTATTTATCCTATTTACAGCCTATTGCTTTTGTCCAGTAACTGACTTCTTAGTCTCTGTCTCTAGACTTAGTTCAGAATTCTGCTGTCCTGTGATGGGTTAAGTTTAGAAATCCAGGTTCTCTTGCTTACTACTGTTCTATTCCTGCGTCAAGAAATTCTGGTAACCTGGGAAGATATGGTCTGCCACAGGGGAGTTGGCCCTAATATATTTACAAGACCTTCAATCCTTCACTGATGTCTGGTTTGCTGTCCAAGTAACTCTGGGCCATTGTCTTGGGCCTTACAACTGGACTCAATCAATAACCCCTTCTTAGTCACCAAAAGGAGAGAAGCAGGGTTGTTGCTACACACCCAATTTCGAACCAATATGGTGTTATCCAAACTTCAGCTATATAACCAATTATGTTGCCCTTAAGCACATGATATCACCTATCCTGTTATGTTTTTTGTTCTGTAGTTGCCAAAAACCTCTCAAAGGGAAGCTCTCCTTGGCATCTTTGACTGGAGAATGAGGCAGCCATTGAACCATCTTATTCTCAGGTTATTATTCTTGATAATAGAATGTTATCTTGCTTAGAGAAATGTGCCTTAGTTTACATTTTTCTTGAATTTAACTTTCCACAATATTTAATAGTAATGAGGATTTTTTTCTTAATCTGTTGAAATGTCAGAGAAATTACTTATTATCTACCTAACATGGAAATCATGGATAAAACACATCTCAGCAATGTTGGAGAGGCTCATTCATGAAGAAACAGAAGGTCAAATGAACAACAAGCTTTTATTAAGCACGTACAATTTGCCAGGAAGGGTGCCAAGAACTGGGGATATAAAGGCAAAAACCGGTCCCTGTTTTTAAGGAGGTTAGTCTCGTTTAGAGAGGCAACATGAAAATAATTATGCTCAAAATATATATAGTATATATGTGTGTGTATTTGTGTGCATATGTGTGTGTGTGTGTGTGTGTGTGTATGTATACAGGATATATCCAGCACAAAGACACTGGAATTAGGATTGGAGAAGGACGAGGGGGGCAGAATTTCAGGTAAGATTTGAAAAAAGCCAAAAGGGAGGAGAGGCAGGGATGAGGAAGAGAATTCCTTTTTTCTTTTTTGGGGGGAGGGGATAGGAAGAGGGGACGGGCAGGGAAGCAGTCAGAGTGAAGTGACTTGCCCAGGGTCACACAGCTAAGAAATGTCAAGTATCCCAGACCAGACTTGAACTCAGGTCCTTCTGACTCTAAGGCTGGTGCTGTATCCACTAAACCACCTAGCTGACCCAGGAGAAGAATTCCAACCAGTGAGAACACATGGAGTAGGGAAATGAAATCTCCTGTGAAAGGAACAGTGAGAAGGTCAGCATCACTGAATTGCCAAGCACAAGGAAGGAAGCAAGGTAGAATAAGAGAGGAAAGATAGGAAGGGGCTGTGTTATGAAGGGTTGCAAAAGGCAAATACCATTTTATATTTTCTCTTTTGGAGGTAATACAGAGTCACTGGAATTTTGAGGGAAATCGTCCTATCTGTGCTTTAGGAAGATAATTTTGAGAGTTAAATTTAGTATGGACTAGAGTGAAGAGAGTACTGAGGCTGGGAGAACAACCAGCAGACTAGCATAATAATCCAGGTTGAGCTGATAAGGGCCTACCTTGGTGCTGGTGGTACCTTGAGGAGAGAAGGAAGAGTATTCTAGATATGTGATGAAAGTACAATTTACAAGACATAATGACCAATTAAATATGGGGTAGCAATGGGAGTTAAAGTCAGGCATTAAGATTGATGGCTAGCTACTGGAAAAGTTGCTTTCTGCTGGAATAGAAGAAAAAACAACCCAGGCTGTAAATGGAAATGATTGAGATTCTCTCTACACCTGTTGCTAGATCTAGGTCCCTTCTGTTATGTGTATCATGAGCCCAACCCCTTTCTGGACTCAATGGCACCTCAGGGGAAGTTTCTCTATAGTCTCACATTCCTTTTCCTCACTGTGTCTGTTGCACAGTAATACACAGCAGTACCCTCAGTATTAACGGAATTCATCTGTAGATATAACATGCTGTTGCCATCATCTCTGGAGATGCTGAATCAACCTTTCTCACGGTCTGCATACCATGTTTTACTTCCACTAGGGCTAATTCTTGCAACCCATTGCAACCCCTTCCCTGGAGCCTGGCAGACTGAGTTCATCCAATAGCTACTGAAGGTAAAGGCAGAAACGTTGCAGGAGAGATGCATAGAACCCCCAGGCTGTCTCACATCACTTCCCCACTCCACCAGCTGCACATCACACTGGACACCTGCAATACAGAGACATTGTATTAAAGTCAATAATCACATTAAGTCACTTCACATTGTCCCTCCCTCTCTATAAAAATACCTCGGAAAACAATCAAGAGGAAATTCCAGTTCAGCTTAAATTTCATGGTGAGTTTCTAGGTTAGTCCTCTGTGTGGAAGGACACACAGAGCTTGATCTTGTCTCCCAGAGATACAGGTACAGGTTTGGGGCTGCTTTTCATCCCAGTAGGGTTGGACCCAATTTGCATGTCTTACTCTATTCAAAGAGAAGAAGAACATCTTCTTCCTCCCAGAGAGAAGTCTCTTTCCTGAACTTCAGAGAGAAAGTTCTCTTAGAGCTGCTTCCAAAGCACTGGGGAATGTTGGTGACTCTGAGGCTCCCAGAGTGGATGGTTTTGACTCAGTATCAATCATACCACATCACCTCAATAACTCTAAACAGTTGGGTCTGAGACTAGTAGTAGTAGTAGTAGTTGGCCTTTTTGTGTTCCTAATAAACTTCTCAATCTTAGTCTCATTTCTGATTGTCAAAGCTTCTCAACCATCTTACATTTCCAGTTCTCAACAGATTGAATCTGTTCTATGAATCCCTTTCTTCTCAGGGTCTCTTGCTCTGGATTCTTGGCACCTATGTGGTTTTCTGAGTCTTCTTTTTGTTTCTCTTTACCTAAAATTACATTTCATTCAAATTATTTATCCACAATCCCAGTTATATTCCCCCATTACCTTACTAGAGGCAGCTTCCCAGAATATCGAGTTCCACTGCCACCTACTGTAAATTTAATTGTATACTCAGCCACATTTTTTCATTCTCACTTCCACTTTCCCTTTTTTTTTTTTTCCAGAAGAGGGATTTGTAATTTCAGAATCCTTATGCTTTTAGAGAGCTACATCCAGAGAACTTTTAGAGATCATCACTATTTTGAAGGATTCAATTCCTGGGGAAAAAAGCCTAATTCCTCTCTTGGTCACCATTATAGCATGGAATCTTTCACAGAGCAGGAGGGTCTCAGCCATGTCTTTTTGTTTCTCTCACCTGCTATTGTGATTACATTTGATGTATTTCCTTCTTATTCCATTGCTTACTAAATTAAGGATAATTTATAATACAACTCTAAGTTGTGAATGGAGATCAATGGCTATAGAAGAGAAAAGTTCAGAATACTCCTCTTCAAGTGCTGAGTCCATAAATCACTGTTTCACACATGCTAGTATAAGGGTCTCAGATTTTAGACTTTTCCCATTTCAGATCACCCTATGTGTCCTATTCACAGATACCCGTTGCAAAATTTAAGAGTGTCCCATTCACTGTTTGTAAGGAAATTTAAAGAAATGTTTATTTTATTTTTACTCCCTTAGTTGACATGAACAATTATAATGAGCCTGAGAGTACAGTCCTTGGTCATACGATGAAGGCAACTGATGCTACATGGGCAAGGTCTAGATTAGCCATGTCCCTTGGTTGATATAAAAAAGCAATCTAGCCAGTTGTAAACAGAGAGAGAGTCAGCTCTTCTGCCAAAAGTTGAGCTAAGGAAAATGTTGTCCAGGAGATACAATTGTAAGACCAGTCCAGCAAAGATACTATTCCACAAAGAGAAATGTGGAAATTTCAAAATAAGAAAGAGGAAGTCAAGGTTTTCAAGTGGTGGAGACTTGAGTTGACTTCACCATGTGTATTCTTCATATGTGTCTTTCAATTAGCACATTCTATGCATGTACCCATTCTTCACCCTGACTCTGTGTGTGTTTGTGGGAAAGTGTGCCTCATGGTTATAGTTAGAAAGTTCATACTATAACTTTTGTCTTTACTTTGAACTAATTGTGTCAACTGGTTTGGGCCCATGAGTATGGACTTACAAACTACTTGGGGTAAAAGTGACTAGGAGGAGTAGGCTAAGACAGGGATGCTACATTGGAATCACAAATTTATTCCTGATATCAGGGAAAAAAGTCCTTACATTTCCTTCAACAAGAATATAAAGAAATTTGCATCAAAATCTGATCAGACATTCTTAGTCATGTGACCAACAAGATGAAGGAATCTCTATCTTCTCCAGTCCTCACAACTTCTCAAATGTTTTCAATATAACAAGAATGCATGAGAAGTGAAAGCAATTTCAGCTATCAGCATCATATAAATGCTAATCTCTCTAACGAGGCAGCAAATTGATGAACTAACAGCAGAAAAGGTTTATAATTTCTAATCCTCAACATGTTCCCTCAGAATTCCCACTCATACCAGCTCCTAGCTCCATGGAGGGGTGGCACAATGTGACCCATAGGCTTACAACAGCACTAATTTCTTCCCATTCCAAACTGGGCAGCAGTGGTGGAGATACCGAAAATTTAATTTTTTTCTTTTCTTTCGAATAATATGGCAGCATGCTGTGGTCCTGGAAAGCTAAGGAAGAGAGGGAAATTGAATAGGACGCCAAATGTATAGGACTCCATCATGTCTAAAGCAAAAGGTCCTGACATCCAGTTGATGCCATTCATTTTCTCCCTTCAGAAGTTACATGGGCAAAGCCTAAGGCCATTGAAATGTGAATTGCTCTTGTACAGGAAGAAGCAGAGCTCTGATATCTAGACATATGGGAATTTACTACCAAAGCAGAAGGCGCGTTAGAAGGTGATTGATAGATAGATAGATAGATAGATAGATAGATAGATAGAGAGATAGAGAGATAGACAGACAAAGATAATGAAAACAAGATTGAAATTATCAAAGATCTCAATAAGAAGAAAACTCACAAATAAACCCAGTAAGGAATATATTAATAAGATAAGAAAATATAGCCACTAGGACACATAAACTATTTCAAACAATGAATAAATATTGAAGTACAAAAAAAAGTTAATCAATACAAGATTCAGCAGAAGGCTCTATGAATTCTCAAGATCTCATGGGAAATGACAGCATAGAGTCACAGCAAAATATTTCCTAATGAAGCAAGAAAGAAATGCGTGGGAAATGTTGGATTTATCTCCTGCATGACAGACAAAATTGGCAGCACAGAAAAACTTGAAACCAGGTGGTAAATCTCACCAAAGATAAAAAGAAAGAATAAGTGGTTGGGAATATAAGTATGTAAAAAGAGAAAAACATTCTGCCAGGAGAGGAGCAAAAATCAATTACATGAAAGTGAAAAATGATCCCTATATAAGTAAAATATATTTCTCTGTAAGTTAGGATGAAAAAAATCAACTTAAGAATGTTTCAGATGCTTACTCGGTCATCTACTATCTTAGCTACTCCTGCCAGTTTTGTATTCTCAAGTCATTCATGGATATGCTAAATATACAGGGTAAAACAAAGACTCTTTGGGCACTTCACTAGAATCTCTGGCCACATTGACAATGAACCCTTGACAACTGCTCTTTGAATCAGGTCAACCAACCAGCTCTGAATCCATAGTGTTATCATCTAATTCATATCTTTCCAGCCTCCTCACAAAAATGGCAGGAGAGACTTTGTTAATATACAGAAAAGCAATATCCACAGCACTCCCTCTATACTAGTTCATTGATTCTGTCAAAATAGAAATTATATTAGTCTGATGTCAGCTACTCTGTATGAAGCCATACAGAATCTTTGTAATCACTGCTTCCTTTCCAGGAATGACTCAAAATCCAGTGCTCTTCACAGTGCATAACACTTCCATTGAAAGAATTAACACTGCCACCATCACTTCCATTTCTCTCTGTAACTATAGGATTGGGGAGTAGGGGTGAAAACTGGATGTTTTGATGCTGATTTGAAGGATCAGAGGAGATGTGACTTCTCTCTAGACTTTGTAAATTTTAACTTTGGGGCTCAATGTTAGAGACAGAGTAGAGAGAATGGAAAAATATGGGGAATACACAGTTTCTCTCTATTTTTTTACTAGCACTTGTCATCCCTACTGAGACACAATAAATATCTACAATAATAAGTAGTTAACCATATTTGCCAGTGACAGGATAAAAAAAAAAACAGAGGCAATCATCAAACATTTATTAAGGAACTCTTATACGCCAAAATTTCTTTTTTAAGTAGGGGAGATACAGAGACAAAAATGAAATCATTTCTGCCCTCAAGCATCTCATCTTACATTTTAATGATGTAGACAGTATCTATATATGCTAAATAGCAGTGTGATGAATGTGGGCACGAGTATCAAAGGGGATCAAAAAAGGCTTTATATAGAAGCTAACATTTTCACTTGGTCTTGAAGGAAACTGGGGATTCCAAGAAATGAAGGTTAGGAGTAGTACATTCCCGTCAAGGGGGAAAAGAAATGTAAATGCAGAGTTAGGAGACAAGGTGTTTTGTGTATGGAACAGCAATACGATATAGTGAGTATTTTGTAAAAACACAAAAGTGGTAGAAAGGTAGTTGTAAAAGGCTTCAAATGATGGATAGAAGAGCTTACATTTCACCCATTTTTCTTCTATTTTTTTTCAATTAATGAAAATCTATCCTATAAGAACCCTTGTTATACATATGTATATTTAAGCAAAACAAATTCTTTCATGAACCATGTCCCATGAGCTTTGAAGTTTTGCCATAAATGGAAATTTCAGCTAAAATTATTTGGTTAAATCAAGTATTCCTGTACATGCCTTCAAGGAAATCTACTTTAACTAGGGGTTATTTATTTGAACGTGACCAGAAGTTGAAATTTTTTTATTGATATGTACTGTTTTAAAATTGATCACTCAATGTATGATGCATGTATTAGAGTCCATCTTTTTATGAACAGCATTCTGTTATTAATTTCTTAATGGAATCTTATCCTCCTGATGGTGGAATGAAAGTCAAGTTGTGAAGTATGAAAACTGTGTTCTAATTTTCCTTTTTTTATTTGAGTTTTTCAACATGTCACTTGGTCAACGTTCCAATTTTGATTTTATAATATTACAGATAAAGGTGAGTTAACTTGCATACTTTGACCTGGTTATTAGCAAGATCATTTAAAATTGTATTAGGATCAATTTTGTAGGAAACTTTTAACAAAGAAAGAGGAGTTCTCTCCACAAGATGTTTTAAGATGACAGTCTGCTGGAGATCACTTGGCAATACTCCAACCAGGAAACTTCATCAGATGATGTCCTGAACACAAGACAGCTGTACAAGAAGACACTTCTGAATCCTTAAATGGACAATTTATTTTTATTTTTTCCCTGGGGTCTCTGCATCTGTATTACTAAGGGGTACTTACCCTTTTAAATTGAAAATGCTGTTCTCTTTCCCCTGTCCCCTATTGTCATAAGTCCCCAAAACCCCTTGATGAAGTGTTGACCATATCAGTTAGTGATTCATTGAGAAGGATACACGTCTCATTAGAACCAGATGGGGGAATGTGAGAAATGCTTTTTCTAGCTAATCATTATCTTGGAAACTCAGAGCTTCCCTATTCCCTTTTCTTTCAAAGTTCAGTCCTCCTTCAAAAGGACATTAAGATGTAATGTAAATGGGTCTATTCCTGCTCATTATGTTGCCTAGACAAGTCTCGAAAAATGCTGATTCCTCCCTTTATACTATAGGATATACACTAGTGCAAATGCACTCAAACATTCTCTAATAAAGATCATGAATTCTTTTATGTTTAAAAGGAAAGGTAGCATAGGAAAATTCTTCACAGTAAACATATCCTTGTGTTATAAAAGGAAATAAAAAAAACACCAACAAATGAGATGTTATGGTATGTACTGTGTCACTCTCATTGGCACACTCCAAAAGACTCAAAGGAACCAGAATTATTGGTTTTCCTCCTTCTGTCAGTATCCCCATGCAAAAAACACCCTTCTCTTTTTATTACTGCTCTCCTTTTTCACTCTTAGGAGACACCCTGTTTTCCAGAGCTAAGGACCAACAAGAAAGCTCTGTCTTGAGACTTCCATAACAAAAGTCCTTTGTGCTCACCCTCTGGATGAACTCTGCTGCAACTAAATCGCAGAACTGACAATTCGTAAGTTCAGGCAAGCACCAACAGGCCCAGGCATGAAGCCCTGCTAAGAATGGACTTTTTGTCACTAGGCAACCTTGCCTCTCTACTGTTGCTGACCGCATTGTTTGATTCTTTGTCTAGCCACAACTACATATATCAAGGTTTAGCATCACTTCCTTGGATCTCCTCCTAGAGGAAACCTCGGCTCATGAGGCTAGTTTCCATCCTCCAGTAGAATATAGAAAGCTTTTTGCTTATGACCACTGGTTTTGCTTTTATTTCATTTTATTTTTCAGAGTTAACTGTGCTTGTAATCACCTGAGTGAGCTCTTTAGCATTTTTATAATTAACAGCAGTTGCGAAACCTTTATAATTCTTCAGTCATTTGTTTTCAGAGTTGAGACTTCATACCAGAGCAAAAATACAGATAATAACAATAATAATTAACATTTATATAAAACTTACTCTGTACCAATCACTATGCTAAGTAATTTACAATTATTTCATTTAATCCTCACAACAAACCTGGAAGGTAGGTGCTGTTATTATCCCTGTTATACAGATGAGGCAACTGAGGTAAATGACAGATAAATGACTTGTCAAAGATAGTAAGCTAAATGACTGTTAACAGGTAGTAAGTGACTGAGCCAGCATTTGAATTCAGGTCTTCATAACTGCAGGCTGAGCACTCTATCCACTGGGTACCGAGTTGCCTCAGATTCATTTTGAAACCTTGAGGTTTTGAAGACAGAATTTGAAAATTAAGGACATTTTGAACCAATTATATGCTAGAAAATGTTTAATAAGCATCCTTCTGCCCCCAAAAAATTATGCACTTAGAAAACTTTTAAATTTAATGTGCATTACTAATATTTTTTGCATTACTTTCTTTAGGCCAGAAAATCAACAGCAAAATAAATACAAACTGAGGCCATTCTCTGCTAACTCCCTCTTCTCCTCTCTCTTTCATTTCATATCACTAATATGCCATCAACAATTATCTCCTTTATTCCTGTCTTATGTGATGAGGTCACTTTTTTCTCAGTCCTCATTCTCTTTGACCTCTCTGTTGCTTTGACATGAGCACTCTTTTCTCCTTGTTACTTTCTTCTTACTAGGTTTATGGGATACCACACTCTTGGTTCTTAACCTGTTTATCTCAGTTTTCTTCTCCTCTTCCCCTCCCATCATCCAGATCATGTCCTCTCATCACGGGAGTTCCATGGGGTTCTGCCCTATGCTCTCTTCTTTTCTTTGTCCATAATATGTTATTTGGTTATCTCATAAATTCTCACCGATTTAACTATTGTTCAGCTATTCAGTCATATCCAACTCTTCATGCTTCACTGGCATAGCACACCAGATCCTTGTCTGCTATCTTTCAAACTTTCTCCAAGTTGTTTCTCATTGTTTACATGACAATATCTACTCATCTCATTCTCTGTCATCCCCTATTCCATTTGCTCTCAGTCTTTCCCAAGATCAAAATCTTTTCCAATAAATACCATGTACTCATCATGTGGCCAAAGTTTTTAAGCCTCAGTTTTTGTATTTGACCTTATAAAGAAAAAGCCTGAGCTAATATCTTTAAATATTGATTGATTTGGCCTCCTTCCTATTCAAGGGACTCTCAAAAGTGCATGAGACTGCATGAAACATGAAGAAAAAATAAAACAAAACCAAAAGAGTAAAAAAATAGGAGAAAATGTGAAATAGTTAATCAGAAAAGCAACTGACCTGGAAAAGAGATTGAGGAGAGATAATTTAAGAATTATTGTACTACCTAAAATCCATGATTAAAGAAAAATATAAAGGGATACAATATTGATATTATGTGAGGTCTGATTGAAAAGAAACTTCAGATTCCCTCCAATTAAAGCATCATGATCTTCTCTTATGTTTATGATTATACATGGGATATATATAACTATACATACACACACATGTAGATCTGCATACATACATATTGGGAGGGGTCATCTATATAACATAGATATGTCAGTGTATAAACACATATACGTATGTATTGAATGTGCATACAGGTAGGTATGTTTTTCACATGCACATGTATGAAAATGCTATGGGATACATAATAAATGTTCAGTAATACCTGACCTGCATCATGTTTCACAACTACAAAGACACTATGGACGACACATGTAAGCCATTAAAGGGATACATCTTCCCTCTATACCTGCAAGCAACAGAAATAGGAAAGATTCTCAGGAGCACAAAGGAAATTAGATAGATAGATAGATAGATAGATAGATAGATAGATAGATAGATACATAGACAGATAGATAGATAGAAAGGGAGAGATATTCACTGTGAATTAGGAAGAATCCACAGACCTTGAAGACTTTGTCAGCCTGATTCTTCAAATTTTTCAGCCTCATGCTTCACCGGTTATTCTAAGTGTACTCCGTGTTCTTGAGTTCTCTCTCTAAGTCACTCTCCATGTGGCCTGTCTGAATGAGGAGTTTTATGTGTGCTCTCCTACTCCTTTTTCTCACTGTGTCTCTTACACACTAATACATGGCTGTGTCCTCAGCTTTAAGGGAATTCACTTGCAGTTGCAGCACATCGTTGCTGTAGTTTAGGGAGATGGTTAATCTGCCTTTCACAGAGTCTGGATAGAATGTTTTTCCTACGTTACTATAAATAGATGCGTGCCACTCGAGACCTTTCCCTGGAGCCTGCAGAACCCAGCTAATGTAATAGATGCTGAAGGTGAATCCAGAAGCTTTGGAGGAAAGGCTAAGAGATCCTCCAGGCTGCCTCACATCACCCCCAGACTCTACCAGCTGAACATCACAATGGACACCTGCAAATAAAGAGTCCTTTAAGACAATAGTCACACAAAGAAACCACTTGAAAGAGTGTATCCTTCGTCAAAAAACAAAATACAAAACTACCTCGTAAAAGAGTCAGGAGGAAAATTTCATTCCGTCCAAAACTCATTGTTTGGGCCCCACAGTGTCAGTTCTTAGGAGAGAAAGGCCACACAGAAGAAAAGCTCCTCTCCCAGAGCTGCAGACACAGGTTTTTGCTGCTTTTCATCCCTAGAGGGAGAAGCCCAATTTGCATGTCTTCCTCTTTAGTGTGAGGAAGAGTAACTACCTCCCAGTGGGATGAGTCCCCTCCCTGAGCTGCAGCAAGGTTTCTCTCAAAATTAGTTCTAAAACCATGGGGAAGATTAGTGACACTGAGAATCCAAATATCATTGATAGGCACTCAGTGTCTATCCTTCTCCATCACTCCAATCTTCCTTCAATACCAAGAGATTGTTCATTAGGCTTTTCTATGTTGCTGTTATTTTCCCAGCTTCTCTCAATGCCATTTCTAATTAGGAAAGCACTCTAAGCATTTTGTCATTTTTTATCTTCACCAGATGTTGGATCTACCTTAAGATGCTTATTGTGGAATTTCTGAGCTTACTCTTGCCACTTACGCATGCTGACAGAGCTACTTTTTGTTCATTCTCTTTGTAATTAGATTCTATGTGCACTATATACCACCAAACCCATTCAAGGTCCCTTATATCCAGGTTATGCTTTGTTGGCATGAGAGGGGTCATTGTGAAGTTTTCAACTGAGCACTTATACTTCAGAAATCAGCAGACACTCAAAATCAGGGATTGTCTTTAATTGATTTTTTGCATTGTTTAGACAACAATAGGATAGAGAAAATGGGCATAATAATGGCACCTTTAGCATAGGATTATCATTAGGATAAAAAGAGACATTTGTAAAAAGCAGTTAGTACAATTCTGGGACTATAATAGGTACTGTATGGATGCCTTCTATGTTCTCCCCTCTCCCTGTCTTCCCTTGTCCTTTTGTCGTAAGCATAAACATAAAGACTAATCAGGGACAAACTTATTACATTTAAATATGGGGAGGTTGTGTCCCTATGGAGGAAGTCTAATTAAAAGAAGGTGAGAGTGGTTCTGTTATGTCGTAATGATCAGCAGACTCGGTTGCTCTGGGATGGAGGTCTCTGCAATCTGAGGCTCAGGTTACACCTTTCCCCAGATACTATAGAAGATATACATTTTCCCCAGGGGATGTGGTGTCACTGTGTCACCACATGCAATGAGTCTTGAGAAACAAAACATGGGACTTTTTGGAGTATCCTGGAGACTCAGGGGGCTTTCTCATGCCTGACCATTTTGTGCCTTAATTCCTCCAGCTCAGAGGGATGTGAGCTTGGGTGTGCTGGTAAGGTTTTTAACACCAGCTCTCCAGGGGAGAAAAATGAATGCACTGTGAACTTTTAAGTTTAATCTACATTAAACTTTGTTCATATAAATAGTTACTTGCACACCTTAATTGTGACATGGTTTTCTCTAATCTTTCTTTTCCTTTCTCCCTTGGGTGAATATTCTTCTTTCTCTCTCCATTCTTCTCGGGATCATTACGACATAACAGAACCACTCTCACCTTCTTTTAATTAGACTTCTTCCATAGGGACACAACCTCCCCATATTTAAATGTAATAAGTTTGTCCCTGATTAGTCTTTATGTTTATGCTTACGACAAAAGGACAAGGGAAGACAGGGAGAGGGGAAAACATAGAAGGCATCCATACAGTACCTATTATAGTCCCAGAATTGTACTAACTGCTTTTTACAAATGTCTCTTTTAATCCTAATGATAATCCTATGCTAAAGGTGCCATTATTATGCCCATTTTATAGTTAGGTAAACCAAGGCAAAATAAAATGAACTGATTCACCCCAGAGTTACAAAGCTGATATCTGTGGCCAGTTTTGAATTCAGATTTTCCTTATTCCGGGCCCAAAGTTTTATCCATTGTGCCACCGGCTGTCTGTAGGAGATGGTTTCAGAGAAACAAGATTTTTCATTCCTGTTTGCATTTTTCTTTCTCTTAACTCCTGTATTTCACCTTCAATGTTTCTTCAGGACTCTGTTCTTTTCATCAGGAATTCTTTATAATCCTCTATGTAATTGAAGATTCATATTTTTTCCATTTAGTGTTTTATTCAGTTTTGATGAGTAAGGTGTTGTTGGCTGTAAACTTTTAGGAAGAGTTTATTTCAAGCTTTCTACTTCTTTATAGTGGTGGCTGTTAAGTTATTTGTGATTCTGACTTGCACTCCTCAGTACTTGAATTCTTTCTGGTTACCTGTACGACTTTTTTCCCCCTTACCTACCTGGAAGCTGTGGATTTTGACTATAATATTCCTGGAAGTTTGAATTTGGTGTTTTCTTTGAAGAGATGACCACCGTATTTTTTCTAATTCTATTTTGCCCTCTGGTTCTTTTTTATCATATGGATTTCTTTTTTTAAAATTTCTTTTATTTTTTTTCTTCCCTCTCCACCCTAGAGATAGCTATCATTGGACACAAATAAGTATACATATGTAAAATTATTCTATACATCAATTCTTTCTCTAGATGCAGATGGCATCTTTCTACACATGTCCTTTGTAGTTATTTTGGGTATTTATGATAGACAAAATAACTTAATTGCTCAAAGTTGTTCTTCAGACAATATTGGTGGAGGGGCACCTAGGTGGCTCAGTGGATAGAGCACAGGTCTTGAAGTCATGAGGACCTGAGTTCAAATCTGGCCTCAGACCAAACACTTGACACTTGCTAGCTGTGTGACCCTGGGCAAGTCACTTAACTCCAATTGCCAAAAAACAAAACAAACAAAAGAGATATTGCCTTAGACAAAACACTTGACAATTGCAATTTCCAGGTTTTGCGACCACAAAGAGAGCTGCTGTAAACGTTTGAGATGCATAGATTCTGTTCCTTTTCCCTAATTATCTTCAGAAATAGACCAAGCAGAGTTATTACTGGCTCCAAGGATATAGGTAGTTTAATAACTCTTTGGGCATAAATCCAGATTGCTCCCCAGAATGGATGTATCATTTAGCAATTCCACCAAGAATGAGTTAGTGGCCCAATTTTTCTATATCCCCGCCAATATTTGTTGCTTTCCCCTTCTATTACTTTAGCCAGTTTGGTGGGTGTAAAATGATCTCGCAAGATAGTTTTAATTTATATTTCTCTAATCAAAGGTTATTAGAGCATTTTTATAAGATTATAAGCTGTTTTGATTTCTTCATCAGAAAATTGTCTCTTCATATTCTTTCACCATCTAACAAGTAAGAAATGGCTGATATTCTTATATATTGGGAAAAGTTCTTTATGTATTTTAAATGTGAGACCTTTATAATGTAAACTGTCTATAAAATATTTTTCTAATTTTCTATTTTCCTTCTGATCTTGGCTACATTTGTTTTATTTGTAAAAATACTTTTTAATTTCATGTATTTAAAGTGAATACTTTTCTTTATGTTAAATCAATTTAGTGTAATGTAAAAACTAACATTTTTCATTTCATGTAAAGTGAAATGATTAATTTTATACCAAACTTTGCTCTCTATCTTTATTTTATTCACAAGTTATTCACTTATCAATAAGTCTGATAATAATGTGTTCCATGTCCTTCTAATTTTCTCATAAAAGCAATTTTTGTATCTAGGTATATATCCATTTTGACCTTATTTTGGTAAATGGTGTAAGATATTATCTATGCCCAGTTTCTGCCATTCTGTTTTCTACTTTTCTCAAAATTTTTCCCAAAATCTTATCCCCAAATTTTAAGACTTCCTACTTGTCCAATACAAAGTTATTGTGCTTATTTGCTGCTGTAAAGTAGATGTTTATTCAATTCTATGGATCTGCTTTGCCTTTCTTGGCCAGCACCAGATATTTTGATAATTGCTGCCTTATATTATAGTTTAAGATCTGGCGCTGCTAAATCTCTTTCCTTTAAATGATTTTCCATTATTACCATCGATATTCTTGACTTTTTCTTTTTCCAAATCCACTTATTATTTTTTTTAATTCAGTAAGAATAATTTTGGCAACTTAATTTGAATGGCATTGAATATGTAAATTAGTTTGGGTAAAATTGTCATTTTTACCATATTGGCCCTGCCTTGCCATGAACAATTAATATTTTTCAAATTATTTCAATCATATTTTATTTGTCTAAAAAGTTCTTATAATTTTGTTTGTATAGCTCATGAGTCTGTTTTGATAGCTGTACACTTAGGTATTTTATACTGTCTAGAGTTATTTTAAATTGGTTATTTTTACTATCTCTTCCTTCATGGTTTTATTTGTTACATAGAAGAGGGCTGATGATTTCTATGGATTAACTTTATATCCTCCTAATTTGCTAAAATTATTCATTGTTTCAACTAACTTTTTAGTTGAGTCTTTGCAATTTTCCAAGTATAACATCACACCTTCTGCAAAAAAGAAATAACTTTATTACCTCAGTACCTATTCTGATTTCTGCAATTTCTTTTTCTCTCATTACTATTGCTAACATTTCCAATACAATCTTGAATATTTTTGATTACAATGGGCAGTCTTGTTTCAAGACCGATCTTACTAGCAAGGGTTCTACTTTATCCCTCTTACAGATAATGCGTACTGATAGTCTTAGATGAATGCTATCTATCAATTTAAGGAAAAAATCAATTTATACTGATACTTTCAAGTGTTTTTAATAAAAATGGGTATTAAACTTTATCAAAGACTTTTCTGCATCTATTGATACAATCATGATTTTTTTACTTTTATTATTGATACACTCTATTATGCTAATAGTGTTCCTTATGTTAAAAAATATCCTTGAATTCCTGGTATAAATTCAACTTCGTCATAACGTATAATCTTTATAATATATTATTGCGATCTTTTAGCTAGTGTTTTATTTAGGATTATCGCATCCATATTCATTGATGAAATTTGTCTTTAATTATGTTTCTCTCTTTTTACTCTTCTGGGTTTAGGTATCAATATCATATTTGTTTTATAAAAAGAATTTGGTAAGATCTTTACATATTATTCTAAATAATTGATTTAATATTGGAATTAGTTGATCTTTAAAGATTTGATAGTATTCACTTGTAAATCCATCTGGTCCTTGTGCTTTTCTCTTAGAAAGCTCATTTATGGCCTGTTTAATTTCTTCTTCAAAAATAGCCATATTTAGATATTCTATTTGTTCTTCTGCAAATTGAGGCAATTTGCATTTTTATAAATATTCTTCCATTTCACCTAAATTGTTAGATTTATTGGCATATAATTGGGCAAAATAACTCCTTATAATTAAGTTCATCTTCATCAGTTTTATGTTCACCCTTTTCATTTTTGATACTAGTGATTTGGTTTTCTTCTCTTTTTCAATCAAATTAACCAATTCTTTGTCTACTGTTTATTTTCATAAAACCAACTCCTAGTTTTATTTATTAATTGTATGTTTTTGACCCTCAATTTTATTAAACTCACCATTAATTTTTAGGATTTCCAATTCCATTTTTAATTAGAGATTTTTATGTCATTCTTTTTCTAGCTTTTGATTACATCCCAAATTAATTAGTCTATTCTTTGTCTATTTTGTTCATATAAGCATTTAAGATATGTTTTCCTCTAATCATTGCTTTTCCTCTATCTGGCGAACCATGTCTGGTCAGCACTTCCAGGCCTGGCTTCCCAAAACAACAGAGGGTCCTTCAATCTTTCCTCACTCTGCATCTGGTATTCTTCAAGTGGGGGAAAATCATGGGGAGAAAAACATGCTAAAAACCAGAATGAATAAAAGAGACACAAAAATCCACTGAAGAGAACTCCTTAAAAAGCAAATTAACCAAAAGGAAATACACACACACACACACACACACACACACACACACACATATATATATATATATACATATATGTATATATATGTATATATACATATATATGCATATATATATACATATATATGTATATATATACATATATATACACATATATATACATATATATCTACATATATATATCTACATATATATATATCTACATATATATATATATATATATATATATATATATGTATATATATATATCTCTTCAATGAAAACAAGAATTTTTAAAAAGAATTGACCAAATGGGAAAAAATGGACTGAATTTGCTGAAGAAAATACATTCTTAAAAAATAGTATTGGCTAAATGGAAAAGTCAGCACAAGAGTTCAGTAAAGAAAATAATTCCTAAAAAAATTAGCATTGGGTACATGGAAGATAATGACTCCATGAAACATCAAGAAACACTAAAACAAAATCAAAAGAATGGAAAATTAGGGGAAAATGTGAAATATCTCATCTGAGAAACAATTGACTTTTAAAATAGAGGAAAGAAAACAGAAATTTTTTGGATGACTTTAACGATTTGATTTTAAAAAGAGCCTAGAACCTCTCAAGGAAGATTGCCTTGATGTCCTACAATCAGAGATAAAATAGAAATTGAAAGAAACTGCCATTCACCTTCTCAAATATATAACAAATAAGAACTCCGAAGATTGTTTCAGCCAAATTCTAGAGGTCCCAGGTCAAAGGCAAATATTGTAAGTAGCCAGAAAAATAGGCAATTCAACTAATGGGAAGCCGCAGTTGGGATCCCGTAATATTTAGCAGCTTCTACATTAAAGTATCCAAGGGCTTGGGATATGATATTCTAGAGGGCAAATGAGTTAGGATTACAGTTAAGAATCACCTAACCAGAATAACTTCGGGAAGAAATGGAATTTGATGAAATAGAGGAATTTCAAACATTCCTGATCAAAAGACCAGACCTGAATTAAAAAAAAATTGATTTTCTTTTTATTTTTTTATTTTATTTTATTTTTTTAATTTTTTTTAATATGCTTTTGAGTTGAAAATCTTTTCTCCCTTTTTCGCCCCCCCCTCCCCAAGATGGTGTACACTCTGTCATAGGCTTTACATTTGCATACCCATTAAACATATTTTCACATTAGTGAAGTTGTAAGTAAAAATTAAAACCAATAGGAGGAACCATCAGAAAGACGAAACAAAACTCAACTGAAGGTAAAAATAAGTGAGAAAAAAATTGATTTTCAAATACGAGATTGAAGTGAAGCTTTAAAGGTAAATGTAAAATAAAAACAAAAATTTATAAGCAACAATGGAAAAAGAAATTCCATTCCAAATAACTACAAAATACATAAAATATCTTGGAAGCAACCTACCAAACTGCACAAAAGACCCATATAGATTCCAATTACAAAATGTCCCTTAAAGAAATAAATAACAGTGTAAATAGATGGAAGAATATCAAATGTTCTTGGATAGCCCTTGTTAATATAATAAAAATGACAATGTATCAAAATTAATATACCCCTTTGATGCAATCAAATGACCAAAATGATGCATTATAGATCTTGATAAAATAACAAAATTTATTTGGAAAAGCAAAAGATCATGAATATCAATGGAAATTATTAAAAGAAGTAAAGAAGAAAGAATAGCACATCTTCACCTCAAATAAAGCAACAGTCATCAAATAACGTCATATTGTTTAAAAAACAGAGAAAATAGTGGAGCAGACTACACAAGGGAGAATCAGCAGCAACGGAATTTAGTGTTTGAAAAACCCAGCATTTGATAGAGGGGGAAATAATAGGTGTCTAAGAAGAAGCTCCTGATTCGACCAAAGAAAAGAAAACTGCTAAGAATGGGAAACAAAGTAGCTGTCCATTAATTCAACAAATGCTTAATGAATTGTGGAACATGAACACAACAGAATATTACTGTACAACAAGAAATCATGTGTATCAACCATGCACAAAATAATAAAAGTGGTAATTATAATTACTATTATTATCACATTAATTAACATTTATATAGGAAAGTAAGGACTTGTTATCCTAAATAAATCATGGGATATTAATATAATGGAACATTACTGTTGCACAAGAATTGATGAAATGGACAGGTTCAGGGAAAACTGGGAAGACATCTAGGAACTGCTGCAGAGAGGAGTAGCACTAGGAGAACAATTTATAGAATGACAACACCAATACAGAGAAAAATAATTTACACAGATTTTAGGATTCAAGTAAATACCACATGACTCAAGAGAACTGAAGATGAAATATACCTCTCATCTCAGACAGGGATGTGATGAACTTAAAATAAAGAGAAAGCATATGCATTATTGGAAAATCTAAGTGAGAATTTTTCCTCCCTGAAATTGCTTTGTATACCTTTGAAAGTGAAGTACTCAGGGGTGTCATGGGATCATATGCTGGGAGAAAAGGAGGAAAATTCTTATGTAATACCATAAATGGAATGCTAAAAGAAACCATTGACAAGTGTTATGACAGGAGAGAGGTGAATGATATCATGGAAGTGAGGCTAGCTATGTCATACCATAGAACAAGTCATTTCAGGAGGCAGCAGAGCAAGAATTTTTTCCAAACTATGTCATTTAAGGGGGAACGCTAAATTTGAATAGGAATTTGCATAATAGCATTCTCCCCAACAGTGAGAAGAGAGAGAAGAGACAAGGGCACACTCCCTTGGGGCAGTACAGAGTGAGAAGACAGAAGGAATTAAAGAGAGAAGAGACAGTATTAGGGCAAACATTCTTTGCATAATACAGAGTATTAAAGGCAGAAGGAATTAAAGGTTGATTTGGGGACAGTTGGAACACTCTAAGTGCATGTTTAAAAGATATGGCTAATTCTTCTGCTTCTGGGAGCCAAGGTGGCAGATGAAAAAGGTAGTTCCTCTCACCCTCACTTATCGATCTCTGAAAACCCAGAAAATATCACCCATAATGCAGGGGAAGGTGGCCTACCAATTCCACATCTTAAATTGTATTATAAAGCAGCAATCATCAAAACTTCTTGGTACTGGCTAAGAAATTGAGTGGTGGATCAGTGGAATAAGTTAAATATGCAAGGCACAGTAATCAATGTCTATAGTAATCTATTATTTGAGAAACCCAAAGACGCCAGCTTCTGGGATAAGAACCCACTCTTTGAAAAAAAAATCTGCTGGAAAAACTGGAGAAGAGTATGGCAGAAACTAGGCATAAACAAAAATCTCACACCATCTACCAAAATAAAGTCAAAATGGGTGCATGACTTAGATATAAAGGCTGACACTACAAGCAAACTGGGAGAGCAAGGAATAGTTTACCTATCACATTTATGGAGAGCAGAAGAATTCATAACCATTTGCTTTAATAGTTTTGGTATTGTATTGGTCAGCCAGTCCCTAGAACTTCCTGAAGTGGAGTCAGTTCCTTTCATACCTCAAGGCCCAAAAATCCTTTCAGGTTGATTCATGAAACTACTTACATCAGCTCAAGCTATAAACACTTTTTTTATACTGGATTACAAGTTGTGAACTTGTAATCACTTTTTAGTCTCTATGTAAAAGCATATTTAATGTATGCAAATGCATGTGATATCGCTGTATGCATGTAGTACTGAGAAGATTAAAATGGATCCTATATCACTTTCTTATTGATCTTATTTACAATTAATTGGTTATGCCTTATAACCGAATACTTAGCTATGGTTCTATGTCTCTAAACATAGTTCAGAATTCAGCTGATCTGTAAGGGGTTAAGGTTTGAAATCCAGTTCTCTTGTTAATCACTGTGCTATTCTTTTCTTAAGGAATTCTGAAAACCTTAAGGGAACGGGGCTTGCCATAAGGGAATTGGGCCTAATATCTTTACACCCCCAAACTATCCTTCAGGGATATCTGCTTTGCTGTCCAAAGAAATCTAGACCATTATCTTGGACAATGAAAGTAGACTCAAAATAACCACTTCTTACTCATAGAGGGGAAAGGAGGAGGGTTGGTGTTAGGACCCTCTCCCAATTTCCAAACAATCATGTTGTTCCCCACACTTCACTATGTAAAAAGTCATGTTGACCTCTCCCCTTGATGTCATCTATCCTGTTCCGTTCTTTGTTCACTACTTGCCAGAATCTATACAAGGGGTACTGTTTTTTGCTTGGGATCTTTGGCTAGACACTGAGGCAGTTGTTGACCCATCTTTTTCTCAGGTCATCAGCCTTGAGAAAAGAATGTATTCTTGCTTAGAGAAAGGTGCCTTAATTTACCTTTTTGTTAAATTTAACTCACGACAATATTCAATACTTTGTTATACCTCAAAAGGGCATGTTAAAATGTCAGAGAACTTACTCATTATGTAGATAACATGGAAATCACAAATAAAGCAAATCTCAGCAGTATGGGAGAGTCAAATTCAGAAAGGAACAGAAGATCAAATCAGCAGCAAGTATTTATTCATTGAGCATTTACTATGTGCCAGGCACAGTGCTAAGTACTGGGGATATAAAGAAAGGCAAAAGATTCTTCTTGTTTTTAAGGAGGTCAGTCTCACTCAGAGAGACAACATTAAAATAATAACACACTTTAAATCTGTCTATATGTGTGCGTGTGTGTGTGTGTGTGTGTGTGTGTGTGTGTGTGTGTACACAGCATAATGGTGGAATTAAAGAGGATGGGGAAATTAGAAGGTGGGGAGTATTTTAGGTAAGATTTAAGGAGGTCAAGGGGGCTAGAAAATAGGGATGAGGAGGAGAAGAATTTCAGCCAGTGAAAATGCACAGTAGAGAGAATGAATCTGTTGTGAAGGGAACAGCAAGGACATCAGTGTCATTGGATTGATGAGTATGGGGAAAGGACTAAGGTAGAACAAGACAGGAAGGAGCCATGCCAGAAAAGGATTTAAAAGCCAAAGCAGAACATATATTTTATCGTGGAGTCACCAGAACTTGCGGAAAATGTTCAGACTTATGTTTTAGGGAGGTGATATTGATAGCTGTGTTTAGTGTGGACTGGAGTGAAGACAGTACTGAGGCTAGGAGAACAACTGTCGAGCTAGCATAATACTCCAGGTGTGAGTTGGTAAAGGCCTACGTCAGGGTGTTTGTAGTACCTTCAGGAGAAAAGGGAGAGTATACTAGATTTGTAGTAAAAGTGGAATGGATAGTACCTAACTACCAATTGATGATGGGGTAGAGGTGGGACTGAGAGTGAGGCACGAAAAATGAACATTAAGAATGTTTCTAGATATAGCCATCTATTACTTTGTGCATCATAAGCTCAGTCCACTTCTTTCCTCACTGACACTTCACCTCCCGGCAGGGGAAGTTTTTATCTGGTCTCACATTGCTTTTCCTCACTGTGTGTCTTGCACAGTAATACACAGCTGTGTCCTCAGTCTGAAGGGAAGTCATTTGTAGATATGACATGCTGTTGCCATTATCTCTGGAGATGGTGAATCGGCCTTTCACAGAGTCTGCATAGTATGTACTACTACGAGTACTAATGTATGCAACCCAGTCCAGTCCCTTTCCTGAAGCCTGGTGGACCCAGTGCATCCCGTAGCTGCTGAAAGTAAATCCAGAACCTTTGCAGGAGAGACTCAGAGATCCCCCAGGCTGTATCACATCTCCCCCAGACTCCACCAGCTCCACATCACACTGGATACCTGTAACACAGAGACATTGCATTAAAGTCAATACTCACATGAAGTCACCACTTCACATTGTCCCTTCCTCTCCATAAAACTACCTTGGAAAATGGTCAGAAGGAAAATCCAGTTCAGCCTAAATTTCATGGTGAGTTTCCAAGTTAGTCCTCTGTGGAGAAGGACACAGAGGGTTTTGATTTGTCTCCCAGAGGAGGTACAGGTACAGGTTTGGGGCTGCTTTTCATCCAAGTGGGGAGGGAACCAATTTGCATGTCTTGCTGTATTCAAAAAGAGGAAGAACACCTTCTTCCTCCTAGGGAGAAGTTTCTTTCCTGAACTTCAGAAAGTTCTCTTAGAACTGGTGCCAAAGGACTGGGCAATTTTGTTGACAGTGAGTATCTCAGAACTGATGATTTTTACTCACTGTCAACCACATCACAACACTTCAATAACACTAAACAGTTGGATCACGTGCAGTAGGTGTTTCTGTGCTACTAATACATTTCTAATAGATCTTAGGCCCATTTCTATTGTCAAAGCTCCTGAAACATCTTCAGTTTCCAATGACCAACAGACTGAATCTCTTATGTGAATCAGTTTCTTCTCAGGGTCACTTTTCCTGATCCTTGGCACTCTATTGCTTCCAACTCAACTTTTCATCTCCTTTTACCTAGGATTACACTTCACCTAAATTATTTACCCACAGTTCAAGTTACACCCACTCATTGCCTTGATAGGAATACCTCCTACACCTTTTTTAAATCTTCCAGGTGGAGAAATTGAGTTATGATAGTCACTTTTCACAAAAAGAGATTTGCAAGTCTCCTCCAACAACACCTTGTTCCTCAATCAGACATAGCGTATTTAATGGGAGACAGAAACTGTTATCCTTTGTGAGCAAGTGTGGATAAGATTTCCATGAGATGATCCTTATATTTCAAGTTCCATTTTCATCACCCAGAACATCTAGCTCTGCTGCCACCTGCTGAATATTTTATTGTATACACAGAAATATGTTTCCATTCTCACTTCCACATTCTTTTTTTAAAGGAGGGATATTTATAATGTCAGGGGCCTTATCTTTTTAGAGTTCTATATCTAGAATCGTTCCAATATCATCTTTTTTTTTTCTCAAGGACTCAACTCAGTGGGGGAAAAAAACAAGTAAAAAGCCAACAATCCCTCTCCTAATCACCATTATAGCTATGGAGTCTTCATCATAAAGCAAGGACTCTGAGCCATATTTATTTGGTTTCTTTCTCCTGTTATTGTTACTACATTTTGAGTGGCTCCTTCTTACTCTGTTGTTTACCAAATTAAGGATAATTTATAATACAATAGAGCTCTGAACAGAGCTCAATGAGTAAAAGAGAAAAGCATAGATTGGTACTCTTCAAGTTCTGAGTCCATAAGTCATTGTTTCAGACATGCTAGTATAAGGGTCTTAGATTTTTAAACTTTTCCCATTTCAGACATAAAATGATCACCCCATGTGTCCTATTCACATATAGTAAAGGTTGCAAAACTTGGGAGTGTCTCATTCACTCTTTGTAAAGCAAATTTAAATAAAGCTTAACATTTTTAACTCCCTTAGTTAATACGAACACTTTTGATCAACCTGAGAGTATTTAGGGTGCTTGCTCATATGATGAAGGCAACTGATGCCATGAAACAAAGTCTAGATTAGCCAAGCTCCTTGCCTTGATATACAAAAAAAGAAACAATCTAGCAGGCTCTATTTTAAATACAATGAGAATCAGCTCTGCTGTCAGAAGTTGAGCTAAGGAGAAAAGCAGACCCAGGGATTCCAACAGTAAGAACTGGCCAGCAAGGATACTGTTTCAAGATAAAGTCATATTTTCGCTATTATAAATACCCAGATTAACTACAAAAGGCATGTAAAAGAAGACACTATCTCCATAAAGAGAATGAACTGATAAATAGATTATAGAATGATTTTACAAATATGCCTATTTGTGTCTAAGAGGGTGGGAGGGAATAAAAAGAGTTATTTACATGATAACTTTTTAAAAGTTTATTTAAACTTATTTAAAGGAAATAGCATGCTGTGCATAATATATTTTCAGTTTCATATGCAATCACTTTTTATCATACTATATTATGGAGATGGTTCCTTTATTACATAAATTAAAAAGGAAATATATTTTAAAACATTTTTGAAGAGCACTATGGAAATTTCACAATAAGAGAAAGGAAGCCAGGGTGCTGAAGTGGCGGAGACATGAGTTGGCCTGGCCACATGTGTTCCTTATGTGTATCTTTTAACTAGCATACCATGCATCGGCCCACTCTTCCCATTGATTCTGTGTGTATTTGTGGGAAAGTGTGCTTCATATTTGTAGTTGAAAGGTTCACACTCTAATTGTTTTCTTTCCTTTGAACTAGTTGTGTCAAGTGGTTTGAGTCCTTGAGTGTGGAGTCACAAATACCTGGGGTCATTGACCTTTTGATCATCCAACCTGTAAACATGATGTAGAGGAGTAGACCAACAGGGGAATGTTACATTAGAAAGCACACCTTCTGGGGACATTTTTTTTAATTTCCTTCAATAGAATATGAAGAAATTTGTATCAAAATCTGATCATATATTCTTAGTCATGTGACTAACAAACTGGAGAAATCTCTTTCCTCTCCAATCCTCACAATCTCTCAAATGTTTCCAAAATAACAGTAATGCATAAAAAGAAAAAGCAGGTTCAGCTAGCAACACCACCTAAGCACCAAGAATTCTAACAAGGCAGCAAGCTGATGAATTAACAGCAGAGAAGGCTTATTATCCCTAAATGTTAACACGCTCACTCAAAATTCCCTCTCATACCAGCTCCTAAACCCTTGGACTGGTGGCACTCCTTGACCCATGGCTCACAAGAGAACTAAATTCTTCCCAATCCATACTGTGTAGCAGAGGTGGAGGTATAGAAAATCAGAGTTTTGCTCTCCTTGGGGCAGCAGTATGGTAGTATGCTGTCCTGCAGCTGTTCTTAGTTACTGAAACTAAGAAACAGAGGGAACTGGAGGGGAAGTCAGAATGTGTACGACTCCAGCAGATCTGAAGGAACAGGTCCTGGCATCCACCTGAAGCCATTTTGTCCTTTCAGAAGTCACCTGGGCTGACACTGAGGCCTCTCAAATAGGAATCCACCTACTATGGGAAGACTCTGGGTAGATTGGAGGTGTAGACATCAGGAAATCTACATTGAAATGGAAGGAGTTAGAAGGTATGGGATAGGTGAATATAATGACAAAAGACTGGCATTTCCAAAGATCTCAATAAGAAGAAAATCCAGTTAGAAACCATGAAGAAAATCAAATAAACTAATAAGGAAGATATTAATAACATAAGAAAAGAGCCTCTTGAACAACTAAATAATTCCAAAGAAAGAATAAATATTGCAATACAAAGAAAAATTAATGAATACATAAACCAAGAGAAGGCTCTATGGATTCCCAAGGTCTCTTGGGAAGTGACAGCATGGAGTCACAGCAGAATGTTTCCTCATGGTGCAAGAAATAGTGCCGGAAAGAAATGAGAGCTGTGAAAGTTGGGTGCAGCTAGGTGGTTTAGTGGATAGAGCACAGACAATGGAGTCAGGAGGACCTGAATTCAAACCAGGCCTTAAACACTTGACATTTAAAAGCTGTGTGTCCCTGGGTAAGTCACTTAACTTCATTGCTGAAAGAGAGAGAGAGAGAGAGAGAGAGAGAGAGAGAGAGAGAGAGAGAAAGAGAGGTAGTGACTCGTAAAAGTTCAATTTATCTCCTGCATAACAGACATAATTGGCAGCATCGAAAAAAATTAAATAAATGGTGGAAAACCTCACCAAAGATAAAAAGGAAGAATAAGTCATTGGGAATATAAGTATACAAAAGATGAGAACAGTGTGGAAGAAGAAGAGTAAAGATCAGTTACGTAAAAAAAAAATACCGTCTGTGTATAAGTAAAATATATTGCTCTCTAAGGATACAAAAAAGACAACTTAAGAATTCTAGGTCAATTGGAAAAACGTGGCAAGCCCAAAAGCTTAAAAACCGAGACATGGAGTGAAGATGGCAGAGTAAAGGCAGGGACTCACCTGAAATGTCCCCCAAATCCCTCCAAATACCTTCAAATTATGATTCTAAACAAATTCTAGACCAGCAGAATCCACCAAAAGACAGAGTGAAACCATTTTACAGCCCAAGAAAACAGAGAAGGTCAGCAAGAGAGGTCTGGGCACCAGGGAGAAAGAGGAGCACAGTCCAGTGCAGGCCATACCAGTGCAGACCTGGCCTCAGCAACCAGGAGCAGGACTGAAGGCAGCTGAATCAGTGGCAGCAGTGGTGGTTTGCAGACCTCTTAGTGCACAGATACCGATGCTGGTATTTAGAAAATTCCTGTTTATACTGCTGGACAATTGAGGTCAGCAGGAGAGTCTGTAGCACCCAGGTGAAAGTGGAGCATAATCCAATTCAGGCCGTGCCAGCACAGCCCCAGCCACAGCAAAGCAGGAGCACACCTTAGGAGCCACTGAATCAGCAATGGTAGTGTCTGCTCCCGCAGTTCTCACCCTAAAGACAGTAAGGGGGTCAAACAACTGGTCAAAAGGAGATTACAGGGTCTCTTTGCAAGCCCTGAGGAAGGACTCTGTTGCTTTGCCCATATTCGAATCTGGGTCACATTTGTGGGTTGCAGTCCCGGGGGCAAGGAGGAGCACTAGCACACCACACCTTACAGTCACATGGAGTTCCAGGGAAAAAAAGAGTGCCTGTGGTCACGCACAGACTAGAGCACAGGCCAGGAGAGTCATTTACATCTCTCCTTAGATCATACCTACTTGGAAGAAGCAAACATTTACAAAATATCAAGCATTTAAGAAGAAGCTCCGTATTTGATAAAAAGTGAAAAAAAATCAGAAATAAAATAGATATCCACTGCTTAATTAGTTGTGGAACATGGACATAATAGAATATTACTGTGCAATAAAAAATTATGTGTATAATGAATATATATATAATAGTGATAATTACAATTATTATCATTATTGCATTAGCTCACATTTATATATGAAAGTAGGAACCTGTTACACTAAATAAATCGTGGTATATTAATATACTGGAATGTTATTGTTGCACAAGAATTGATGAAATGGACAGGTTCAAAGAAAACTGGGAAAACATCTATGAACTGCTCAGAGAGGAATAGCACTAGGAGAACAATTTATACAATGACAGTACTACTGTAGAGAAAAATAATTTTGAAAAAATTTAGAATTGGGTCAATACAATACATACAACATGAATCCGGAGGATTGAAGATGAAACATGCCTCTCATCTCAGCCAGAGAAATGATGAACTGAAAAAGAAAAAGAATGCACATTCACTTTCTGGTAAGGCCTAAGTGGGAATTTTTTTCCTGACATTAAACGCTCAAGAGTGAAATACTTGAAGATCAAAGAACACATCATGGTAACTGCATAGTATTTCTCACTGCCATCATTCTTAATAACTGAAACCCACCCTAGCCCATTCACTGAAGCACAGCAGACCCAGTGCATCCCGTAGTCACTGAGGGTGACTCCTTGATAAGTCTTTATGTTTATGTTTATGACAAAAGGAGAAAGGAAGACAGGGAGAGGGGAGAAGGTAGTAGGTATTCATACATTGCCTATTATATTCCCAGAATTATGTTAACTGCTTTTTAATATGTCTCTTTTTATCCTAACAACAATCCTATCATAAAAGTGCCATTATTATCCCCATTTTGTAGTTAAGGAAACCAAGGCAAAATTTAATGAACTGATTCACCCCAGAGTTACAAAGGTGATATCTGAGGCCAGTTTTGAATTCAGGTTTTCCTTATTCCAGGCCCAAAGCTTTATCCATTGTACCACTGGCTTTCTCTAGGAGGTGGTTTCAGAGAAACAAGATTTTTCATTCGTGTTTGCATTTTTCTTTCTCTTAGTTCCTGTATTTGACCTTCAACGTTTCTCCATGACTC
This sequence comes from Phascolarctos cinereus, assembly GCF_003287225.1. Taxonomy (NCBI): domain Eukaryota; kingdom Metazoa; phylum Chordata; class Mammalia; order Diprotodontia; family Phascolarctidae; genus Phascolarctos; species Phascolarctos cinereus. Next base: position 254,515,218 of record NW_027555736.1, read on the forward strand.
TGTTCATTTTATCAGAAATTCTTTAAAGTTCTCTATTTAATTAAAGTTCCATATTATTTTTCCATTTAGAGTTTTATTCACTTTTGATGAATAAGGTGTTCTTGGCTGTAAACCTTTAGGAAGAGTTTATTCCAAGCTTTCCACTTTTTTATAGTGGTGGCTATTAAATTATTTGTGATCCTGACTTGGACTCCTCAGTACTTGAATTCTTTCTGGTTACTTGTACAGTTTTCTTACTTTACCTGGAAGCTCTGGATTTTGGCTATAATATTCCTGAAAGTTTTAATTTCGCGTTTTCTTTCAAGAGATCACCACTGTATTTTTTCTAATTTTATTTAGCCCTCTGGTTATTTTTATCATGTAGATTTCTTTTTTTCAAAATTTCTTTTCTTTTTCTTCTTCCCTCCCCACCCTAGAGGTAGCTATCGTTAGACACAAAAAAAGTATACATTCCTAAAATTATTTTGTACATCAGTTCTTTCTCTAAATGCAGATGTCATATTGCTGCATATCCTTTACAGTTATTTTAGGTACTTATAACAGGCAAGATAGCTTATTCGCTCAAAGTTGTTCTTAAAACAATATTGGTGTTACTGTATACAACATTCTCTTGCTTCTGCTCATTTCACTCTTCATTATTTGATGCAAGTCTTTCCATCTTTTTTCTACAACAATCAGCCTTATCATTTCTTCTAGCAGAAATGCATTCCATCACAATCATATATCACAACTTGTTCAGCAGTTCCCCAAGTGATGTGCACCCTTGCAATTTCCAGTTCTTTGGGACCACAAAGAGAGCTACTATAAACATTTGAGATGCATAGATTCTTTTTCTTTTCCTTAATTATCTTCAGAAACAGACCAAACAAAGGTATTGCTAGGCCAAAGGATATAGGTAGTTTAATAACTCTTTGGGCATAAATCCAGATTGCTTCCCAAATGGTTGCATCAATTCACACTTCCACCGAGAATGAATTAGTGTCCCAATTTTTCTGTATGCCCTTCAATATTTGTTGCTTTCTTCTTCTATCATTTTATCCAGTTTAGTAGGTGTAAAATGATATCTCAAGATAGTTTCAATTTACAGTTCTCTAATCAATGATGATTAGATCATTTTGTTCATATGATTATGTCTTTTTATTTCTTCTTCAGAAAATTGTCTGTTCATATTCTTTCACCATTTAACAATTAAGAAATGACTCACATTCTTATATATTGGAAAAAGTTCTTTATATATTTTAAATATGAGGCCTTTATCTTATAAATTGTCTATACAACATTTTTTCCAGTTCTCTGAGAGAAACCTGGAAAGGCTTATATGGTCTGATGCTCTGTGAGATGAGCAGAATCAAGAGAACTTTGTGCACAATAACAGCCATGATGTGTGATGACTAATATTGATAAACTTAACCGTTCCTCAGCTATTTTATTGTGGGCATAGACAAGGAAGGTAACAAATAGTTTCCACATATTATGGTAGTCAACAGTCAGTAGTTTGGTTTAACTGTAACAGGAAAACTGAGTATTCTGTCTTAGATGATCCCACCACATTTATTTTTCCATTTCCTGCCTTCAGGAAGCCCAGTGGGTCTGACTCTCCAGAGATTTCCTCTGGCCTGGATGAGCCCCTGGTATATGCAGTGCAAACTTAAATTATAGGAGGAGATATCCCATGAAAGAAAGATATGTCAGATCTCTACTTACACTAACGCAACTCACCTTAACACCACTAGTGAATTTATTTTTAGCCCAGTGAATTCATGATGGCCTAAATTTCTGTGGTTTAACATTTTTCCTGTAATTTAGGGGGGTTATTGTACTATTTATCAATAAAAGGAATCTGCTTCATGTCAAACCAGCCCTCTCCTAGAAACTGACCTCCCCCATTTCTTCTTACTCGGCATTTAGAAAGAGAGATTCTATTAGGTTCTCTTTGTAGTTTAACATAACCTCCCTCATAACTTCCTTTGAGCAAAGTAAATAAATTTAGACCAATACTCTTTTGGGTTAACCATAAGTTTATCTTATTACTGTGCCATAATCTGTACCAACTGACCTAGCTGTCTGGAGTCAGATGACTTGGTTTCAAATTCTACCTTTGACACTTTGGCACTGTGATCTGCAAAGAATCGTTTCAATTACCTTACCTTCAGTTTTCTCTTTGTGTGAGACTTGACCAGGTGCCGTCAGAGGTCTTTTTCAGCTCCAGAACTGAACAAGCCATTTAATGCTATTATTACCTCACAGCTTGTAGCAAACATTTGAGCATCAGAGGACAACATAAATTTTAAAGAAACAGAAATAAGCTTTAGAATACCTTGCTATGGGCAAAGGGGGAAAGGAGAGAGGTGGTACAGGAAGTAAGTATTCTCAGAAAACGAGGATGACTACAAGATGATAGCCAGGGAAGATTTTTTTTTGCATTATTACATTTACATTACAATTTTACATAATTTACAGGATAATGTTATTCTACATTTTGGGGGAATAGTATGTTGTACATGGTAGATCTGCAATTCTATATGCAATCATCTTTTTTATTGTGCTGTGTTGTGGAAATGCTGGTTTTGCTCTGTGAATTGAATGTGAAATATATTTTTTAAAAACATCCAATTCAGCTCAAATCCCAGTGTGGAGGGTCTACAGGGTCAGTCATCAGGATAAAAGAGAATTCACACAAGACTGAAGTTCCTCTCCCAAAGCTAGAGGATTTGGGCTGCTTTTCATGCCAAGGGAAAAGAACTTTGCATGTCCGCTTCCCTTCATTGTTCTTCTTTATCCTTCATTCTCAAAAAGGACCATGGCATCAGAAAGGTGATGTCATGACTTGCAAGTGAATTCCATTAAAGTGATGGAGGACTGTGGAGTCACCAGACTCACTTTCTTTTCCAGAGCCCTCTGGGTCCAGTGGCAAGAAATAAATCAGGAGAAGTAAAAATATCTGCCACATTCCTTCAATAAAAGGAAGAACAGCTGCCACCTCACTGGGGTTAGTCCTCTCCCTGATCTACAAAAAGAAGGATCCTCCAGAACTGGTTGTAACAGCCTGGAGAGCATTTTATGACATTAATAATATGCAACATTGATGATGCAAAAGACAGGGTCTGTCCTTTCTCATCATCCCAATTATTCTCAATATCAAGAAAATGCTTATTAGGCTTCTTTCTATCACTAACATTTTCTGAGGCAGTCTCTTCCAATTTCTGATTAAGGAAGCACCCTAAGTCTCTTTCGTCCTTGATTTTGAATTGAATCTATTCATGGGTACTTTTTCCCTCTATATCTCTGCCCCTGTCCTTTGGCTCTTGTGTTTCCTTCTGGTGCCTTTGCTCATTTTTATAATTGGAAACCACCAGTTATTTACCTCTACTGCCAATCATGTTCTCTCATATCTCTCTTCTACCTAGAGTAAATGAAGCATCAAATGGACAAGACATACAGAGAAAGCTTCCATTGTTATCTCAAGGCATATACTGCTTCTATTATAGGCCCATAATGTATTGTGGGACAGTGACATAGGCACCCCAAGAAAACAACACCCCCATTTCTTCTTCTACAGCATTTAGAAAGAGAGTTTCTACGATATTCTCTCTGCAGTTTAAAATAACCTCCCCCTCAGCTTACTTTGAGCACATTATGCCCTTGAGGGGCATGAGTTTGTCTTCTGCACTGTCAGAACATTTTGGACTGAACTTCCAAATAAGACATGACCCTGAGAGGAACAACTAGAATTTCCTGACTTTTAAAAATGAATTTAAATTCTTTTTAATAAGTTATTCGTGCATGATTTACCCATATGCTTTAATAATTTTGGGATTCTATTGGGGAGCCAGTCCCTACAACTTCCTCATGTAGAGTCAGTTCCTTTCATACTTCAAGCCCAAAAATGCTCTCAGGTTGATTAATGAAATTACTCACATGACCTAAAGCTATAAACACTTTTTTTTATACTTCATTACAAGTTGTTAGTGGGATCCTCTTTAGTCTCTACATAAAGGCATTTAAATCTATGCATAATGCATGTGATATTGCTGTATGCATATAATACTGAGAAGATTAAAATGGATCTTGTATCATTTTGCCATTGATCTTATTTACACTTAATTGATTATGCCCTATAACTGAGTACTTAGTATGGTTCTATGTCTCTGAACTTAGTTCAGAATTCAGCTGACCTGTAGGGGATTAAGTTTGAAATCGAGTTCTCTTGCTAATCACTGTGCTACTCTTATCTGAAGGAATGCTGCTAACCTGCAGGGAATATGGCTTGCCATAAGGGAATTGGCTCTAATATCTTTACACCACCAAACTATCCTTCAGGGACATCTGCTTTGCTATCCGAAGAAGTCTAGACCATTATCTGGGAACATGAAAGTAGATTCAAAATAACCACTTGTTAGTCATAGATGGCAGAGGATGTGGGTTGGTGTTAGGACCCAGTCCCAAAAATAATTTCCAAACAATCATGTTGCTCCCCACAGGTCACCTATGTAAAAAGTCATGTTGACCTCTGCCCTTCATTTCACCCATCCTGTTCTGTTCCTGGCTCTGTACTTGCCAAAATCTATACAAGGGGGGCTGTTTTCTGCTTGGGATATGTCAGATCTATGTTTCAGGAAGGTGATATTAATAGCTGAGTTTAGTGTGGACTGGAGTGAAGAGAGTACTATGGCTGGGAGAACAACCATCAAGCTAGCATAATAGTCCAGGTATGAGTTGGTCAAGGCCTACCTCAGGGTGGTTGCAGTACCTTGAGGAGAGAAGGAAGAGCATACTAGATTTGTGATAAAAGTAGAATTGATAATACATAACTACGAATTGATTGTGGGGTAGAGGTGGGACTGAGAGTGAAGGCATTAAGAATGATAGCTAGGTACTGGAAAAATTGCGTTCTCCTGGGATAGAAGAAAAAAAAAACATGAGCCATAAAAAGAAATTCACTATATACCTGTTCCTGAACAGAGGGATCTTTTACTTTGTGCATCATGAGCTCAGTCCACTTCTTGCCTCACTAACAGTTCACCGCCTGACAGGGGAAGTTTTTATCTGGTCTCACACTCCTTTTCCTCACTGTGTATATTGTACAGTAATACACAGCTGTGTCCTCAGTCTCAACGGAAGTCATTTGTAGATACGACATGCTGTTGCCATTATCTCTGGAGATGGTGAATCGTCCTTTCACAGAGTCTGCATAGTATGTACTACTAGTAGTATGAATGCTTGCAACCCATTCCAGTCCCTTTCCTGAAGCCTGACAGACCCAGTGCATGTAGTAGCTGCTGAAAGTAAATGCAGTCCCTTTGCAGGAGAGACTCAGAGATCCCCCAGGCTGTATCACATCTCCCCCAGACTCCACCAGCTCCACATCACAGTGGACACCTGCAACACAGAGACATTACATTAAAGTTAATAGTCACATGAAGTCACCACTTCATATTGTCCCTTCCTCTCCATAAAACTACCTTGGAAAATGGTCAGAAGGAAAATCCAGTTCAGCCTAAATTTCATGGTGAGTTTCCAGGTTAGTCCTCCGTGGGGAAGGACACAGAGCACTTGAGTTTGTCTCCCAAAGGAGGTACAGGTACAGGCTTGGGGCTGCTTTTCATCCCAGTAGGGAGGGAACCAATTTGCATTTCTTTTTCTATTCAAAAAGAGGAAGAACACCTTCTTCCTCCTAGTGAGATGTTTCTTTCCTGAACTTTGGAAAGTTCTCTTAGAACTAGTTCCAAAGGACTGGGGAATGTTGTTGACACTGAGACTCTCAGAACTACTGGTTTTGACTCAGTCTCGATGACCCCCCATCACTTCGATAACTCTAAACAGTTGGATGACATGTAGTAGGGGTTTTCTGCCCTCCTAATACATTTCTAATTAATCTTAGGCCCATTTCTGATTGTCAAAGCTCCTCAAACATCTTCCATTTCCAATGACCAACAGACTGAATGTCTTTTCTGAATCAGTTTCTTTTCAAGGTTTCTTTTCCTGATCCTTGGCACTCTACTGCTTCCTAACTCAACTTTTCATCTCTTTTTACCTAGGATTACATTTCACCTAAATTATTTACCCATAGTTTCAGTTATACTCACTCATTGCCTTTATATATACCTTTTTTAAATCTTCTAGGTGGAGAAATTGAGTTATGAAAATCACAGTTCACAATAAGAGATTTGCAAGTCTCCTCCAACAAATACCTTGTTCCTCAGAGAGTCATAGCCTATTTAATAGGAGAGAGAAACTGTTACCCTCTATGACACTGACCTAATAATCTGATTTAGGAAGCAAGTATGGCTAAGAATTCTTTGAGATGATCCTCATAGTTCAAGTACCATTCTCATCACCCAGAATATCTAGCTCTGCTGTCACCTGCTGAATATTTAATTGTATGCTCAGAAACATGTTTCCATTCTCACTTGCACATTCTTTTTTTCTAGAGAAGGGAAATTTATAATTTCAGGACCCTTAACCTTTTAGAGTTCTATATCTAGAATCTTTCCAAGATCATCTTTCTTTTTTCTCAATGACACAACTCAGTGGAGGAAAAAAAGCCAACAATGCCTCTCTTAATCACCATTATATCTATGGAGTCTTCATCATAAAGCAGGGAGTCTGAGTCATGTTTATTTGGTTTCTTTCCCCTGTTATTGTTATTCCATTTTGGGTGGCTCCTTCTTACTTTGTTATTTACCAAATTAAGGATAATTTATAATGCAACAGAGCTGTGGACAGAGTTCAATGACTGTAGAAAAGGAAAGCATGCATTGGTACTCTTCAAGTGCTGGGTCCATAAGGCATTCTTGCAGACATGCTAGTATAAGGGTCTTCGATTTTTAGACTTTTCCCATTTCAGATATAAAATAATCACCCTATGTGTCCTATTCACAGATAGTAAAGGTTGCAAAACTTGGGAGTGTCTCATTCACTCTTTCTAAAGCAATTTAAATAAAGCTTAAATATTTTTAACTCCCTTAGCTAACATGAACACTTTTCATCAACCTGAGAGTATTTAGGGTGCTTGCTTATATGATGAAGGCAACTAATCTCATGCAATCAAAGTCTAGATTACCCATGCCCCTTGCCTTGATATAAGAAAAGCTATCTAGCCACCTCTATTTTAAATAGAGGGAGAATCAGCTCTGCTTTCAGAAGTTGAGTTAAGGAGAAAAGCAGGCCCAGGGAATGCATGAAGTGGCCATCAAAGATACTGTTCCCAGAAAAAGTAACATTTTGACTATTATAAATACCCACATTAACTACAAAAGGCATGTAAAAGAAGACATTGTCTGCCTAAAAACAAAGAACTGATAAATGAGTTGTAAAATGATTTTACAAATATAAATATTTGTGTCTAATAGCCATCTCTACAGTGGGGGGAAATAAAGAAAGATATTTACATGACAACTTTTTAAAAGTTTATGTAAACTTGTTTAAAGGGAATAGCATGCTGTGCTTAATAGATTTTCAGTTTCATATGCAATCACTTTTAATTACACTATATTATGCAAAAGGTAGTTTTATTCCATAAATTGAAAATAAAAGAAATTTTAAACATTTTTAAAGATCACTATGGAATTTCACAATAAGAGAAAGGAAGTCAGGGTGTTGAAGTGGCAGAGACTTGCATTGGCTTGGCCACGTGTTTCTTATATGTATCTTTTAATAGCATACTATGCATGGGCCCACTCTTCCATTGACTCTGTGTATATTTGTGGAAAAGTGTGCCTCATATTATAGTGGAAAGGTTCATGCTCTAATTGTTTCTTTGCTTTGAACTAGTTGTGCCAAGTGGTTTGAGTCCTTGAGTATGGACTCACAAATACCTGGGGTACTTGATCTCTTGATCTTCCAACCTGTAAACATGATGTAGAGGAGTAGACCAAGAGGGAATGCTACATTAGAAATCACCCCTGGGGAAAATTTTTTTTAGATTTCCTTCAATAAGAATATAAAGAAATTTGTATCAAAATCTGATCATATATCTTAGTCTTCTGACTAACAAAATGGAGAAATCTCTTTCCTCTCCAATCCTCACTGATGGTGCTTGGGTGTTTATGGGTGCTTGTACTTGGACCCTAATTTACCTTAGTGCCAAACAGTATAATAAATTCTGACTTAAGCATTAAATTAAGAGCATCACATTTCATTTGAAATATTACCAGAATGAATTAAATTACCTTTTGGTTGTGTTCCGGTACACAAAAACTCTTCTCTTTTATGTGAGGCAGAAAAGATTAAGTGCTACTCAATCTGCCCTCTTTGATCTGAGGGGAAAAGGATTCACCCTTCTTTCCTCCTTATCTTTCTCTCTTCTACATTCAACAACTTGGCCAAAGTTGAATGTAAAGAGAGAGGGAGAAAGAATTTTTTCCTAACAATTCTCCAAAAGTTTCAAAACCTTTACTCTCAAACCCTCTGTTCACACTGTTCATGCAAATAGCTTATGCTTTTCTTTCTACCCATACTTCTCTCATTCCTACATGCTTGAACTTTCTTGCCTTCCTTCTACCTACTTATCCCTCTGATGGACTTTGATTAAAGTCCCTTTAAAACTGTACATATCTTATTTCTTTCTAATTCTCACCTGACACTTCTCGACTTGCCTTTCACCAATCATATAACCTACATAATGAAGTATTTTTCTCTCTCCCATTAACCTGCTCCTCTGAGGCTGATGTTACCAGGGAGGAAGAGGGGGAGAAAAATTAAGCAGCATTCCAGAGTCCAGCTGCAGCCCTTGGAATGCTGTTCTTGCTACCTGGCTGCAAAGAGTGTCAAATTACACACAGACACAAACACAGAACAGACACATAATGATGACAGGGGATCCAAAAGCTCAGAGAGACTTGTCAGAAATCCCCTACACAAATCAGATAATTTTATCATGGTTCTCCAGATCTTATGGAGACCAGGCAAAAGTTTCCTGAAGATCTTGGAGACTGAGTTTTCTGCAGTTCTGTAAAAAATACCTAAGCAATCTCTAGTGTAGAGGGAGATTGGCCCATCCCTTTAGCAATAAGACTAAAAAAAAAAAAAGGACTGGCTCTGTAGTCTACTGGCCTTCAACAGGTCCTGGTGAGGGAGAAAAAAAACCCTAAAAGTTCCCAACAAGGCATCCCACTCAAGAGGAAATCCGCTAGAGCCTGTTGCAAGCTGGACCCAGCCCCAGCAAGCCTTCCTAGGTGCTTGAGGGGTGACCCAACTATAGGGCGAGAGGAGGGGAGGCTTACCTCAACTCAAAGAAGGCCTGAGACTTCAGACCAGGTCCACATTTTGCCATAAATGTTGCGGTATGAGAGCTGTGACCCCTCAAAGACTGGAGTGCACCATGGGTCATCTGGAATGAATTCACAGACTCAAGCATTCTTTAAGTCAAGGTGGCAAAGTTGTTATCTTTTCAGTGTCAAGGTTTTAAGGATCCTGATCTTAAAGTGGTACAGTTAAAGTTTATATAGGATGAAATACAATAAACATATGCCAAATATGTTACTAGGTGATTCGGGGAGATTAGGGAGATTAAGGAGTGCTCAGTTCTTAAAAGAACATGCACTTCTTGTACCTATTTTACAGGCATTTTACCAGAATTCACTAAGAAAAGCCCACAAGGGGGGCCACATGGAGGTGTGGTTTTAGGCCTGCTACCTCACTAAGTTAACTAGAGTTCAGGGGTAACTGAGAGTTGTCCAGTCTGCCACCAAGCAGTGTCTTGTTTGACAAGATAGATGTAGGGAGTATACATATGTCTTAAGTCTAGAATACAGTTAATGAGGAGCCCAGGATGTAGACAATGAGGTAGAGCAGTAGTACAGAGAGCCAAGTGGGTAAGAATGTCTTTATGACCCAGTGCAAAGCCAGTTCAAATTATTAATTCCTTCAGGTGTTGCTTAAAACTGCACCAAGGAGAGAAATAAGGGTCTTCCTGGGGCCTACTCATGAGTAATTGCCAGGTATACTGTCCTTGGGCTGGGGAGAAACTGTCAGGGATAGTATTTCTGAGGCTAGGGAGAAATTTGGGTCTAAGTACAATCACCAAAACATAAGCACCCTGTTACAACCTCTCAAATGTTTCCAAAAGAACAATAATGAATGAGAAGAAAAAGCAGTTTCAGCTAGCAACACCATCTAAGCACCAAGAATTCTAACAAGGCAGCAAACCAATGAATTAACAGCAGAGAAGGTTTATTATCCCTAATCCCTAATACGATCATTCAAAATCTCCTCTCCTACAAGCTCCTACACCCTTGCAGGGGTGGCACAACTTGACTCATGGCTTATGAGAGAACTAAATTCTTTCTAATCCACACTGTGCAGCAGAGGTGGAGGTACAGAAAATCAGATTTTTGCTCTCCTTGGAGTGGCAGAATGGCAGTATTCTGGGCTGCAGCAGTTCTTAGCTAGAAAAAAGTAAGGAACAGAAGGAATTGGAGGAGGAAGTCAGAATGTGTATGATTCCACCAGATCTGGAAGAAAAAGGTCCTGGAATCCACCTGAAGCCATTTTGTCCTTTCAGAAGCCACATGGGGGGAGACTGAAGCCACTGAAATGTGAATCCACCTACCACACAAAGAGGCTGACACAGATTTCAGGTCCAGACATCAGGGAATCTACCATCAAAGTGGAAGGAGTTAGAAGGTATGGGACAGGTGAATATAATGAAAAAAGACTGACATTTCCAAAGGTCTCAAGAAGAAGAAAATCCTTGAGGACAATTAAATAAACCGACAAGGAAGATATTAATAACTTAAGAAAATAGCCCCTTGAACAACTAAACAATTCCAAACAAAGAATAAATATTGCAATACAAAGAAAAAGTGATCAATACACGAACGAATAGAAGGTTCTATAAATTCCCAAGCACTCTTTGGAAGTGACAACATGGAAGCTCAGCAGAATGTTTCCTAATGGTGCAAGAAATAGTGCCAGAAGGAAATGTGAGCTGTGAAAGTTGATGACATATAGGTGACACAGTGGATAGAGCACTGACCCTGGAATCAGGAGGACCTGAATTCAAATCAGGCCTTAGACATTTGACATTTACTAGCTGTGTGACCCTGGGTAAGTCACTTAACTCCATTGCTGAAAGAGAAAGAGAGAGAGTAAGAGAGAGCTGTAAAAGTTGAATTTATATTCTGCATAAGACACGTAATTGACAGCATCAAAAAAATGAAGTAAATGGTGGAAAATCTCACCAATGATAAAAACAAAGAATAAGTGATTGGAATATAAGTATACAAAAGACAAGAATAGTCTGGAACGAGAAGAGCAAAAATCAGCAACACTAAAAAAAATCTCTATATAAGCAATATGTATTGGTCTCTAAGGATACAGAAAAGACAACTTAAGGATTATAGGTCACCTAGAAAAACATGGACAATCCGAAGTTTAAAAATGAGACATGGAGTCAAAATGGCAGAGTAAAGACAGGGACTCACTCAAATGTCCCCTAAATCCGTCCAAATACCTTTAAATTATGATTCTAAACAAATTCTAGACCAGCAGAATCCACCAAAAGACAGAGTGAAACCATTTTACAGCCCAAGAAAACTGAGAAGGTCAGCAAGAGAGGTCTGGGCTGCAGGGTGAAAGAGGAGCACAGTCCAGTGCAGGCCATACCAGTGCTGACTGAGCCTCAGGAACCTCGCAGCATGCCTCAGGGCAACTGAATTAGTGGCAGCAGTGGTGGTTTGCAGACCCCTTAGCCCACAGATACTGATGCTGGTATTTAGACAATTACATTATATAATGCTGGACCGTGTAGGTCAGCCGGAAAGTCTGTAACACCCAAGTGAAAGTAGAGCATACTCCAATGCAGGCCATGCCAGCACAACCCCAGTCACAGCAAAGCAGGAGCACACCTTGGGAGCCACTGAATCAGCAATGGTAGCAGCTGCTCCAGGAGTTCTCAACCCAAAGACAGTAAGGAGTTTGAACAACTGGTCAAAAGGAGATTACAGGGTCTCTTTGCCAGCCCTGAGGAAGTCCTGGGTGGCAGTCCTGGGCCAAGGAGGAGTACTAGCACACCAGAGCTTACAGTCACAGTGGATTTTCAGGGAAATAAGGACTGCTTGTGGTCACTCACAGACCAGAGCAAAGGCTATGAGAGTAGCATACATCTCTCCTTAGATCATACCCTTGGAAGAACCAAAAATTTACAAAATATCAGGCATTGAAGAAGAAGCTCCTTATTTGATGAAAACTGCCAAAGATTGGAAATAAAGTAGATATCCATTAATTTGACAATTGCTTCATAAATTGTGGAATATGAACATAATAGAATACTACTGTGCAATAAAAAATTGTGTATGAGGAATATATCTAATAATAATGGTAATTGTAACTATTATTTTTATATTAACAAACATTTATATACAAAAGTAAGGACCTGTTACACTACCTAATCATGGTATATTAATATACTGGAAGCTGTTGATGCACAAGAATTGATGAAACAGACAAGTTCAGAGAAAACTGGGAAAACATCTATGAACTGCTCAGAGAGGAGTAGCACTACAGAACAATTTATACAATGACAGCACCACTATAGAAAAAAATAATTTTGAAAAAATTTAGAATTAGGTCAATACAATACAAAATGTAAATCCAGAGGACTGAAGATGAAACATACCTCTCATCTCAGACAGAGAAATGATGAACTTAAAAGTAAAACAAAAGGACACACACTTTTTGGTAAGAATTAAGCGGGAATTTTTTTCCTGAAATTAAACGTTCAAGAGTGAAATACTTGGGGATCAAAGAACACATCATGGTAACTGCATAGTATTTCTCACTGCCATCATTCTTGATAACTGAGACCCACCGTAGCCCCTTCCCCAAAGCGTGGCAGAACCAGTGCACCCAGTAGTCACTGAGGGTGAATCTTTACAGAAATCTTTTCAGCTTTACAGAAGAGTAGCAAGAGACACCCCAGCCTGCCTCACGTCTCTGCCGAACTGAACCAGGTTAACATTTCACTGAATACCTACAAAGACAGAGAGATTACATTTAAAGACAACAGTCACATAACACCAAGACAACAGTGTCTGTCCATGTCCAAAATTCTACCTTGGAAAATGATCAGAAAAAAATCCAATTCAGGAAGACAAGGAAAGATTTGCATAAAATGACGAAGAGCAAAGTGAGCAGGACCAAGAGTTTCTACACAGCAAAGCAATATTGTTTTAAGAACAATTTTGAGCAACTAAGTAATTTGGCTGTTATGAATACACAAATTAAAAATAAAGGTCCTAGGAAGAAAGATGCTAACTGTATCCAGAGAAGGAACTGATGAAAAGAAGTGTATATATAGAATAATTATATATATGTATATATATATATATATGTACATATACATTTTTGCATCTAATGGTAGCCATCCATCTCTAGGGGTGGGGAGGTGGGGGGGAGAGAAATTTACACGATAATATTATTGTATATTTGGAGGGAATGGCAAGTTGTACATGGTAGCTTTGCAGTTTCACGTCCCATCATCTTTCTTATGGTACTGTGTTATAGAAATGTTTGTTTCATTCTATGAATTAAAAATATTTTTTTAATCCAATTCAGGAGGTAGCTAGGTGGTGTAATGGACAAAGCACAGCACTTAGGTCATGAGGATCTGAGTTCAAATCCAGCCTCAGACACTTGACATTTAACTAGCTGTGTGACCCTGGGCAAGTCACTTAACCCCCATTGCATCATCAAAAAAAAATCCAATTCAGCCAAAATCCCAGTGTGGAATGTCCACAAGGTCGGTCTTCAGGGTAAAGAAGAAGCCACACAAGACTGAAGCTCCTCTCCTAGAGCTAGAGATTCTGTGTTGGTTTTCATACTAAGGGAGAAAGAAGTCTGAATGTTGTCCTCTCTTCAACAAGAGAAAGAACAGCTGCCACATCATTGGGCAGCTTTCTCTGAAATGCAAAGAGAAAGATCCTACAGAACTGGTTCTAAAGCCCTGGAGAACATTTTATGACACTAAGAATATACAATACTAGTATATATCAGTCTGCGCGTCGTCTTGGGGAGACAGGTAGGGAGGGAAGTGGAGAAAACTTAAACCTCAAAAGCTTGTGGAAGTCATTGTTGCTCATTCAAAAAGACTTAATAATTAAAAAAAGAAAATAATAATTTACAATATAGATGATGAGAAAGACAGTGTCTGTCCTTCCTGCCAAGATACAAGGAGATGCCTTGTTTTCCAGAGCTAAGGCCCAGCAAGCAGGCTGTGCCCTGAGCTTCCTTTGAAAACAATCCTTTCTGCTCACCCTCGGGATGATCTCAGCCATACCCAAATCCCAGAATTGTTATATACCAGCATCAGGTGGCCTCTGAGTATGGACAAGCACCTTTAGTACCCATGTTGCAGTCATGAAGCCCTGCTTTGAATCAAACTTGTCACATTATTACTTTTACCTTTCCTTGTCAGTGTCAGAGCTCACTACTTAGATATTGGTATAAATATTGAGATCTCTGAACATTGCCTCAAGTCCTACACTAGGGATGGAGGTCCAGTACATGTGCTCTTGCTTGAAAGACATTTTCCTCACTTTTAAATTGGCTTCTGTTTGATTCCCGGCTCTCCTATCTCTAACCTGCTTTATGTGATGCCTGCCATGCACATACTAGAGACCAGCTCTGGCCAGGTTGACATTACCTGTCACTCCAATTGTTTTCATACCAAGAGAATGCTTATAAGGCTTCTCTGCTTCTGATATTGTCTGAGTCAACCTCCTCCTATTTCTGATTGATTTTGAACTGAATCTGTCATGGTTTTTTCTCATTATCTCTGCCCCTGTCCCTGCTTCTGATACATTCTAGGCCCTTGCTTATTTTTAGAATTGTAATAGATAGATAGATAGTTAGATAGATAGATAGATAGATAGATAGATAGATAGATAGATAGACAGACAGATATCTGTATATATATATATGTGTGTGTGCGTGTGCATGTGTGTGTATATGTATATATACACACGTTCATACACTCATATGTGTATAAGAACGTTTGTATATGTATATATACACACGTTTATACATACATATGTATATACATATATAATACACACATATGTATGTATATATACATATATATGTATATAAGAAAACTTAGAAGGAAGCAAAGATGGACAGCTGTGAACAAAAATGCATAGTATGTAGCCTTTCTCAAAGTGGAAATTTATTGCTGTGTATTTTGAATTATCTCTAATGTTTTGCAGTGCACATGGCAATGTGTTTTAGTTTTTCGTTTCTTATTTTGTATTATGTTTTTTATATTTAACTTTATACTGTTTCTTTTCTTTACTATGTGTTTGTATTTTTATTTGTTGAAAGTAATTAATTTTAAAAAATACTTGGGATCTGCCTGTTATTTACCTCTAGGGCTAATCCTATTCTCTCATATCCCTCTTCCAGCTAGAGGAATTAAGGCATGAAAGGGACAGGAGATGTTCTCTAGCCTTCATCATCTGTTTCTAATAGAAGCTCATTGTGTATGGTGGAGCAGTGACACAGTTCTCTAGGGACATTGTCAGGGGTAGAGCATTTTGGACTGAGTTTCCAAATGAAGGCACCTGTCACCTTACTCAGAGCTCCCGAGTCTGCTGTCACTAAGTCCTCAGGATATAAAGTATCTTTTCCCTGCTCTTTTCGACTTTCTCTTTTTACTCTACTGAGCAGGCAGGTCAGTACTTTTATTCCATGGGGGATAGGGGGTGAAGGTAGGAAAGTAAGGGTATGGGGTTTACGAGGTCCATTAGGAACTTTCCAAAAAATAAATTAGTTTTGTATAAGGCATAGGGATTGTGAAATCTAGAATAATTCATAGAATCTGAATTGTGTCAATTTTGTATGTTCTTTTTTCTTCCTTCACTGGCACAGGACTTGTATTTTCATTTTACTGTCACTGCTTCATTACTTTAGAAAGAAATTAAAATTCAATGGATTATGTAGAATGTAGTTAAATTTTACAAACGGATCCTTTTCGCTTTTTTAGTCTCTTTGGGATATAGACCTAACAGTAGTATTGCTGGATGAAAGGGTATCTTTTTGTGGTGGTGAAGAACTGGAAATTGAGGGGATGCCTATCAATTGAGGAATGGCTGAACAAACTGTGATATATGATTCTGATGGAAAATTATTGTGCTCTAAAAAATGACAAGCAGGATGATTTCAGAAAAGCCTAGAAAGACTTGCATGAAATGATGTAAAGTGAATTGAGCAGAACCAGGAGAACAATGGATACGGTAAAAGCAATATTGTATGAGGAAGAACTGTGAATGACTTGGCTGTTCTCAGCAACAGCATAATTGAGTATAATCCTAAAGGACTCATGATGAAGAATGCTATCCATATCCGGAGAAAGAACTAATATTGACTGAATGCAGACTGAAACATGCCAATTTTTCACTTTCTTTCTTTAATTTTTTTTATTCAAGTCTTCTTGTACAATATCACTAACGTTGAAATGTTTTACGTGATTGCACTCACATGTATAATCTATAGCTGATTACTTACTGTTTCAAGGTTGGAGAACAGTAGGATAAAATTTGGAACTCAAAACTTTTTTTTAAAAAGTTCAAAACTTGCTTTAACATGTACTTTGGGAAAACAAAACCCTATGAAAATAAAAAGAATACAGTTAAATTGTCATAAAGGTGGAAAATTTCTGTCCATCCTATTCAGACAGTATGCTTTCAGGTCTCTGTGACCTCAATCTCCTCAAAATGCTTTTCAATTTGCCTAAAGATGATTAAAATCCCTTTAATACAGGAGTAAATAAATTTATGTCAATAATTGATCAGAGTTCTTCTGGACATGGATCTGTTTGCCTTCTAAGTCATCATGACTGCCTAGCTCACTCTTTTCATTGTTGTTTGTTTGAAAATCTAATGACCGCATAATTCTCTTTAGGAAGATCAACATACACAGCTGATGTCATAGAAAGTTAGAGACCATATACTTTCTTCTTCATCCATCATCGTGATGGTAACAATAATAATAACTACCTTTCATATTGCTTTTTAAGTTCTGCAAAGAGCTTTAGAGATATTATCACATTTTATCCTATCAACCCTGGGAGATGCTATTCAGTGTTAGAAATCTCTTAAAGGACTTTCCAGGGTGAAAAACACATACAATACATATTCACTGTAAGGTCCACCTTTCCTCCTTTTCTGAATCTCAAAATCCCTTGGGATTATTTTCCAACCATTTCAACCATTTTACCTTTACTGTACTTTCTGAAGAAAAGGTAAAAATTCTCGAGAAGGCTAAATACTGTTAATCTGCATTTGATTCAGTATCCCTCCTATTTCTTCTATAATTAGAGAATACTCAAAATCCTGCCCCTTGTTCTTCAACCTTTTCTTTTTTGTACTTTTTTCTATTTATTCTTTTGTTTTTAAATTTGTGTGGATTTTAAACTTAAATAAAAAGAAACAAAGAAGAGCTTTCTGTACACAGCTGAACAAAAAAGGGGATTCAGTATAAAACAATGAATTTCCATTTCACTGTTCACTTTTTAAATAAAAACTGTAACACTGCATAGCATTTTCAAAGCTACCCTGATTTTCTGTACTTCTTTCTAAATTTTATTTTGTTTTCTGAAGTGCACTTTTTTTCTCCCTCCCTTCCTATCTCACCTTATAGATGGCTACCATTACACACAAATATGTTTGTGTGTGTGTTGGTGTATGTATTTATATATATCTACATGTATTTATGTATATGTATGTAAAACCATACTAAACAATCTTCTATTTATCAGTTCTTTCTATGGGTAGAGATAGTATATTCCTTTATAGATCCTTTGTACTCCATTTGAGTATTTATAATACTCCAAATGACTTAGTCATTCAAAGTTAGAATACTTTTGCTGTTGTGGTGTACAATGTTCTTCTGCTTCTGCTTATTTCACTCTTCATTATTCCTTCATTATTTCAGCCTTTCTATATCAATCTATCCACTATTCTTACGCACGTAGTATTCCATCATAATCAAATACCACAACTTATTTGGCCATTCCCCAATTGATGAGCATCCACTCAATTTCCAGTTCTTTGAGAGTTGCTATAATTATTTTAGAACACATAGATTCTTTTTCCTTTTTACCTTAAATTAACTTGGGAAACAGATTTAATAGTAGTATTCCAGGGACAGAGATTATAAACAGTTTTCTAACTCTTTGGACATAATTTCAGGTGACCCTATAAAATGGTTGGATCAGTTCACAGTTCCACCAACAGTGAATGTGTTCCAATTATTCCACATCCCCTCCAACATTTTATCTAATCTGATAGGTTCAAGGTAATGTCTTAAAGTTGGTTTAATGATGATTTAGAGCATTTTTCATATGACTATAGTTTTGATTTCTTCATTGAAAAAGTGCCTGTTCATATCCTTTCACAATTTATATATTGGGAGATGACTCATATTCTTTTAATTAGACAAAGGATTTACTTAGCATATATGAAACATTATCTGAGAAAGCATCTTTAAAATTTTCCCCCATTTTTGTTTTCCTTCTGATCTTGGCCACATTGTTTTATTTGTACAAAACCTTTTTGATTTGATGTAATTGATATTCATTTTATGCCACACAATGCTCTCTTCTTTATTCACAAGGTGCCTTCCACCCCATAAGTCTAATAGGTAAAATGGGCCATATTCTTCTAATTTGGAATAATTTCAACCTATCTATCTAGGTCCTGCATACATTTTGAACTTACCTTATGTCAAAGTTTAGATCCCAAGGGAAGATCATCATAAGTATATCAATTTCATGAGAGTATGCCTGCCTAGTTCTAGATAATGGACCATGGTCTTCTGCTCTCCTATTCACCAATGGAGTGGAAAAAAGCTGTGTGCTTGCTCCCATGCTTTTTAGCATGATTTTTTCAGCCATGTTGTCAAACACCTTCAATGAGGACATATAAGCATCAAAATCAGCTGTAACACTGATGATAAATTGTTCAACTTGAAAAGCTTACAAGCCAAGACCAAAGTAGAGGAAGTGTCAATGCATAATTTTCTGTTTGCAGATGACTGTGCACTCAATGCGGCCTCTGAAGCTGAGGTACAGCAAAGAATGGATCTGTTCTCTGCTGTTTGTGCTCATTTTGGTCTAACAACACCAACAATGCTCAGATGTTCCAGCAAGCACCACCATGCCATCCATACATGGAACCACTGGTCACAGCAAATGGAGTTTTGCATGAGGTGGATAAGTTCACTTACCTTGGCAGAATACTTTCCAGAGATGTACACATTGATAATGAGGTTGATGTATGCATTGCCAGAGCTAGTTAAGTACTTGGGAGCCTTCAAAGGAAAGAGTGTAAGACAAGAGATATAAGACTTATACCAAACACAAGGACTAGAGAGCTGTTGGGCTAACCCCATTGTTGTATGCCTGTGAAACTTACACATATACCAGCACCATGCCAGAAAAAATAAACTGCTTCCATTTGTACTGTCTTAAGAAGATTCTGAAGATCACCTGGTAACATAAGATACCACACACTCAGGTGTTTCTTTGAGCTGAACTGCCAAGCATTCAAACTCTACTGCAGAGAGCACAGCTTCAGTGGACTGGCCACATCGTTCAAATGCCAAATGTGTGCTTGCCAAAAAGACTGTCTTATGGGGAACTCACACAGAGCAAGTGCTCATATCGGGGTCAGAAAAAATGATGAAGATCTCTCTTATGAATTTTGGACATGGGGCAGCTAGGTCGCACAGGGGATAGAGCTCCAGCCCTGGAGTCAGGAGCACCTGAGTTCAAATTCGGCCTCAGACCAAACATGACATTTACTAGCTGTGCGACCCTGGGCAACTCACTTAATCCAAACTGTCTGAAAACAATAAAAAAATATTGAGAATGTTGGAATTGATTATGGGACACTGGCACAGGACAGTTGCATGTCCTCATCAGAGAAGGTGCTGTGCCCTAGGGTCAAAGCAAAATTGAAGAAGCTCAAAAGAAATGCAAGATGTGCAAATTTAGAGAATCCACCCCAAATGTTCACCGGTGGACTATTTGTGTCCAACTTGTGGTAGAGCATTCTGAGCTTGTATTGGTCTGATCAACCACAGTCAGATGCACTGTAACTTGACTCTAACATAGTGATGTCATTTTGGTCTCTTTGAAAATAAAGGACAACCACTAACCGATCTTGGTAAATGGTATGACATTGGTCTTATTACATTGGCCCAGTTTGTGTCACACTGCTCTTCACCTTCCCCAACAATTTTGACCAATAAGAAATTCTTATCCCAAAAGCTTAAATTTTCACATTTATCAAATACAAGTTTACTATAGTCATTTGCTGCATGTCTACTCTGTTCCACTGATCAGTTCATGTAATTCTTTCTATGCATATGTGAGAGCATCCTGCTCAATGTTTCTTATAGTACAATAGCTTTCCGTCACAATCACACAGCACAACTGGTTCATCCATTTCCCCAATTGACTGACATTTCCACAATTACCAGTTCTTTGCCACCACAAAGATAGCTGCTATAAATATTTTAGAACATTGAGGTTATTTTCCTTTTTCCCTAATCATCTTTGGAAATAGACCTAGCAGTGGTATTGCGGGGTCAAAGGGTATAGGCAGTTTAATAACTCGGTGAGCATAACTCAAGTTAGCTCTCCAAAATGATCACAATTGCACCAATAATGAATATGTGTCCCAAGAATTGTAAGAACACATTCCATTTCTAACTTCCCATTTTCACTGCTAAGTCTTTACTCTTATGCATAGTGCCACCGGAAGTAAACATTCAAAAAACTCACTCATCCCCAAAATGCATAGAACTGTATGCTACCTTACAACATACAGAAAACTGGTTTTTAAAAAAAAAAACATTTAAAGAGAGGGTAAAAGGGTACCATCTTTTCCGGTAACAGTTATTAAATTTGTGACTCAATTTGACAGTATTACATTGCCATTCCATAAAAGAAGAACTGGGACCACTAGGACAGTTTCTGATCTATCCTGAAATATCTATATGCGACAGAAAATTTGCAAGGCAAATATTAGTGGCTTTCCCATTTATCTTTATAAAGAGAAATGATTGGAGTCCAGTTCTTCAGGTTTCAGAAACTGAGGCCCATAGTTTAATGACTTCATTCCCACTCACCAAATTTATTTGTAATTCACATTAAATAAAGAGTTTCTTCAGTATTCTCTGAATGTGAGGAGCCAATTAGTTGACCAGAAAATGAGCTTTTTACTTCTTGACTTCTGTCCAGTTTCCAACTTTAGTACTATAAATGTACAAATGAGGAGCTTTAGTCACAGCCACTAACAACTATAATGAACCATATGCAACACTTTTCTAGATGCTACATTATCTAGAGCCTGTCCTGTGCTGTCAGTGTTTGCATAAAGAAAACTGTGGTGTTCCTACTGGAATTGAATGTCCAGTTTCTCCTTCATATTGTTGAAGAAATTTGCTCCAGTGGAATCAGCTGGCCTTGCTTCCACCACTACTTATGTTCACCCAAGGATAAAAATGGTTGGAATGGAGGGCTGAAGTCCCCTCTGGTAGTATGTGAGATTGCATCTGGGACTTTTAAAGATCACTATAGAAGTTTCACAATAAGAGAAAGGAAGTGAGGGTGTTGAAGTGGCAGAGACTTGCATTGCCTTGGCCACCTGTGTTTATTATATGTATCTTTTAAGTAGCATACTATGCATGGGCCCACTCTTCATATTGACTCTGTGTATATTTGTGGAAAAGTGTGCCTCATAATTATACTGGAAAGGTTCATACTCTAATTGTCTTCTTTGCTTTGAACTATTTGTGTCAAGTGGTTTGAGTCCTTGAGTATGGACTCACAAATACCTGGGGTCCTTGACCTCTTCATCTTCCAACCTGTAAACATGATGTAGAGGAGTAGACCAAGAGGAGAATGCTACAATAGAAATCACACCCCCAGGGGAAAATTCTTTTTAGATTTCCTTCAATAAGAATATAAAGAAATTTGTATCAAAATCTGATCATATAGTCTTAGTCTTCTGACTGACAAAATAGAGAAATCTCTTTTTCCTCTCCAATCCTCACTGATGTGGTGCTTAGGTGTTTAAACTTGGGTCCTTGTACTTGGACCCTAATTTACCTTAGTGCCAAACAGTATAATAAATTCTGACTTAAGCATTAAATTAAGAGCATCACATTTCATTTGAAATATTACCAGAATGAATTAAATTACCTTTTGTTTCTGTTCTGGTACACAAAAACTTTTCTCTTTTATGTGAGGCAGAAAAGATTAAGTGCTACTCAATCTGCCTCTCTTTGATCTGAGGGGAAAAGATTCACCCTTCTTTCCTCCTTATCTTTCTCTCTTCTACATTCAAAAACTTGACCAAAGTTGAAATGTAAAGAGAGAGGGGGAGAAAGAATTTTTTTCCTAACAATTCTACAAAAGTTTCAAAACCTGTTACTCTCAAACTCTCTGTTCACACTGTGCATGCAAATAGCTTATGCTTTTCTTTCTACCCATACTTCTCTCATTCCTACATGCTTCAACTTTCTTGCCTTCCTTCTACCTACTTATCCCTCTGATGGACTTTGATGAAAGTCCCTTTAAAACTGTACATATCTTATTTCTTTCTAATTCTCACCTGACACTTCAAGGATCCTTCTCGACTTGCCGTTCACCAATCATATAACCTACATAATGAAGTATTTTTCTCTCTCCCATCCACCCGCTCCTCTGAGGCTGATGTTACCAGGGAGGAAGAGGGGAGAGAAAGAAAGGGGCATTCCAGAGTCCAGCTGCAGCCCTTGGAATGCTGTTCTTGCTACCTGGCTGCAAAGAGTGTCAAAGTATACATAGACACAAACACAGAACAGACATATAATGGTGACAGGGCTGATCCAAAAGCTCAGAGAGACTTGTCAGAAATCCCCTAAAGAAATCAGATAATTTTATCGTGGTTCTCCAGATCTTACGGAGACCAGGCAAAAGTTTCCTGAAGATCTTGGAGACTGAGTTTTCTGCAGTTCTGTAAAACACTACCTAACAGCACATCTCTAGTTGTAGAGGGAGATTGGTCCATTCCCTTTAGCAATAAGACTAAAAAAAAAAAAAAAGGACTGGCTTCTGTAGTCTACTGGCCTTCAACACGGTCCTGGTGAGGGAGAAAAAAACCCTTAAAAAGTTCCCAACAAAGCATCCCACGTCAAGAGGCAAATCCGCTAGAGCCTGTTGCAAGCTGGACCCAGCCCCAGCAAGCCTTCCTAGGTGCTTGAGGGGTGACCCAACTATAGGGCGAGAGGAGGGAGGAGGCTTACCTCAACTCAAAGAAGGACTGAGACTTCAGACCAGGTCCACATTAGTTGCCATAAATGTTGAGGTATGAGACGCTGTGACCCCTCAAAGACTGGAGTGCACCATGGGTCATCTGGAATGAATTCACAGACTCAAGCATTCTTTAAGTCAAGGTGACAAAGGTTTGTTACTCTTTTCAGTGTTCAAGGATTCTTAAGGATCCTGCAATCCTAGAGTGGTACAGTTAAAGTTTATATAGGATAAAATACAATACAACATATGCCAAATATGTTAACTAGGTGATTCGGGGAGAGATTAGGGAGAGATTAAGGAGTGCTCAGTTCTTAAAAGAACATGCACTTCTTGTACCTATTCTACAGGCATTTTACCAGAATTCACTAAGAAAAGCCCACAAGGGGAGCCACATGGAGCTGTGGTTTTAGGCCTGCTACCTCACTAAGTTAACTAGAGTTCAGGGGTAACTGAGAGTTGTCCAGTCTGCCACCAATTAATGTCTTGTTTGAGAAGATAGATATAAGGAGTACACTTATATCTTAGGTCTAGATACAGTTAATGAGGAGCCCAGGATGTAGATAATGAAGTAGGGTGGTAAGAGATAGTCCAGTGAGTGAAAATGTCTTTATGACCCATGTCAAGCAAGTTCAAACCAATAAATCCTTAAGGTGCTGTTTGGAAATGCACCAGGGAGAGAGATAAGGGTCTTCTTGGGCCCACTCATGAGTAATTGCTAGGCACAGAGTCCTTGGGCTGGGGAGAAACTGTCAGGGACAGTGTTTCTGAGGCTAGGAAGAAATTAGGGTCCAAGTACAAGCATCCAAACAGAAGCAGCCAAGCACCCCAACAACTAGTATTAAAAGTGAATATACAACTAATGAAGATGAACTTAATTTTAAGGAGCTATTTTCCCAATTATATTACAATAAATTTAACAATTGAAGTGAAATGAAAGGATATTTACAAAAATATAAATAGCCTCAATTAGCAGAAAAACAAATAGAATATCTAATTATGTCTATTTTTCAAAAAGAAATTGAAGAGGTCATAAATTAGCTTCTTCACAGAAAAGCGTCAGGACCAGATGGATTTAAAAGTGAATTCTATCAAACCTTTCAAGATCAATTAATTACAATATTAAACCAGTTATGTAGATAATGCATAAAGAAGAGATCTTACCAAATTCCTTTTCTTAATCAAAGATGATACTGATACCTAAACCAAGAGGGGTAAAAAACAGAAAAAGAAAACTATACATCAATTTCATTAAAGAATATGAATGCAAAATCCTAAATAAAATACTGGATAAAAGGTTACAATAATATATTACAAAGATTGTACATTATGATCGAGTTTGTTTATACCAGGAGTTCAAGGATTTTTTTTAACATAAGGAACACTATTAATATAATTGGGTATGTGAATATTAAAAGTAAGAAAATCATGATTGTACCAATAGATGCAGAAAAGTCTTTGATAAAGTTTAACACTCATTTTTTATTAAAAACAGTTGAAAGTACGGGTAGAAATTAATTTTTCCTTAAATTGATAAATAGCATTCACCTAAGACTATCAGTAAGCATTATTTGTAAGAGGGATAAAGTAGAACCCTTCCTAGTAAGATCAATCTTGAAACAAGACTGCCCACTGTCATCAGTATTATTGAGGAGTGTATTGGAAATCCTAGCAATAGCAATAAGAGAAGAAAAAGAAATTGAAGGAATCAGAATAGGTAATGAGGTAATAAAGTTACCCCTTTTTGCAGAAGATATGATGAGGTAGTTGGAAAATCCCAAAGACTCCACTAAAGAGTTAGTTGAAACAAGAAATAATATTAGGAAATTAGCAGGATATAAAGTAAATCCATAGAAATCAGCAGGACTCCTACACATAACAAATAAAACCCTGTCTGAAGAGATAGTAAAACTAACCCATTTTAAATAAATCTAGATGGTATAAAATACTGGAGAGTACAGCTGTCAAAACAGACACATGAGCTATATAAAGAAAATCATAGACACTTTTTATGCAAATAAAATCTGATTGAAATAATTGGAAAAATATTAATTATTCATATGAACTTAGGGCCAATATAGTAAAAAGGACAATTTTACCCAAACTAATTTAAATATTCAATGCCATCCAAATTATATTTCCAAAAATATCCTTTCTGAATTAAAAAATAATAAGTTCATTTGGAAAAAGAAACAGTCAAAAATATCAAAGTAAATAATGGAAAAAATGTTAAGGAAGGAGATTTGGCTGTGCCAGATCTTAAACTATAGTATGAGGCAGTAATTATCAAAACTATCTGGTACTGATTAAGAATTTCAAATCAGATCCATAGATGAGAATAAGCACCCATTTTACAGCAGCAAATAAGCACAATAACTTTGTATTTGACAAGTATGAAGTCTTAAGATTTGGGGATAAGATTTTGGTAAAATTTTTGAGAAAACTGGAAAGCAGAATGGCAGTAACTGGACATAGATAATATCTTATACCATTTACCAAAATACGGTCAAAATATATATATCACCTAAATATAAAAAGTGATGTTATGAGAAAATTAGAAGGACATGGAAACAAATACTTATCAGACTTAGTGATATTAAATATTGATATTTCACTTATTGACTTATGAACAAATGAGATAGAGAGGAAAGTTAGGTGCAAAATTAATCACTTCATTTTACATTAAATTAAAAATGTAAATTAATACATTACATTTAACATAAAGAAAACTATTTACTTCAAATGCATTAAATTAAAAAGTATTTTTACAAATAAAACAATTGTAGCCAGGATCAGAAGGAAAACAGAATCCTGGGAAAAATGTTTCATAGACAATTTATAAGATAAAGGCCTCATATTCAAAATACATAAAGAACTTTGTCCAATATATAAGAATCTGAGTCATTTGTTAATTGTTAAATGGTGAAAGGATGTGAAGAGACAATTTTGTGAAGAAGAAATCAAAACAACTTATAATCATATGAAAAATATGGTCTAATCATCATTGATTAGAGAAATGTAAATCAAAACTATCTTGAGACATTTTACACATACCAAACTGGATAAAATGGTAGAAGGGGAAAGCAACAAAAGTTGGAGGGGATATAGAAAAATTGGGACACTAATTCATTCTTCGTGGAATTGTGAACTGATTCAACTTTTGGGGACCAATCTGGATTTATGCCCAAAGAGTTATTAAACTACCTATATCCTTTGGCCAGCAATACCTCTGTTTGGTCTATTTGTGAAGGTAATTAAGGAAAAGGAAAAGAATCTATGCATCTCAAATGTTTATAGTAGCTCTCTTTGTGGTGGCAAAGAAGTGAAAATTGCAAGGATACTCATCAATTGGGGAATTGCTGAACAAGTTGTGGTATATGATTGTGATGGAATACTATTCTGCTATAAGAAATGATAACCCTGAATGAGCAGAAGAAAGAGAATGTAGTATACAGTAACACCAATATTGTTTTAAGAATGACTTTGACTAAATAAGTTATTTTGTCTATTATAAATACCTAAAATCACTCCAAAGGACATATGTAGAAATATTCCATCTTCATCTAGAGAAAGAATTGATATATAGAACGATTTTATTTATGTATACTTTTTTTGTATCTAAAGATAGCTACCTCTAGGGTGGAAAAGGAAGAAGAAAAGGAAAAGAAAATAACAAACGAAATCTACATGATAAAAAAGAACCAGAGGGTTAAATAAAATTAGAAAAAATACAGTGGTCATCTCTTGAAAGAAAACCCCAAATTAAAACTTCCACGAATATTATAGCCAAAATCCAGAGCTTCCAGGTAAAGGGGAAAAAAAATTGTACAAATGAGCAGAAAGAATTCAAGTACTGAAGAGTCCAAGTCAGGATCACAAATGATTTAATAGCCACCACTATAAAGAAGTAGAAAGCTTGGAGTAAACTCTTCCTAAAAGTTTACATCCAAGAACACCTTCCTTAGCAAAACTGAATAAAACCCTGAATGAAAAAAAAATATGGATCTTTAATTAAACAGAGGACTTTAAAGAATTCCTGATAGAAAGAACAGAGTCATGAAGCAACCCTGACAGTGAAATACAGGAGTTGAGAAACAAAAATGCAAACATGAATGAAAAATATTGTTTCTCTGAAACCATCTCCTACAGACAGTCAGTGGTACAATGGATAAAGCTTTGGGCCTGGAATAAGGAAAACCTGAATTCAAAACTGTCTGCAGACATCAGCTTTGTAAGTCTGGGGTAAATCAGTTAATTTTTTTTTTTACCTTGGCTTCTTCAACTATAAAGTGGGGTTAATAACAGCACCTTTATCATAAGATTGTTGTTAGGATAAAAAGACACATTTGTAAAAATCAGTTAACAGAATTCTGGGAATATAATAGGCCCTGTATGAATGCCTACTACCTTCTCCCCTCTCCCTGTCTTCCCTTTCCTTTTATCATAAACATACCAAGGACAAACTCCTTACATTTAAATATTTGGGAGGTTGTGTCCCTGTGGAGGAAGTCTAACTAGACAGAAGGTGAGAGTGGTTCTGTTATGTCTTCATGATCCTGAGAGCAGAATGGAAAGGGGAAGAAGAATATTCACACAAGGGAGATAGGGAAAGAAAGGTTAGAGAAAATTGTGTCACATAATTAGGCTGCACAAGTAACTATTTCTATAAACAAACCCACCTGACCCTTGTCCCTTATTTTCAGCTGAAGTGTCTAAATAAAGGAAGAAAAAACTCAGACACACACACAGAGTTGAGTACAAAATGTTAGATGATGTGAGTGAAAAGGTCAGAAAACAGATTAGAGAGGGTTGAGAAGTGCCTTAAAGGAAGGTATCAGGTATATACTTTTCCTAGAAGTTAGTGAAAGGGATAACATTTGGAAAGATAGCTTGAAGATAATAGAGGGTGAGAGAGCCTTTTCAGGCTTGAGAGGTCAAGACATATTTTGTAAGAATAGAAATTTAACTATATTCTATAAGCTGCATTAAATTGTTGTGTTTCCTATAAGATATGTAGCAATGACGGGGGAATTCAAATGTAGGAAGAAAAAAAAACAGAAAGAGAGAAAAGAAAAGCCAGGTCTTGCTTTATAGTATAGGAAATTTGACAGTCACCAAGGGTGATTGGAGGATAACTTGTGTAAAAATACAAACCAGAATTCTAATGGTCCCTGATGAGAATTACTTTTTCCTCAATAAGTAAAGTACGAGTGTAAAATGGACAGAAGAGAGAAAAATGTTGTCTCAGCTGATGTCACTGTGTACAGTAGGTGGCAGCAGACTTGGTTGGCTCTAGTATGGAGGTCTCTGCAATCTGAGGCTCAGGCTATGCCTTTCCCCACATTCTATAGAAGATATACATATTCCCCATTGGCTATGGTGTCACTGCATCATCACAAACAATGAGTCCTGAGAAACAAAACATGGGAGTTTTTGGAGCATCCTGGAGACTCAGGGGGCTTTCTCTTGCCTGACCATTTTGTACCTCAATTCCTGCAGTGCAGATGGATGTGAGCTTGTATGTGCTGGTAAGTTTTTTAACCCCAGCTGTCCAGGGGAGAAAAATGAAGGCACTATGCACTTTTAAGTTTAATCTAAATTTATTACCATTCTTCCCCAACCTTTTTTTTTTTGTCTAAACAATGCAAAAAATCAATTAAATCTAGCCCTGATTGTGGGTGTCTCCTGATTTCTGAAGTATAAGTGCTCACATTGAAAACTTCATAATGACCTGCCTCATGCCAACAAAGCATGTCCTGCATACTACAAGGGATGGTGAATGGGTTTGGTGATACATAGCTCCTGTGGTATCCAACCACAAAATGAAGGAACACAAAGTAGTTCTATAAGCAAGCAGAAGTGGCAGGAGTAGGCTCAGAAATCCCACAAAAAAAGCATTCTAAGGCAGATCCAATATCTGCTGAAGATGAGAAAATTACAAAAGGTTAGAGTGCTTTCCTAATTAGAAATGGCATTGAGATAAGCTGGGAAAATAACAGCAACATAGAAAAGCCTATTGAGCAATCTCTTGGTATTGAAGGTAGATTGGAGTGATGGAGAAGGATAGACACTGAGTCCTTACCAATAATATTTGGATTCTCAGTGTCACTAACCTTCCCCAGGATTTTAGAACTAATTTTGGGGGCAACTTCTCTGCAGCTCAGGGAGGGGACTCACCACAGTGGGAGGCAGTTGCTCTTCCTCACACTAACCAGAGGAAAACATGCAAATTGCGCTCCTCCCTCTATAGATGAAAACCAGCAAAAACCTATCTGTGCAGCTCTGGTAGAGGGAGCTTTTCTTCTGTGTGGCCTTTCTCTACTAAGGATTGACCTTGTGGGGCCTGAACAATGGGTTTTGGACTGAATGGAATTTTCATTCTGACTCTTTTTCAAGGTAGTTTTGTATATTGTTTGTTTTTTGACCAAGGGTACACTCTTTGAAGGGGTGTATTTATGTGACTATTGTTTTAAATGACTCTGTTTGCAGGTGTCCATTGTGATGTTCAGCTGGTAGAGTCTGGGGGTGATGTGAGACACCCTGGAGGATCTGTTTGCCTCTCCTGCAAACCTTCTGGATTCACCTTCAGCATCTATTAGAGTAGCTGGGTCTGCAAGGCTCCATGTAAGGGGCTGGAGTGGCTCACATATATTTGTAATAATGTAGGAAAAACATTCTATGCAGACTCTGTGAAAGTGAGATTCACCATCTCCCCAGACTACAACAAGGACGTACTGCATCTGCAAATGAATTCCCTTAAAGCTGAGGACACAGCCAGGAACTATCGTGCAAGAGACACAGTGAGAAAAAGGAGTATGAGACCAGATATAAAACTCTTTATTCAGACAGGTCACATGGAGAATGACTTAGAGAGGGAAGTCAACAACACAGAACACAAGAAGACCACTTAGAATAACACCTGAAGCATCAGGCTGAAAAATTTGAAGAATCAGGCTGACAAAGTTTTCAAGGTCTGTGGTTTCTTCCTAAGTCACAGTGAACATCTATCCCTTTCTGTCTGTCTGTCTTTCTGTCTATCTAATCTCCTTTGTGAGATTAGACCTAACTGTCCATAGGGAGTGAGGAACATGAGGATTTGAATGTCCCTCACACAAGGAGAGGAAAACAAATAGAGTCATGAAGGGGGGTAGACAATTCAGATGCACTTGGAGTGGATTTGGACCTGGTATGGCTTCCCATTTTTCTTGTCCTACAGATGGAGCCATCACCTTCACTCTTGAGTGTTGAAGACAGATAGGGATAGCGTCCAGCTTTTTGCCTTGTTGGAGTGGTCAGCATCACATAGGTTCCAGGCCAGAGGCAGTGTACTTCTTGACCAGGACTGAGTCTCCCAGGCTGAAAGCATGTGCAGTGTCAGAAGTAGGGAAGGGTAGGGCCTCTCAGACAGATTTCAGGAGAATTCTCTGTGTTTCCTGGAGCACCTGAAGGAACTTAATTAGGGAAAAATTAGTGACATCTGCCCAGAGTTCTTCCCTTATAATGGGAACAATTGGCTGGGGTTTGCTGAACAGGATTTCAAAGGGTGTGAGCCCTAGTCTATTGGGGGTACACCGGCTATGGAGCAAAGCCAGTGGAAGGAGAGTAACCCTATTTTCCTGAGTTTCTAGGACCAATTTAGTTAGGAATTCCTTGAGCGTTCAGTTAGCTCTTTATACCTGCCCTGAGCTCTTGGATGGTAGGCACAATGCAATTTCCATTCCACTCCCAAGGCTTTGTTATTCCCTGAGATATCTTTGCAATAAAGGCTGTGCCACTGTTAGAACCTAGGCCAATTGGGAGACAGAAGCATGGGATGAGGTCGTTCAGGATCTTTTTTGCTACTACTATGGCTGTTTCATATTTTACAATGAAAGCCTCCATCCACCCTGAAAAAGTATCCACAAAAACTGAAAGATACATGTGGCCTGCTGCTGGGGGCTTCACTTCTGTGAAATCAACTTTCCAAATTCTCTTGGCTGCAACCCTTGTAGCATGATCCCCATGGGGGTAATTTTTCCCAGTGTGGTGTTAACTTGTGCACATGTCCGACACCGGGCAGTTGCACTGGTCAGGAGATTGTCCAAGTGTGGGATAAAATACCTGTCTCTTAGTAGTAGGTGTATTTTATGTGCCCCTAGGTGGGTAATCTGATGTAACAGTGTGACCCATTCTCTTCCCAGTGCTTCTGGGACAAAGACTCATCCTTCAGGGAGGACCCACAATCCAAGGTCATCTTACTGCCTCCTTTTTGCTTTGTGAATGAATCATCCCAGGATGAGTAGGAGGGTGGGAGTGCCTCGAGAACAGGACATAAGGGGGTAACACAAGAGTCAGGTAGAACTTCCAGGGCCACCTGTCTTGTGGCTGTATTGGCCATGTGATTTCCCACAGCCTCTAGAGAGTCCCCAGATTGATGACCAGGACAATGAATGATGGATAGTTTAGGGGGTAGCCAGACAACTTCTAATAAGGCCAGAATTTCCTCCTTGTTCTTAATACTTTTTCCCACCAAGGTGAGGAGACCACCTTCATGATATAAGGCTTCATAAACATGGACTGTGGTGAAGGCATAACGGCTACCGGTATAAATATTTGCTGATTTCCCAGTAGCTAGTCATAAGGCTTGAGTCAGTGCAATGAGTGCAGCTTTTTGGGGAGAAGTGCCATGGGGCAGAGGGGCAGACAACAGAACTGAAAGAGAAGGGGAAGAAACTACAGCTGCCTCAGCCCATGGGAAACCTGAATCAATGAAGCTACTCCCATGTGTGAAAAGGGTCATTTGGGGTCCAAGTACAAGCACCCAAACATAAGCACCCAAGGACGTCATCATTCCCCCCTTAAACAGGTGGGGCCAAAATCTTTTGGGGTTGGCGACGATGGTCTCAGCTTCTGGAAGTGCTTCCTGCTGGGTTAGTATGTAGAGCTGTCCTTGCCTCCTGGGGTCCCTCTGCCCTGCCTCCTGGGGTCCCTCTGGTCAAGGAGTCAGTTCTCTAGCCAGTGTCTGGAAATTGGTCAATGCCCTGTCCAAGGGGTGGTTGGTTGTGGTCTCAAACAAATGTTTGTACCCAGTCTGAGCAGTCATCTGGAAATGGAAGGCACTGAGCGTAGAGGGGACAAATCTGGCAAGGAGATCAAGCAGACAATGGCCAAAAAGAAGTAAAAGGAATATAATCAGGAGTGGGACAAGAAGAGTAGTTAACATAGAAAGAAGCCAGGATGTCCAAGAAGAGGATGCACTGGTGTACTAAGGGTTGTTATGTATGTCTCACATCCAGGTGACTTTCTCTAGTCCTATTGAGCTCCACCTACTGAGAGCTGTTAATATACGCAGAGCAACAGGTGTTGGCCAGGGCACAGACACCTCCACTAAGCAAGTAGATAATCCAAAGCTATCTGATCATCCAGGACCACATTTGCCAGGGAATACAGAGGTTGCTGAATATCCCAGAGGCTATAAGCTGTGTCATTTGCCAATTGATGAATGGTCCCTGTCACATCTAAAAGAACGAACTCATGTTGTAAATGTCCATACCAAGGCATGAGATACTCTGCTCCCTTTTAAGATACCAGAGAATATTGTCCCAGAACCCACACTTCACTCTTGTTAGAGTGGAGGTACCGGGTGCAGTAATATTGAAAATGGTCAGAGGTGGTGCCAAAAATTCAAGGGAGAACACACCAAAATCCTTATAAGGTGTTAAACACCAGGTGGCCAGAAAAGAGTCCTGGGGTCCTGCCAAATAGTGGCATTTTGCTTTACTTCTTCCCCAGAATCCCCACCGCCTGGCCCACCCATCCCATAAAGGAAGGAGTATCCTGTAGGGGTACAGATGGGACCTGTTTATAAAAGATACTGAGCATGGATGTCCCCATGGATCACTATGATTACATGCCAATATTACAGGTCAAAGAGAAACTTTCAAAAGATCAATAAGAGTGTTACAGCTAGAAGGGGGCAGTAAAATTGTGTGTCAACTAGGAAGAGAAGGTAAAATGAGAAATACCTACTAGGAGAGTGGCAGGAGGAATTTGGTCATAGGTGCAAGTAGGGAGTGTTCCCTCAGAACAGGTGATACAGCTGGCAGAGGTAAAGTTCGGAGGACACATCACTCTAGGCATCATTACAGGTGGTGCAAGTCAAGAGACCAGCAGAGACATTTACAATCACTTCCCTGGAAAGGGTCTTTACCTATATAGTGGCCATAGTACTTGTCTCCCAAGGATGTTGAGATGGAAAAATTTTCCTATAAACGAGTGGGCAGTACAAAAGGGGTGGCAAAGACCTCTGAGGTGGTTACATTTGAGAGGGGGGTTCTTGTAAAGAACTGCCTTCAACCAAAGACGTTCCGAACTTTAACCTCACAACTGAATAGATACACAATCTTGTTCTGCAAGCTTGTTTATCCTTCTCTAATTATATTTCAGAAATTGAATCTTTTACATATGATAAATTCAAAAATTAATTTTATACTTAGGCCATGGGATAACTACAAATTCAGATCAAAACAGCCATATTCACATACTTATATTGTGCTGATGTCTTTTAATGACCACTTGCTCTGATCAAAGAAATCTACCATAAAATGAAAAGGCAGGAACATGTGATATCAACATATGAAAGGATAAAATATCCATAGCTCTGTTTGAATTCAGATAACAGTCACAGTTCTCCAATCATGGAGTATTAATTCCACATCATAGCGACACTCAGGAATAGTCAGGTGAGCAACATTCCTTCTGGTAGAGTCTGGTGGTGATATGAGACAGCCTGGGGGATCTTTTAGCCTTTCCTGCTTAGCAGCTTAGCAGCTATAGCATGAACTGGGTCCGCGAGTCTCCAGGAAAGGGGCCACAGTGGGTGGCAGTTATTTGGAATGATGGAAGAACCACATAGTATGCAGAGTCTGTGAAAGGCCGATTCACCATCTCCAGGAACAACAGCGACAACATGCTGCTCCTGCAAACAAATTTCCTTAGAGCCGAGGACACAGCCAGGTAGACAAAAAGAATTATGAGACCAGACATAAACCTCCTCATTCAGACAGGCCATGTGGAGAATGAGTTAGAGAGGGAGCTCAACAACACCCAACACAAGGAGAGCAGTTACAATAACAGATGAAGAATTATACTGAAAATGTTTTAAGGTCTTTGGTTTCTTCCCAATTCACAGTGAACCTCTATCCTTTCCTATCTATCTATCTATCTATCTATCTATCTATCTATCTATCTATCTATCTATCTATCTATCTATCTATCTGTCTGTCTGTCTATCTATCTATCTATCTCTACCTATCTATCTATCTATCTATCTATCTATCTGTCTCTCTGTCTACCTATCTATCTATCTATCCATCTACTTTCCTTTGTTTTCTTGAGAATATTTCCTATTTCTGTTGCTTGCATGTACAGAGGGAAAATGTATCCTTTTAATGATTTACATGGTTTTTCCAAGTTGACTAATTTTTCTGTAGTTGTCAAACATGAGGCAGATCAGGAATTATTGAACATTTGCTATGTATCCCATAGCATTTTCATACACACGCATGTGGTAAACATACTTATCTGCATGTACCTTTAATATATATATATATATATATATATATATATATATATATATATATATATATATATGTATATCTGTTTATACATTTACATATCTATGTTATGTAGATGTATGCAGATCTATATGTGTGTGTGTGTGTTTGTGTGTGTGTGTATCCCATGTATATTCATACACACATCAGAAGATCATGAAGCTTTAATTGGAGGGAATCTGAAGCTTCTTTTCAATCAGACCTCACGTAATATCAAAATTATATTCCTGTCTTTTTCTTTAATCATGGATTTTAGGTAGTCCAATATTTTTTAAATTATCTCCCCTCAATCTCTTTTCCAGATCAGTTGCTTTTCTCATTAACTATTTCACATTTTCTCCAATTTTTTTTACTCTTTTGATTTTGTTGCATTTTTTCTTTATGTTTCATGGAGTCTGAGGCACTTTTGAGAATCCCTTGACTAGGAAAGAGGCCAAATCAATCAATATTCAAAGATATTAGTTCAAGCTTTTCCCTATAAGGTCAAATACAAAAGGTGATGGTTAAATACTTTGGCCACATGATGAGTAGATGGTATTCATTGGGAAAGATTTTGATCTTGGGAAAGACTGAGAGCAAATGGAATAGGGGATGACAGAGAATGAGACAAATAGATATTGTTGCATAAACAATAAATAACAACTTGGGGACACTTTGAAAGATAGCAGAGAAGGATCTGGTGTGCTATGCCCATGGAGCATGAACACTTATACATGACTGAATGGCTAAACAATAGTTAAATCAGTGAGAATTTATGAGATGGCCAAATAACATATTATGGACAAAGAAAAGGAGAGCATAGGACAGAATCCCGTGCAATTCCCATGATGAGAAGACATGATCTGAATGATGATCCAGCAAAGGGGGGAGGAGAATAGAACTCAGATAAGTAGGATGAGAAACAAGAGTGTGGTATCCCATAAACCTAGAAGGAAGAAAGTAACAAGGAGAAAAGAGAGGTCACGTCAAAGCAACAGAGAAGTCAAAGCGAATGAGGATTGAGAAAAAAGTGACCTTATCAGATAAGACAGAAGTAAAGGACATAATTGTTGATGGCATATTAGTGATATGAAATGAAATAGAGAGGAAAAGGGAGTTAGCAGAGAATGGCCTCAGTTTTTATTTACTTTGCTGTTGATTTTCTGGACTAAAAAAGTAATGCAAATAATATTAGTAATGCACATTAAATTTAAAACTTTTCTATGTGCATAATTTTTTTTGGGGGGGGCAGAAGGATGCATGTTAAACATTTTCTAGCATATAATTCATTGTAAATGTCCTTAATTTTCTAATTTTGTCTTCAGAACCTCAAGGTTTCAACATGAATCTGAGGAAGCTAGGTGCACAGTGGACAGAGTGCTCAGCCTGGAGTTAGGAAGACCTGAATTCAAATGTTGGCTCAGTCACTTACTACCTGTTAACAGTCATTTAGCTTACTATCCTTGACAAGCCATTTAGCTTTCATTTACCTCAGTTTCCTGATCTGTATAATAGGGATAATAACAGCACCTACCTTCCAGGTTTGTTGTGAGGATTAAATCAAATAGTTGTAAATCACTTAGCATAGTGCCTGGTACAGAGTAAATTGTATATAAATGCAAATTATTATTATTATTATCTGTATTTTTACTCTGGTATGAAGTATGAACTCTGAAAACAAATGACTAAAGAGTTATAAGACTTTTGCAGCTGCTGTTAACTCTAAAAAAACTAAAGAGCTCCCTCAGGTGATAACAATCAGAGTTATCTCTCAAAAATAAGATGAAATAAAACCAAAACCAGTGGTCATAAGCAAAAAGCTTTCTATATTCCACTGGCAGATGAAAACTAGCTGAGCTGAGGTTTCCTCTAGGAAGAGATCCAAGGCAGTGATGCTAAACCTTGAGAAATATAGTTGTGGCTAGACAAAGTATCAAACAATGCAGTGCAGCAACAGTAGAGAGGCAAGGTTGCCTAGTGACAAAAAGTCCATTAATAGCAGGGCTTCATGCCTGGGCCTGTTGGTGCTTGCCTGAATTTAGGAATCATCAGTTCAGTGATTTAGTTGCAGCAGAGATCATGCAGAGGGTGAGCATGTGAATCTCAAGACAGAGCTTTCTTGTTGGTCCTTAGTTCTGGAAAACAGGGTGTCTCCTAATAGTGAAAAATGAGAAGAGTTAAAAAAAAGTAGGGTGTTTTTGGCATGGGGATGCTGACAGAAGGAGGAAAACCAACAATTCTGGTTCCTTTGAGTCTTTTGGAGTGTGCCAGTGAGAGTGACACAGTAGATAACATAACGTCTGATTTGTTGGTGTTTTTCTTTTTTTGATTTCCATTTATAACACAAGGATATGTTTACCGTTAAGAATTTTCTTATGTTATTTTTCTTTTTAAATGCAAAAGAATTCATGATCTTTATTAGAGAATGTATACGTGCATTTACACTAGTATATATCCTATAGTGTATAGGGGAGAATCAGCATTTTTCCAGACTTGTCTAGGCAACATAATGAGCAGGAATACACCCATTTAGATTACATCTTAATGTCCTTTTGAAGGAGGACTGAACTTTGAAAGAAAAGGGGATAGGGAAGCTCTGAGTTTCCAAGATAATGATTACTAAGAGAAATCATTTGTCACATTCCCCCATCTGATTCTAATGACAGGTGTAGCCTTCTCAAAGCATCACTAACTAATATCATCAAGGGGTTTTGGGGACTTATAACAATATGGGACAGGGGAAAGAGAACAGCATTGACAATTCAAAAGGGTAAGTATCCCTTAGTAAATACAGATACAGAGGCCCCAAGGGAAAAAGTAAAAATAAATTGTGTGTTTAAGGCTTCAGAAGTCTCTTCTCGTACAGCTGTCTGGTGTTCAGGACATCATCTGATGAAGTTTCCTGGTTGGAATATTGCCAAGTGATCTCCACCAGACTGTCTTCTTAAAACATCTTGTGGAGAGAGATCCTCTTCCTTTGTTAAAAGTTTCCTACAAAATCAATCTTAACAGAATTTTAAATGATCTTGCTAATAACCAGGTCAAGTAATGCAAGTTAACTCAACCATTATATCTCTACTATTATAAAATCAAAATTGGAACGTTGACCAACTGTCTGTTTCAAAAAACTCAAATAAAAACAGGAAAATTAGAACCCAGTTTTCATACTTCACAACTTGACTTTCATTCCACTATCAGGAGGATAAGATTCCATTAAGAAATTAATAACAGAACACAGTTCATAAAAAAAGATGGACTCTAATACATGCATCATACATTGAGTGATCAATTTTAAAACAGTACATATCAATAAAAAAATTCCAACTTCTGGTCATGTTCAAATAAATAACCCCTAATTAAAGTAGATGCTTCCTTGAAGGCATGTACAGGAATAATCGATTTAACCAAATAATTTTAGCTGAAATTTCCTTTTATGGCAAAACTTGAAAACTCATGGGACATGGTTGATGAAAGAATATGTTTTGCTTAAATCTACATATATACATATATATATGTATATAACAATGGTTCTTATAAGATAGATTTTCATTAATTGGAAAAGAGAATAGAAGAAAAATGGGTCAAATGTAAGCTCTTCTATTCGTCATTTAAAGCCTTTTTCAACTACCTTTCTACCAGTTCTGTATTTTTACATTTTACTCACTCTATGGTATTGGTGTTCCATACACAAAACACATTATCTCCTAACTCTACATTTGCATTTCTTTCCCCCCAGCACTGGAATGTACTAATCCTAACCTTCATTTCTTGGAATCCCCAGTTTCCTTCAATACCAAGTTAAAATGTTAGCTTGTATATAAAGCCTTTTTTCATATCCTTTGATACTCTTGCCCACATTCCTCACATTGCTATTTTGTATATATAGATGTTCTCTACATCATTAAAATGTAAGATGAAATGCTTGACGGCAGAAATGATTTCAATTTTGTCTATGTACCTCCCCTACTGAAAAAAGTATCTGGCATATAAGAGCTCCTTAATAAATATTTGATGTTTGCCTGATACATGCATTCTGTGTTTTTTTTTTATCCTGTCACTAGAAAATATGGTTAGCTACTTATTATTGTAGATATTTATTATGTCTCAGTAGAGATGACAAGTGCTGGTAAAAAAAAAAAAAAGAGAGAAACTGTCTATTCCCCATATTTTTCCATTCTCTCAGCTCTGTCTCTAACATTGAGCTCCAAAGTTAAAATTTACAGAGTCTAGAGAGAAGTCACATCCTCTCTCATCCTTCAAATCAGCATCAAAACATCCAGTTGTCACCCCTGTTCCCTAATCCTATAGTTACATAGAGAAACGGTGGGCTGGAAGTGATGGTGGCAGTGTTAATTCTTTCAATGGAAGTGTTATGCACTGTGAAGAGCACTGGATTTTTGAGTCATTCCTGGAGGAGGAAGCAGTGATTACAAAACTTCTGTATGGCTTCATACAGAGTAGCTGATATGAGACTAATATAATTTCTATTTTTGACAGAATCAATACACTAGTAAAGAGGGAATGCTGTGTATATTGCTTTTCTATATATTAACAAAGTATCTCATACTATTTTTGTGAGGAAGTTGCAAAGATGTGAATTAGATGATAACACTATGGATTCAGAGCTGGTTGGTTGACCTGATTCAAAGGGCAGTTGTGAAGGGTTCAGTGTCAATGTGGCTAGAGATTCTAGTGAAATACCCAAAGAATCTTTGTTTTGCCCTGTATATTTAGCATATTCATGAATGACTTCAAAATACAAAACTGGCAGGAGTAGCTAACATAGTAGAAGACCGAGTAAGCATCTAAAACATCCTTAAGTTGATTTTTTTTCACCCTAACTTATACAGCAATATATTTTACTAATATGGGGATCATATTTCCCTTTCATGTAACTGATTTTTGCTCCTCTCCTTCCAGACTGTTTTTCTCTTTTCACATACTTATATTCCCAATCACTTATTCTTACTTTTTCTCTTCGGTGAGATTTACCACCTGGATTTAAGTTTTTCTGTGCTGCCAATTTTGTCTGTTATGCAGGAGATAAATCCAACATTTACATTTCTTTGTTGCACCGTTAGGAAATGTTTTGCTGTGACTTTATGCTGTCCTGATCCCAAGAGAGCTTGAGAATCCATAGAGCCTTCTGCTGCATCATGTATTGATCAATTTTCTTTTGTAGTTCAATATTTATTCATTGCTTGAAATAGTTTAGGTGTCCTAGTGGCTATCTTTTCTTATCCTACTAATATATTCCTTATTGGGTTTATTTGTGAGTTTTCTTCTTATTGATATCTTTGATAATTTCAATCTCCTTTTCATTAACTGTGTCTATCTATCTATCTATCATCTATCTATCTATCTGTCTATCTATCTATGTATGTATCTATCTATGTATCTATCTATCTATCTATCATCTATCTATCTATCTATCTATCTATCTATCTATCTATCTATCTATCTATCTATAATCTATCAGTTTGTAACTCCTGCTCTGATGGTAAATTCCCTTATGTTTAAATATCAGGGCTCTGCCTCTTCCCGTACTAGAGGGATTCACATTTCAGTGGCCTCAAGCTTTGCCCATGTGACTTCTGAAGGGAGAAAATAAATGGCATCAACTGGATGTCAGGAGCTTTTACTTTAAAACTGATGGAGTCCTGTACATTGGGCTTTCTATTCAAGTTCCCTCTGTTCCTTAGTTTTCTAATAGCACAGCATGCTGCCATACTATTCAAAAGAGAGAAAACGATCTAATTTTCAGGATCTCCACCTCTGCTACACAGTTTGGAGTGGGAAGAATTTAGTTCTGTTGTAAGCCTTTGGGTCAGGTTGTGCCACTCCTCCAAATATTTAGGAGCTGGTATGAGAGGGAATTGTGAGGGAACATGTTAAGGATTAGGAATTATAAAACTTTTCTGCTGTTAATTAATCACTTTGCTACCTTGTTAGAGTACTTAGCATTTAGATGGTGTGGATAGCTGAAATTGCTTTTACTTGTCATGCATTATTGTTATATTGGAAATATTTGAGAAGTTGTGAAGACTGGAGAAGATAGAGATTCCTTCATCCTGTTGGTCACATGACTAAGAATGTCTGATCAGATTTTGATGCAAATTTCTTTATATTCTTGTTGAAGGAAATCTAGGGACTTTTTTTTCCTGATATCAGGAAGAAAATTTGTGATTTCCAAGGTAGCATCCTCCTCTTCGCCTACTCCTCAAAGTCACAGTGACAGATTAGATATTCATGAGGTTCTTCAAGAAGTTTGTAAATCTGCACTCATGGTTCAAAAACAGTTGACACAATTAGTTCAAAGCAAAGACAAAGGTTATAGTATGAACTTTCGAACTATAAACATGAGGCACACTTTCCTGAAAATAAACATAGAGTCAGGGTGAAGAATGGGCACATGAATAGAACATGCTAGTTGAAAGATACATACGAAGAATAAACATGGTGAAGCCAACTCAAGTCTCCACCCCTTTAAGACCTTAACTTCCTTTTTCTTATTTTGAAACTTCCACATTTCTCTTTGTGGAACAGTATCTTTGCTGGACTGGTCTTATGATTGTATCCCCTGGCCAACTTCTTTTCTTAGCTCAACTTTTGGCAACAGAGCTGACTCTTCCTCTTTTTTACAGCTGGCTAGATTGCTTTTTTATATCAACCCAAGAGACATGGCTAATCTAGACCTTGCCCGTGCAGCATCAGTTCCCTTCATCATATAAGCAAGCACCCTGAATACTCTCCGGTTGATTTCAACTTCCCAATATTCTGCTGGCTGCAAAC
The DNA here is from genome assembly GCF_003287225.1 of Phascolarctos cinereus. Classification (NCBI taxonomy): domain Eukaryota; kingdom Metazoa; phylum Chordata; class Mammalia; order Diprotodontia; family Phascolarctidae; genus Phascolarctos; species Phascolarctos cinereus. The sequence continues at coordinate 254,556,882 of NW_027555736.1, forward strand.
CTCGTAGCCTGCTCCCCATGGAGGTAATTTTTCCCTGTTTTGTGTAGACTTGTGCACATGTCCAACACCAGACAGCTGCACTGGTCAGGAGATTTTCCAAGTGTGGGATAAAATACCTGTCTGTCAGTAGTAGGCCCATTTTATGTGCCACTAGGTGGGTAATCTGATGTAACCGTGTGACCCATTCTCTTCCCAGTGCTTCTGGGACAAAGACTCGTACTTCAGAGAGGACCCAAGGGCGTCTTACTGCCCGCCTTTTTTTTTTTTGTGAATGAATCATCCCAGGATGAGTAGGAGGGTGGGAGTGCCTCGACAACAGGACATAAGGGGGTAACACAAGAGTTAGGTAGAACTTCCAGGGCTGCCTGTCTCACAGCTGCATTGGCCATGTGATTTCCCACAGCTGCTACAGAGTCCCCAGATTGATGACCAGGGCAATGAATGATGGACAGTTTAGTGGGTAACCAGACACCTTCTAATAAGGCCAGAATTTCCTCCTTGGTCTTAATAGCTTTTCCCGCTGAGGTCAGGAGACCCCGTTCATGGTATAAGGCTGCATAAACATGGGCTGTGGTGAAGGCACAATGGCTATCAATATAAATATTTGCTGATTTTCCATTAGCTAGTCGTAAGGCTTGAGTCAGTGCAATGAGTGCAGCTTTTTGGGCAGAAGTGTCATGGGGCAGAGAGGCAGACCACAGAACTGAAAGAGAAGGGGAAGAAACTACAGCTCCCCCAGCCCATGGGAAACCTGAATCAATGAAGCTACTCCCATCTCTGAAAAGGGTCATTTGGGGTCCAAGTACAGGCACCCAAACATAAGGACCCAAGCACCAAATCATTTCCCTCTTAAACGGATTGGACCGAAATCTTTTGGGTTAGGGACGATGGTCTCAGCTTCTGAAACTGCTTCCTGTTGGGTTTGGGCATAGAACTGTCCCTGCCTCCTGGGGTCTCTCTGGTCAAGGCGTCAGTTCTCTAGCCAGTGTCTGGAACTAGGTCAATGCCAGGTCCAAGAGGTGGTGGGTTGTGGTCTCAGACAGATATTGGTACCCAGTCTGAGCAGTCATCCGGAAGTGGAGGTCACTGAGCCTAGAGGACACAAATCTGGTGAGGAGATTAAGCAGACAACGGCCAAAAATAATAAAAGGAAGATAATCAGGAGTGGGACAAGAAGAGTAGTTAACATAGAGAGAAACTAGGATGCCCAAAAAGAGGATGTACTAGTGTACTAAGGGTTGTTATGGATTTCTCACATCCAGGTTACTTTCTCTAGTCCTATAAAGCTCCACCTGTTGAGAGTTGCTAATATACACACAGCAAGAGGTGTTGGCCAGGGCACAGACACCTCCACTAAGCAAGTAGATAATCCAAAGCTATCTGATTATCCAGGACCACATTTGCCAGGAAATTCAGAGTTTGCTGAATGTCCTGGAGAGTATAAGCTGTGTCATTTGCCAATTGGTGAATGGTCCCTGTCACATTTGAAAGAATGAACTCATGTTGTAAATGTCCATACCAAGGCATGAGATACTCTGCTCCCTTTTAAGGTACCAGAGAACATTGTCCCAGAATCCCCACTTCACTCTCGTTTGGGTGGAGGTGCTGGGTTTTGTAATATTGAAAATGGTCAGAGGACGTGCCAAAAATCCAATGGAGCACACACCAAAATCCTTATAAGTTGTTAAACATTGGAGGGCTATAGCAACAGTCCTGGGGTCCTGCCAAGTAGTGGCATTTTGCTTTACTTATTCCCCAGAATCATCACCACCTGGCCCACCCATCCCACAAAGGAAGGAATATCCCTTAGGGGTAGAGGTGGGACCTGTTTATAAAAGATATTGAGCATGGATGCCCCCATGGATCAGTATGATTACATTCTAGTATTACAGGAAAATAGAAACTTTCAAAAGATCAATAACAGTGTTACAGCTAGAATGGGGCAGTAACATTGTGTGTCAACTAGGAAGAGATGGTTAAATAAGAAATACCTACTAGGAGAGTGGCAGGAGGAATTTGGTCATAGGTGCAAGTAGGGAGTGTTCCCTCAGAACAGGTGATACAGCTGGCAGAGGTAAAGTTCTGAGGACATATTACTGTAGGCATCATTACAGGTGGTGCAAGTCAAGAGACCAGTAGAGACATTTACAATCCCTCCCCTGGCAAGGGTCTTTACCTATATAGTGACCATTGCTTGTCTCCCAAGCAAGGGAATAATTCCCTGTTGAGAAACAGGATGTTGAGATAGAAAAATTTTCCTATAAAGGAGTGGCCAGTAGAAAAGGGGTGTCAAAGATCTCTGAGGTGGTGACATTGGGGAGGGGAGCTCTTGTAAAGAACTGCCTTCAACAGAAGAGGTTCCTAAGTTTAACCTCACAACTGAATAGATACACAATGTTGTTCCGCAAGCTTGTTTATCCTTCTCTAATTATACTTCAGAAATAGAATCTTTTACATATGATAAATTCAAACATCAATTTTATACTTGGGCCACGGGATGACTACAAATTCAGATCAAAACAGCCAGATCTCACATACTTATATTGTGGTGATGTCTTTTACTGACCACTTGCTGTGATCAGAGAAATCTACCATAAAAGGAAAAGGCAGGGACATGTGACATTGAAATATGACAGGTAAGAATATCCTTAGCTCTGTTTGAATTCAGATAACAGTCACAGTTCTCCAATCATGCAGTATTAATTCCACATCATAGCCAGACTCAGGAATAGTCAGGTGAGAAACATTCCTTCTGAAAAGAACACAATGGGGAAACTGAGACAGGAGGATCCCATCCTAGACTAAGGCAAAGATTGTCCTCACAGCTTTTTCCCAGATGCAGACATCCCCTGTTCTGAGTAGCCTGTGGCATTTCTGATACCGATTTAACACAGACAACTATATTCAAATTCAAACTCAAAACAAAATCAGTCATAGTCCAAAGAGCCTTTTACCTCAAACAGCAAGTTTCACTAATCACAGCTTAAAGCCAGATACAGTTAATTTTTCTCCCATGGAGTTGCAATAAGCAATAAAGATTTACCAGGACTCACATACATAAGAGATTTCACTTAACATCTTTCTCTCTCAAATTTAAACTTGTCCTGGTGTAAAAGCCAATCATTAGAAGTCATTTCTATCTACTGTACATAAACTTGCAACTTCTCAGCAAGCCAAGTTCATTGTTTAGGAACTCCAAACAAGTTCTTTTCTCAGAGCAGATGACCTAGCCCACACTGATTTTTTTTTTCCAGGGACCTTGGCAATTTTAGAAAATAAGGGGAATTGCCATGTACCCCAGGGAGGGGCTGATCCCAGAGCCCCTGCCTGCCTACCCCCTTATCCCAAGGAGGACTCTTTTGAATAGGCAGAACTGATCTGGATAAGGCTTTTAGCCAATCCCTACCTTTTCACACAGTAATCAATTAACTATTCTAGGTTTCAACATTAAAACACTAAACACAAAATTTGGAAATTTTATCCGTTCTTCAGTCAATACTTAAAAAGGAAATATTACAAAACAGGATCATGTAGAATGCCCCAACAGCCAGATTCATTCCTTTCTTCACTTTCCCCTGAAGGCACAAATAATTTAAGATTCCAGATTAAAGGGGATTGCCCTCCAGCAACACAACTAATAAAATTGAAAACAGACTCAATAAAAATCTCTCTTTCTTACTAGACCCCTTCATCAGATTCAACAGTCTCCTGAGGCCACACAGTTAACAAATTTATACCAAATAGCAATTGGTGCTCTCAAAAGTATACAAATACCCATTTCTGAATTCAATTCCCTTGACCTTTATAAAGAGACATTATCCACAAATTCAAATCTTTCTTTAATATTTCAGCTCCCCATTCATGTCCACACTTTCTTTCAAAAGTTTTACAAAGAGTTTAGAGTCACCTATTATAAGCACATCAGTTTAAAAATGTACTGGACCAGTATTCGGACTACTTCTTTTGTCTTTCCCACAATAAACAATCTCTTTACCATAGTCAGCATCGAGATTGCATCTAGTAGAACCCACCCTCATATAGCCTGAAAGGTGGGTGGACATAATTACTTCCCTCTCTGTCTAACCCTATATGCTGGCTTTTACATTAGTTTATTTTGCAATCCTTCTACTTTAAACAGACCACTTCCTCACACCTTCTCCACTTACCTAAGCCATCTAAAGCTATTCAGCTTTCTTTTTGCAAATCTGAAGGCAGATAATTGAATAGGGATCTCCCTCCCCATCTCTTCCCAAACTGATCCTGTTCTGGCACAGAAAAACTTCTCTCTTTTATAGGAGGTAAAAAAAGATTAAGTGCTACCTCTTTCTCTGATCTGAAGGGAAGAGGTTTCAATTCTCACTCTTGGTCTCGACATTCAAATTTGGCCAGAATTGGAATTCAGAGAGAGAGAGAGAGAGAGAAATTATTACCTCATTTTTCAAATGTTTCAAAACCTTCCTACTTTCAAAAACTCTCTATTCGCACTGTGCAAATAAATTACACCTTCCTTAACTTAAACATTATTGACTTTCTAATGGCCTTTGATTAAAGTCCCCTTGAAAACTGCACATATCTTATCACTTTCTAACTCGGACCTGACACTTTGAAAACATATGCTTCCTTAAAATGGCTTACATACAACCCAAAGGGGTGTTGGATGTGCTAGCCAAAGCCCCCAGTATTGTAGAACACAGACATAGACAAACAATAAAAGCCTGAACACAAACACATCCTCCCAATGGAAGTCAGAGGAACTACCCTGGAGAAAAATGTCTGCAAACCAGGCTGACATCTGCCTTTCAGTATGAAACAAAGGTGGCTTTAGGCAGATGATAGTGAAGCAGAATCTGTTAAAAACACAATCTCTGCACTTATAAATTAATAGATCAACACGACTAAGACAGGAACCAGGAACCAGAAACCAGGGACCAGATATGGGTGTGGTCCCGACTTCTCGGGGTACCCGGGAGATCGAGGCCCTAAGTCCTGCTGCCACTTCTGGTACTGTTCTGCACTAGAAAACAGAAAACTGAATACTCACCTCCAGAGTGTTACCGGGTTCAGAATCCACGGGGCCAAAATAAGGTACAGTAGGAGTCAGGGAGGGAGGCTTTTCCCAGCCCTGAGTTCTGGGGCCCTGGAACATCTCAGAAGCTGGATCCCCTAAAAGTCAGAACAGAGCAATCCCCGCTTCCCTAGGCTGAAGTCCTCCCCAGGTGGGTCTCTGCCGCGACATAGTGCACCTTGAATCTCGCTGGGGGTTCCAAAATGTTGTATCAAAAAATCATCAAGTGAGACCCAGCCACAATTTGAAATGGGGATTTGTTAACGCGTGGCTGCAAGGAGTACATACCAAGATCGAGCAGCCCTGATCGAGGTACAGCTATGGTTTATAAGAGTTTCTGCAAGGGGTACAAGATAATTTGCTTCAGGGTTGTGTAAGCAGTGATACAGAAGCCAAGGCAAGCAGGAATGGTACAGATCAAAGATCACACAAAGCAGACCAGGTGTCCTGGTCTCTGGTATAAACTATGATTATCTAAAGCAATTATATTGCAAGATTCCTGCGCATGTGCTTTGGAGGTATGTGCTGTACTTAGCTATGCAAGAGGGCATTCCGACATTGTTTAGATTTAGCAGGAGAGAGGTCTGGGGCAAGATGAAGGAATAATTCCTGTTTTTCAAGCCTTACGGGCCAGAGTGTCCTACTGCATGAAATGGTAAAATAATGTCCTGCATTACAATATATACATATCCCATGTGTATTCTTACACATATCAGAGGATCATGACACTCTAATTGGAGGGAATCTGAAGCTTCTTTTCAATCAGACTGCTCATAATATCAAAATTATATTCCTCTTACTTGATAAATGATCCTCTTGATTTCACTGGAAGTATCTGTGTGTATTTCCCAGTTGCATGTAAAAATGATTTTTTAACGTTTGTTTTTAAAACTTTGGGTTCCAAATTTTCTCCCTTCCTCCCTCCCCACCAACCCTCATTGAGAAGGCAAGCAACTCGATACAGTGACACAGTACATACCATAATGTGTGATTTGTTGATTTTTTTTTTCATTTCCTTTTCTAACACAAGGATATGTTTACTGTTAAGAATTTTCCTATGTTATTTTTCTTTTTAAATGTAAAAGAATTCATGATCTTTATTAGAGAATGTATACATGCATTTACACTAGTATGTATCCTATAGCATATAGGGAAGAATCAGCTTGTTTCCAGATTTGTGTAGGAAACATAATGAGCAGGAATAGACCCATTTAGACTACATCTTAATGTCCTTTTGAAGAAATACTGAACTTTGAAAGAAAAGGAGATAGCGAAGCTCTGAGTTTCCAAGATAATGATTACTAAGAAAAATCATATGTCACGTTTCCCCCATCTGGTTCAAATGACAGGTGTAGCCTTCTCCATGAGTCACTAACTGATATGGTCAACACTTCATCAAGGGTTTTTGCAGACTTAAAACAATATGGGACAGGGGAGTTCTGCTGCTGGGAGCCAAGATGGCGGAGTGAAAAGGTAGTGGCTCTCACTCTCCCCATCAACCTCTGAAAACCCAGAAAATATCACCCCAGAAAAAAAACCCTGGAATAGCTGAACTAAAGGAAAGACGGGGAGCAGCAGTGCAGTAGCCCAGCAAACGGGTCTCCCAGTGCCTCAGCAAAAATAAGAGAGGCAGAACTACAAGGGGCCCCAGGTGGAAAAGTACCCTGCAGCATTCATCTGAAAGGAGGTGAAGAAAACAACCTACAGGCTTCCTAAAGCCCTGGCCTTACTGATTCCAACCCAACACCAGGTGAGCTGTGGGAGCACTGCATCCTCCAATTGTAAAGAAATCCTGAAACCCAGGTGGTAGAGCAGGCAACCACCAACACCTGGACCCCCGAATGACACAGTGAGTGCGGGGGGGGGGGCGGGCTTGGGGGGGTTGGGGGAAGGGAATCGCGGAAACCAGCTCAGAAAACCACCAGGACTCTCAGCAATCCACTGCAAAGGAATCTCCCAGTGTATTAGCAGAAATGAGGGAGACAACACTGCAGGGGGCCCCAGGCAGATAAACACCATGCAGTACCCACCTAAAATGAGCTGAAGAAATTAAAGGAAAGGAAAAGCAGGCAACCTAGAATTGCCTGAAAGTTCCAGCCTTGCTGATTCCAGCCCAACACGAGGTAAGCGTCCAGAAACCTACAGCCTCCAATTGCCAGCATAAGAGGCCCCAGCACACAAAGCTAGTGACAAAGACCTAGGCTCCCAACACCAGAAGCTTGGGTCAGTACACTCTGTTCCCCAGCAGGAGAGCTCAATCTCTTTAAAGGCCAGGGAATAAAGAAACACCGTGAGTAAAAAAGAAACATAGCATAGATTCATATTATGAGAAGAGTGAAGATGAACACACAAATTCTGAAGAGGACAACATTGTCAACAAACCCACATCGGCAAAAACAAAAAGGGAGTATGAGCTGGTCTGAAGCCCAAAAAGCCTTCTTAGAAGAGCTCAAGAAGGATTTTAATAGTCAAATGAGAGAGGTAGAAGAGTCTTTCAAAAATACAATTGGCCAATTGGAAAAAAAATACACTGAAGAAAACAAGTCCCTAAAAAACGTAACTGGCCAATTGAAGAAGGAAGGACAAAAACTAACAGAAGAAAACGATCTGTTAAAAACTAGAACTGGACAAACAGAAACGAATGTCTCTATGAGAGAGCAAGAATCAGTCAAACAGAAACAAAACATGACAAAATCGATGAAAATGTAAAATACCTCATCAGTAAAACAACTGACCTGGAAAATCGACTCAGGAGAGACAATTTAAAAATTATTGGACTACCTGAAAATCATGATGAAAAAAAAGAGCCTGGATAGTATCTTTCAGGAAATCATGAAGGGAAACTGCCCCGAAGCCCTAGAACCAGAAGGGAAAATAACCATAGAAAGAATCCACCAATCACCACCTGAAAGAGATTCCAAATTGACAACACTAAGGAACATAATAGCAAAATTTCAAAATTACCAGATGAAAAAGAAGGTGCTGCAAGCAGCCAGAAAGAAAGAATTTAAATATAATGGAACCAGAGTCAGGATTACACAGGACCTTGCAGCTTCTACATTAAAAGACCACAGGGCATGGAACATGATGTTCTGTAAGGCAAAGGAGCTTGGAATGCAGCCAAGGATCAGTTACTCAGCAAAAATGAGCATCATTTTTCAAGGCAGGAGGTGGATATTCAATGAAATAGGAGACTTCCAAACTTTCCTGATAAAAAGACCAGAGCTCAACAAAAAATTTGATCTTCAAGTACAGGACTCAAGAAGGACTTAAAAAGGTAAATGGGACCGAATGATACAATATGTTTTTAATGGGGGGGGGGTGTTTAAACCCCTACAAGGGAATATGAGACTTGCAACCCTTGAGAACTATATTGATATTACACCTTGTTAAAGGAGTATACATAAAGAGGGTGGATATTAGTTAACTTTGATGTAATGATAAAAAAAAAGTCTAATCAGATGGGTTAAATGGATGCAAATCAGTGAACCAATCTGATCTTAGAAAATGTACTGAGAAAGGTGGAGGCATACAAGGGTAAGTTACATTACAGGAAAAGACATAAAATTCTATTACAACAGAGGGAAAGAAGGGGGGGTGCATTGTTTGAACCTTACTCTCATCAGATTTGGCTCAAGAAGGGCATAATATAATCAGTTAGGTGTAGAAATTTAACTTGCCGTATAGGCAGTAGGAGGGAAAAGGGGAAAGGAAAGGGAGGGGGGAAAGAAAAAGGAGGGGGAGAAAGAAGAGAAGGAAGAAGCAGTAAGTCTAAAGGGGAAGAAAAGGGAAAGGGATAATAAAAGGGGGAAGGGACTGAAGGAGGCAGCGGTCAAAAGCAAAACACTAGTGAAGAGGGGGAAAAAAGGGAGAAAGAAAAGCATAACTAGGAGGTCAAAAGAATGGAGAAAAAGTCACAGATAGTAATGGTACCTGTGTAAACACATTTGAAAAAGAGTGACAGCAATCCTGTTCTCAGATAAAGCAAAAGCAAAAAAAAAAAAATCTAATCAAAGGAGATAAGGAAGGAAATTACATCCTGCTCAAAGGCACCATAGACAATGAAGTAATATCATTACTAAACATATATGCACCAAATGGTACAGCATCCAAATTCTTACAGGAGAAGTTCAGGGAGTTACAGGAAGAAATAGACAGCAAAACTATACTAGTGGGGGACCTGAACCTCCCCCTCTCGGCACTAGATAAGTCTAACCACAAAATAAACAAGAAAGAAGTTAAGGAGGTGAATAGAACATTAGAAAAGTTAGGTATGATAGACCTCTGGAGAAAACTGAATGGGGATAGAAAGGAATATACTATTTTCTCAGCAGTACATGGCACATACACAAAAATTGACCATGTACTAGGGCATAAAAACCTCACAATCCAATGCAAAAGGGTAGAAATATGAAATGCATCCTTTTCAGATCATGGCACAATAAAAATTATATGTAATAAAGGGCCATGGAAAGATAGACTAAAAAATAATTGGAAACTAAATAATCTAATCCTAAAAAATGATTGGGTCAAACAACAAATCATAGAAACAATCAATAATTTCATTCAAGAGAATGACAATAATGAGACAACATACCAAAACCTATGGGATGCAGTGAAAGCAGTTCTTAGGGGAAGTTTTATATCTCTAAATGCTTACATAAATAAAATAGAAAAAGAGGAGATTAATGAATTGGGCATACAACTAAAAAACTAGAAAAAACAAAAACTTAAAAATCCTCAACTAAACACCAAATTAGAAATATTGAAAACCAAAGGAAAAATTAAGAAAATTGAAATTAAGAAAACTATTGAACTAATAAATAAAACTAAGAGCTGGTTTTATGAAAAAAACAATAAAATAGATAAAACCTTTGGTTAATTTAATTAAAAAAAGAAAGAAGAAAACCAAATTACTAGTATCAAGAATGAAAAGGGTGAAGCTACCACCAAGGAAGAGGAAATTAAAACAATAATTAGGAATTATTTTGCCCAACTATATGCCAACAAATTTGACAATCTTAGTGAAATGGATACATATTTACAAAAATATAAATTGCCCAGATTAACCAAAAAGGAAGTAAAATACTTAAATAACCCCATCTCAGAAAAGAAATTGAACAAGCCATTGATGAACTCCCTAGGAAAAAATCTCCAGGGCCAGATGGATTTACATGTGAATTCTATCAAACATTTAAAGAACAATTAATTCCAATACTATATAGACTATTTGGGAAAATAGGTGAAGAAGGAGTCTTACCAAATTCTTTTTATGATACAAATATGGTGTTGATACCTAAACCAGGAAGAGTCAAAATAGAGAAAGAAAATTATAGACCAATTTCTCTAATGAATATAGATGCAAAAATTTTAAACAAAATACTAGCAAGCAGATTGCAGCAATTTATCACAAGAATAATACACTATGACCAGGTAGGATTTATACCAGGAATGCAGGGTTGGTTCAATATTAGGAAAACTATCAGCATTGAGCATATCAACAAAACCAACAGAAACCACATGATCATCTCAATAGATGCAGAAAAAGCTTTTGATAAAATACAACACCCATTCCTATTAAAAACACTAGAAAGCATAGGTATAAATGGAGTCTTCCTTAAAATAATAAATAGCATTATCTAAAACCTTCAGCAAGCATTATATGTAATGGGGACAGGCTAGAAGCATTTCCAATAAGATGGGGTGAAACAAGGATGTCCATTATCACCACTGTTATTCAATATTGTACTGGAAATTAGCTTTAGCAATAAGAGAAGAAAAAGAAATTGAAGGCATTAGAATAGGCAAAGAAGAAACAAAGCTATCACTCTTTGCAGATGACATGATGATATACTTAGAGAATCCTAGAGAATCAAGTAAAAAACTACTTGAAATAATAAACAACTTTAGCAAAGTTGCAGGCTATAAAATAAACCCACATAAATCATCAGCATTTCTATATATTACCAACAAAGCCCAACAGCAAGAGATAGAAAGAGAAATCCCATTTAAACTTACTGTAGACATTATAAAATATTTAGGAGTCTACCTGAAACAAACCCAGGAACTCTATGAACACAATTACAAAACACTTTTCACACAAATAAAATCAGATCTAAATAATTGGAAAAACATCAGTTGCTCATGGGTAGGCCGAGCTAATATAATAAAAATGACAATCCTACCTAAGCTAATTTACTTATTCAGTGCCATACCAATCAAACTACCAAAAATTATTTTATAGAGTTAGAAAAAATAATAACAAGATTCATTTGGAAAAACAAAAGGTCCAGAATATCAAAGGAACTAATGAAAAGAAATGCAGGGGAAGGTGGCCTAGCAATTCCAGATCTTAAATTGTATTATAAAGCAGCAATCATCAAAACTGCTTGGTACTGGCTAAGAAATAGGGAGGTGGATCAGTGGAATAGGTTAAATATGCAAGACACAGTAGTCAATGACTATAGTAATCTATTATTTGATAAACCCAAAGACCCCAGCTTCTGGGATAAGAACCCACTCTTTGAAAAAAACTGCTGGGAAAACTGGAAAAGAGTATGGCAGAAACTAGGCATAGACCCAAATCTCACACCATATACCAAAATAAAGTCAAAATGGGTTCATGACTTAGATATAAAGGCTGATACCATAAGTAAACTGGGAGAACAAGGAATAGTTTACCTATCAGATCTATGGAGAACAGAAGAATTCATGACCAAACAGGAGATAGAGAACATTATGAAAAGCAAAATGGATAATTTTGATTACATTAAATTGAAAAGTTTTTGCACAAACAAAGCCAATGCAACTAAGATTAGAAGGAAGGTAGAAAATTGGGAAAGAATTTTTACAACCAGTCTCTCTGATAAAGGCCTCATTTCTAAAATATATAGAGAATTAAGACAAATTTATAAGAACACAAGCCATTCCCCAATTGATAAATGGTCAAAGGATATGAACAGACAGTTCTCAGATGAAGAAATTAAAGCCATCTATAGTCATATGAAAAAATGCTCTAAATCATTATTGATTAGAGAAATGCAAATCAAAACAACTCTGAGGTACCACATCACACCTATCAGATTGGCCAACATGACAAAACAGGAAAATGATAAATGTTGGAGAAGATGTGGGAAAATTGGAACACTAATACATTGTTGGTGGAGTTGTGAAATGATCCAACCATTTTGGAGAACAATTTGGAACTATGCCCAAAGGGCTACAAAAATGTGCATACCCTTTGATCCAGCAATAGCACTTCTAGGGCTATATCCCAAAGAGATCAAACAAATGGGAAAAGGACCCACATGTACAAAAATATTCATAGCAGCTCTTTTTGTGGTGGCAAAGAATTGGAAATTGAGAGGATGCCCATCAATTGGGGAATGGCTGAGCAAGTTGTGGTATATGAATGTAATGGAATACTATTGTGCTATAAGAAATGATGAACAGGCTGACTTCAGAAAAACCTGGAAAGACTTATATGGTCTGATGCTGAGTGAAGTGAGCAGAACCAAGAGGACTTTGTACACAATAACAGCCACGTTATGCAATGACTAAGATTGTTAAACTGAACCCTTCTCAGCATTAAGGATCTAAGACATCTCCAGAGGCCTGGGATGGAAAATGCTGTCCACATCCAAAGAAAGAACTATGGAAGTCGAATCGCTATCACTTATTTTTACCATTTGTTGAGTTTTGTTTCATCTTTCTGATGGTTCCTCCTATTGGTTTTAATTTTTACTTACAACTTCACTACTGTGAAAATATGTTTAATGGATATGCAAATGTAAAGCTTATATTAGACTGAGGGCCATCTTGGGGAGGGTGGGGGGGAGGAAGGGGGAGAAAAAATTTTCAACTCAAAAGCATATGGAAATGATTGTTGATAAATGAAAATAAATTAAGAAAATTTAAAAAAAACAACCCAAAACAATGTGGGACAGGGGAGAGAGAACAGCATTGACAATTCAAAAGTGTGAGTACCCCTTAGTAAATACCAATACAGAGGCCCCAAGGGAAAAAGTAAAAATATGTTGTCCATTTAAGGCTTCAGAAGTCTCTTCTCCTACAGCTGTCTGGTGTTCAGGACATCATCTGATGAACTTTCCTGGTTGGAGTATTGCCAAATGATCTCCAGCAGACTGTCTTCTTAAAACATCTTGTGGAGAGAGATCCTTTTTCTTTGCTAAAAGTTTCCTACAAAACTGATCTTAACACAATTTTAAATGATCTTGCTAATAACCAGGTCAAATAATGCAAGTTAACCCAACCTTTATGTCTCTAATATTATAAAATCAAAATTCGAATGTTGACCAACTGTCATGTTCAAAAAACTCATATACAAACAGGAAAATTAGAACCCAGTTTTTATACTTCACAGCTTCACTTTCATTCCACCATCAGGAGGATAAGATTCCATTAAAAAATTAATAACAGAACCCTGTTCACAAAAAGATGGACTCCAATACACGCATCACACACTGAGTAATCATTTTTAAAACAGTACACACCAATAAAAAAAATTCCAACTTCTCGTCACATTCAAGTTATAGTAGATGCTTCCATGAAGGCATGTACAGGAATACTTGATTTAACCAAATAATTTTAGCTGAAATTTCCATTTATGGCAAAACTTCAAAGCTCATGGGACATGGCTCATGAAAGAATTTGTTTTGCTTAAATATGCGTGTGTATAACAAGGGTTCTTATAAGATAGATTTTCAATAATTGGAAAAAAAATAAAAGACAAATGAGTCAAATATAAGCTCTTCTATTTGTCATTTAAAGCCTTTTACCACTACCTTTCTACCACTTGGGTATTTTTACATGCTGTTCCATACACAAAATACATTATCTCCTAACTCTGCATTTGCATTTCTTTTCCCCCATGACTGGAATGTACTACTCCTAACCTTCATTTCTTGGAATCCCCAGTTTCCTTCAAGTTAACATGTTAGCTTCTATATAAAGCCTTTTCTTATTCCCTTTGATGCTCATGCCCACATTCCTCACACTGCTATTTTGTATATATAGATGTTGTCTACAGCATTAAAATGTAAGATGAGATGCTTGAGGGCAGAAATGATTTCATTTTTGTCTTTGTATCTCCCCTACTGAAAAAAGTATCTGGCATATAAGAGTTCCTTAATAAATGGTTGATGATTGCCTGATAGATGCTTTCTCTGTTTTTTTTTTATCCTATCACTAGCAAATATGGTTAACCACTTATTATTGTAGATATTTATTATGTCTCAGTAGAGATGGCAAGTGCTGGTAAAAAAAAAATAGAGAGAAACTGTCTATTCCCCATATTTTTCCATTCTCTCTACTCTGTCTGTAACATTGAGCCCCGAAGTTAAAATTTACAAAGTCTAGAGAGAAGTCACATCTCCTCTCATCCTTCAAATCAGCATCAAAACATCCAGTTGTCACCCCTACTCCCCAATCCTATAGTTACAGAGAGAAACGGTGGGCTGGAAGTGATGGTGGCAGTGTTAATTCTTTCAATGGAAGTGTTATGCACTGTGAAGAGCACTGGATTTTTGAGTCATTCCTGGAAAGGAAGCAGTGATTACAAAACTTCTGTATGGATTCATACAGAGTAGCTGATATGAGACTAATATAATTTCTATTTTTGACAGAATCAATAAACTAGTATAGAGGGAGTGCTGTGGATATTGCTTTTCTGTATATTAACAAAGTATCTTCTGCCATTTTTTTGGAAGAAGCTGAAAAGATATGAATTAGATGATAACACTATGGATTCAGAGTTGGTTGGTTGACCTGATTCAAAGAGCAGCTGTCAAGGGTTGAGTGTTAATGTGGCTAGAGATTCTAGCGAAGTGCTCAAAGAGTCTTTATTTTGCCCTGTATATTTAGCATATTCATGAGTGACTTGATAATACAAAACTGGCAGGAGTAGCTAACATAGTAGATGACTGAGTAAGCATCTAAAACATCCTTAAGTTGATTTTTTTCATCCTAACTTATAGAGCAACTTATATGGGGATCATGTTTCCCTTTCATGTAATTGATTTTTCTTCCTCTCCTTCCAGACTGTTTTTCTCTTTTTACATACTTATATTCCCAACCACTTATTCTTTCTTTTTATCTTTGCAGAGATTTGACACCTGGATTTAAGTTTTTCTATGCTGCCAATTTTGTCTGTTTTGCAGGAGATAAATCCAACATTTACCACTCAATTCTTTCTTGCACCATTAGGAAACATTTTGCTGTGACTCTATGCTGTCACTTCCCAAGAGAGCTTGAGAATCTATAGAGTCTTCTGCTGCATCATTTCTTGATTAATTTTCTTTTGTACTTCAATATTTATTCATTGTTTGAAATAGTTTAGGTGTTCTAGTGGCTATCTTTTCCTATGTTATTAATATATTCCTTATTGGGCTTATTTGAGAGTTTTCTTCTTATTGAGATCTTTGATAATTTCAATCTTCTTTTCATTATCTGTCTTTCTATCATCTATCTACGTATCTATGTATCTATCTATGTATCTATCTATCTATCTATCTGTCTATCTATCTATCCATCTATCTATCTATCTATCTATCTATCTATCTATCTATCTATCTATCTACCTATCTATCTATCACCTTCTAACTCCTTCTGCTTTGATGGTAAATTCCCTTATGTTTTGATGTCAGAGCTCTGCTTCTTCCCGTACTAGAACGATTCACATTTCAGTGGCCTCAGGCTTTGCCCATGTGACTTCCAAAGGGAGGAAATGAATGGCATCAACTGGATGTCAGGACCTTTTCCTTTAGACCTGATGGAGTCCTATACATTTGGTTTCCTATTCAAGTTCCCTCTGTTCCTTATTTCCTAGTAGCACAGCATGCTGCCATACTATTCAAAAGAGAGAAAACAAATCAATTTTCTGCGTCTCCACCTCTGCTGCACAGTTTGGAGTGGGAAGAATTTAGTTCTGTTGTAAACCTTTGGGTCACATTGTGCCACTCCTCCAAGTGTTTAAGAGCTGGTATGAGAGGGAATTCTGAGGGAATATGTTAAGGATTAGGAATTATAAACCTTTTCTGCTGTTAGTTCATCAATTTGCTGCCTTGTTAGAGTGCTTAGCGTTTAGATGGTGTGGATAGCTGAAATTGCTCTAACTTCTCATACGTTATTGTTATATTGAAAACATGTGAGAGGTTGTGAGGACTGGAGAAGATAGAGATTCCTTCACTTTGTTGGTCACATGACTAAGAATGTCTGATCAGATTTTGATGGAAATTTCTTTATATTCTTATTGAAGGAAATCTGAGGACTTTTTCCACTGATATCAGGAATAAATTTGTGATTTCCAATGTAGTATCCCTGTCTTAGCCTACTCCTCCTAGTCTCTTTTACAAGTCAGATATCCATGAGGTACCCCAAGTAGTTTGTACATCCACACTCATGGGCCCAAACCAGTTAATGCAATTAATTCAAAGTAAAGGCAAAAGTTATAGTATGAACTTTCTTAGTATAAACATGAGGCACACTTTCCCACAAACACACACAGAGTCAGGGTGAAGAATGGGTACATGCATAGAATGTGCTAGTTGAAAGACACATAGGAAGAATACACATGGTGAAGTGAACTCAAGTCTCCACCACTTTAAGACCTTGACTTCCTCTTTCTTATTTGGAAACTTCCACATTTCTCTTTATGGAATAGTATCTTTGCTGGACTGGTCTTACAATTGTATTCCCTGTCCAACTTTTTTCCTTAGCTCAACTTTTGGCAGCAGAGCTGACTCTCTCTCTGTTTACAACTGGCTAGATTGCTTTTTTATATCAACCCAAGGGACATGGGTAATCTAGACCTTGCCCATGTAGCATCAGTTGCCTTCATCATATGAGCAAGACCCAAATACTCTCAGGTTGATTAAAATTGTTCATGTCAACTAAGGGAGTAAAAATAAAATAAACATTTCTTTAAATTTCCTTACAAACAGTGAATGGGACACTCTCAAGTTTTGCAACCTGTGCTATCTGTGAATAGGACACATAGGGTGATCTGAAATGGGAAAAGTCTAAAATCTGAGACCCTTATACTAGCATGTGTGAAACAGTGATTTATGGACTCAGCACTTGAAGAGGACTATTCTGAACTTTTCTCTTCTATAGCCATTGAACTCCATTCACAACTTAGAGTTGTATTATAAATTATCCTTAATTTAGTAAGCAATGGAATAAGAAGGAAATACGTCAAATGTAATCACAATAGCAGGTGAGAGAAACAAAAAGACACAGCTGAGACCCCTCCTGCTTTGTAAGAAAGATTCCATGCTATAATGGTGACCAAGAGAGGAATTAGTGGCTTTTTTCCCCCAGGGAATTGAATCCTCCAAAATAGGGATGATCGCTAAAATATCTCTGGATCTAGCTCTCTAAAAGCATAAGAACTCTAAAATTAGAAATCCCTCTTCTGGAAAAAAAAAAGGAAAGTGGAAGTGAGAATGAAAAAAAGTGGCTGAGTATACAATTAAATTTGCAGTAGGTGGCAGTAGAACTGGATATTCTGGGTAATGAGAATGGTACTTGAAATATGAAGATCATCTCCTAGATATCTGAGCCATACTGGCTCCCTAAATCAGACTATTAGGTCAATGTCACAGAGGATAAAAGTTTTTGTCTCCTATTAAACAGGATATGTTCTTCCTCCGCCAAGGTGTTTCTTGGAGGAGACTTGCAATTTTCTTAATGCACACTGTTACTTTAGATGAGTGAAATAAAAATATGAGCTGCCTCTAGCAAGGTAATGGGGGAATGTAACTGGAATTGTGGATAAATAATTTAAATGAAATGTAATTTCAGGTAAAAAGAAGACTCAGAAAACAGCATAGGTGCCAAGAATCCAGAGAAGAGACCCTGAGAAGAAAGTGATTCATAGAACAGATTCAATCTGTTGATCATTGGAAATGTAAGATGGCTGAGAAGCTTTGGCAATCAGAAATGAGACTAAGATTGAGAAGTTTCTTAGGAACACAGAAAGGCCTACTACTACTAATACTACTAGTCTCATACCCAGCTGTTTATAGTTATTGAAGTGATGTGATGTCATTGATACTAAGTCAAAACCATCAGCTCTTGAAACCTCAGAGTCACCAACATTCCCCAGTGCTTTGGAACCAGCTCTAGGAGAACTTTCTCTCTGAAGTTCAGGAAAGGGACTTCTCCCTGGGAGGAAGAAGATGTTCTTCTTCTCTTTGAATAGAGCAAGACATGCAAATTGGGTCCAACCCTACTGGGATGAAAGCAGCCCCAAACCTGTACCTGTATCTCTGGGAGACAAGATCAAGCTCTGTGTGTCCTTCCACACAGAGGACTAACCTAGAAACTCACCATGGAATTTAAGCTGAACTGGATTTTCCTCTTGATTATTTTCCGAGGTATTTTTATGGACAGGGAGGGACAATGTGAAGTGGTGACTTAATGTAATTATTGACTTTAATACAATGTCTGTGTATTGCAGATGTCCAGTGTGATGTGCAGCTGGTGGAGTCTGGAAGTGATGTGAGACAGCCTGGGGATTCTTTGCATGTCTCCTGCTAAGTTTCTGGATTTACCTTCAGTAGCTACTGGATGAACTAGGTCTGCCAGGCTCCAGGGAAGGGGTTGCAATGGGTTGCAAGAATTAGCGCTGGTGGAAGTAGGACATGCTATGCAGACTCTGTGAAAGGTCGATTCACCATCTCCAGAGATGATGGCAACAGCATGTTATATCTACAGGATGAATTCCGTTAATACTGAGGATACTGCTGTGTATTACTGTGCAACAGACACAGTGAGGAAAAGGAATGCCAGACTATACAAAAACTTTCCCTGCCAGGAAGTGAGGTGCCCTTGAGTCCAGAAAGGGGTTGAGCTCATGATACACATAACAGAAGGGACCTAGATCCAGCAACAGGTTTAGAGAGAATCTGAATCATTTCCATTTATGGCCTGTGTTGTTTTTTCTTCTATTCCAGCAGAAAGCAACTTTTCCAGTAGCTAGCTATCAATCTTAATGCCTGACTCTGACTTCCACTGCTACCCCATATTTAATTGGTAGTTATGTCTTGTAAATTGTACTTTCATCACATATCTAGAATACTCTTCCTTCTCTCCTCAAGGTACGGCAACCACAGAGGTAGGCTCCTATCAGCTCAACCTGGGCTATTATGCCAGTCTGATGGTTGTTCTCCCAGCCTCAGTACTCTCTTCACTCTAGTTCATACTAAAGTTAACTATCAAAATTATCTTCCTAAGGCAGAGATATGATAATTTCCCCAAATTCCAGTGACTCTGTATTACCTCCGAGAGAAAACATAAAATACTATTTGGCTTTTATAACCTTTCATAGCATGGTCCCTTCCTATCTTTCCTCTCTTATTCTACCTTGCTTCCTTCCTCCTGCTTGGCCAGTTCAGTGAGGCTGACTTCCTTGCTGTTCCTTTCACAAGAGATTTCATTTCCCTACTCCATGTGTTCTCACTGGTTGGAATTCTTTTCCTAGGGGCAGCTAGTTGGTGTAGTGGTGTATCCAGCTCTTGATTCAGAAGGACCTGAGTTCAAGTCTGGTCTGGGATACTTGACATTTATTAGCTGTGTGACCCTAGGCAAGTCACTTCACTCCCACTGCTTCCCTGCCCTCCCCCTCTTCCTATCCCCTCCCCCAAAGAAAGAAAAAAGGAATTCTTCTCTTCCTCATCCCTGCCTCTTCTCCCTTTTGGCTTTTTTCAAATCTCACCTGAAATTCTGCCCCCCCCCATTCCTTCTGCTATCCTAATTCCAGTGTCTCTGTGCTGGATATATCCTGTATATACACACACACAAATACACACAAATACACACACATATATACTATATATATTTTGAGCATAACTATGTTCATGTTGTCTTCATGAATGAAAATAACCTCCTTATAAACAGGGACTGGTTTTTGCCTTCATATCCCTAGTTCTTGGCACCATTCCTGGCACATAGTAAGCACTTAATAAAAGTTTGTTGCTGATTTGACTTAGTGTTTCTTCATGAATGAGACTCTCCAATACTGCTGAGATGTGTTCTGTCCATGATTTCCATTTTAGGTAGACAATGAGTAATTTCTCTGACATTTTAATACATTAAGAAAAAAATAATCATAAGTGTTAAATATTGTTGAAAACTAAATTTAACAAAAGGGTAAAGTAAGGCACATTTCTCTAAGCAAGATAACATTCTATTATCAAGAATAATAACCTGAGAACAAGAGGGTTCAATGGCTGCCTCAGTCTCCTGTCAAAGAAGCCAAGGAAAAGGACAGCTCCCCTTTTAGAGGTTTTTGGCAACTACAGAACAAAAACATAACAGGATAGGTGACATCATGTGCTTAAGTGCAATATAATTGGTTATATATCTGAAGCGTGGATAACACCATCATTGGTTGGAAATTGGGGGGCTAGCAACAACCCTCCTTCTCTCCTTTTGGTGGCTAAGAAGTGATTATTGATTGAGTCTAGTTGTAAGGCCCAAGATAATGGCCCAGAGTTTTTGGACAGGAAACCAGAGATCAGTGAAGGATTGAAGGTGTTGTAAATATTTTAGAGCCAACTCCCTTGCGGCAGATGGTATCTTCCAAGGTTACCAGAATTCCTTGAGGCAGGAATAGTACAGTAGTTAGCAAGAGAACTGGATTTCTAAACTTAACCCATCACAGGTCAGTGGAATTCTGAGCTAACTTTAGAGACAGAGACTAAGAAGTCAGTTATAGGACAAAAGCAATAGGCTGCAAATAGGATCAATAAGAAAATGATACAGGATCTGATGAGATGGGATCTGAACTTCTAAAACATAAAGGTCATGTCTTTTGGATCTGGATTACAAAAAGGAAAATTCCTGCAATTTCCCACATGTTTAAATCTCTAGTTCTTCTGAGGCTATAATCCTACCAACTGGCCTTTCATTATCTCCCATGCCTAATCTCCCAATTCTCTGCTACCCATAACCTAGCCTAGCCCTCCATTGCCTTACCTCCCTATGCCACTTCCCACTACCCCCAACCACTTCCCACCCTTAATCCTATTTGAACTCCATTCTTCTTTGGTCACATGGTCCAGGTCCCTGGCAGTCTGTTGCCTCACAGTAACCTCAGCTTAATGGCCACTCCCATGAAATCCTCCTTAGACTCCTCCTCCAGTCATCCCAGACTACCTGTCCACTCCTAAATCCCTCCCTCAGTCTTTCTGAATAAAAGATCCATCTGTCTTACTCAAGGGACTCAGATTCCTAACATCTGGCTCAGTTGTATTAGGAATACACTTGCTTAGATTCCTTAAAAGTCTGTCCAATCCAGCATATTGTTTAAATCTCACTCACCCCAATGTTCTAATATACCATGACATTGGCTGAAAGAAGGCTTGTGTTGAATTCATTTGAGAAGGACCCTGGTGTTGTGATTTTGGGTCCCAGCTCTCCTTCACCTCGAAACCTCCACAGATCCATTTCAATTTTAATTTTCTCAGTATTACATGCATACAGAATTCTCATGTACATTATATGCAACATGTAAAAAGGTTGAGAAACATAGTTTCTAAGTAAATAATAATTTTATTTATAGTGCGGGCATGTTATTAATAAAAGGATGGCCATTTGTCCATCTCTTTCAAAAAAAAAACCCTCATGGAACTCATTCAATGCCTGTGGAAAAATGTGTATTCCTGAGAGTTGGAATCAACTCTGATTGGTCAACAACGAGAGAATGAATATTATACTGAGACATGGACCAATTCTACTGAGGGTGTGGAATATATGATTCTAATAACTTGGTTTTGGTCAAAGAGAATTATTTGGATCCATGTCCTCATCTGATAAAAGGGAGAATCCACGTTTTCCCAGACTTGTCTGAGTAAAAAACAAAGGGCTTTGATCCACCAATTCACCTAACTTTACCTTTGGAACAGATCTGAGTTCTCCCTCTCAGTATCAGCCCTTCAAAGGCTGCCTGAGTAACCCACAGGAAGTGACTTCTGAATGAGGAAGTAGAAGGTCAAAACCTTGGCCTTATTTAAAGAAATAGTTATTAAATGTAAGATAGAAATAATTACTTGTCTCACATGCATAATAATGACTTTACATAGAGACTAAAGAGTGTCCCATTCATAGCTTGTAAGCAAATGTAATGAAATGTTTATATTTTCCTCCTTTAACTGATGTAAGAAAGTTAAGGAGATTTTAGGGCCTTGAATCATGAATGAAACTGACATTACATGAACAACTTCTAGTGATTGACTGAGCAGTATAGCCAAAAACCTATTAACGCAAATGGGTAAACGTTGATAAAATATCTTATTAAAAAGAATTTAAATTCCTTTTTGAAAGTAAGGAAGATCTAGATGTCCCCTCATTGCAGTGCCTTGGGTTCCTGCACTCAACAGTGAGCAATGACTGCCTCCCCAACTCCATAACAGGACATTTTAGAAAAGATTTTCAATGTAGTCATCATGATCAATGCCTTGGACAGTGAATATCCAGCTCATGTAATCTGAATGAACAGACACCAACTCTACTTCTGGTCACTAACACTGTATTCATAATGTGTGTTCATGGAGGCAGATACTCTGGTACTGGCAAATGTTGATGAGTTTTTTGAGAGAGAGAGAGAAAGAGAGAAGGTGTTGGCAGCACCAGACTTGGATTGGTCTGTTTCAATTCTGGAGTCTTTGTTGATCTTCCACTGAAATATACTATCGGCTGTTACATACGGCTTCTGAACAGGTCAGCTTTGGTAGCGCGGGAATCAGGGTTTGATGAACATCTTCTTTAGCTGTTAGGCAACAACAAATATCAGAAAGCACCTGGCATTTATTTATAACCTAAGCAGCATTATTGTACACTTCTACCATCCAGCATTTAAGGCACTTGGGGCAAAGGCAGAATTCATGTATCTCCTGAGATGAATCAAGTCATGGAATTATAATCTAACCCCCAAAAGAAAAGTTGCAGGAATGACATTTATGAACCCACTACGACTCACAATTCCTCACTATTTGGTGGGATATCTTCAACACCAACATTTTGCCTTTCTCTAGCAGTTTATTGTTGGCAAAGATACCTTCACAGAGAAAGTCCCAGACGCAATCTCACATATGTCCATTGGGGAACTTCAGCCCTCCACCCCAACCATTTGTACACTTGGGTGAACCCAAGAGGTGGTCGGAGCAAGGGCAGGCTGATTCCATGGGAGCAAATTCCTTCAACAATATCAAGGAGAAACTGGACATTTAACTCCACTAGGAACACCACAATTTTCTCTGTGCAAACATTGGCAACACAGGAGTGGTTTTAGATAATTTAGCATCTAGAAAAGTGTTGCATATGGTTCCTTATAGTTGCTAGTGGCTTTGACTGAAGCTCTTCATTTGTGGGTTTAAACTACTAAGTTGAAAACTGGGTGGAAGTCAAGAAGTAAAAAGCTCATTTTCTGGTCAACTAATTGCTGAGTGACTCCTCATGTGATCATTCAGAGAACATTTAAGAAATTTTTTATTTAATGTGAATTACAAATACATTTGGTGAGTGAGAATGAAGTCATTAAACTATGGACCTCAGCTCCTGAAAGCTGAAGAACTAGGTTACACTCAGTTCTCTTTATAAAGATAAATGGGAAACACACTAATATTTGCCTTGCTAATTTTCTGCAGTAGATAGATATTTCAAGATTGATTAGAGTCTGCCCTAAGTGGCTCCAATTCTTATTTTGTCAAATGGCAATGAAATATTGTGAAAATGAGTCACAACTTTAATAACTGTTACCAGAAATGATGGTACCCTTTTAATCTCTCTTGAAAAAAAAGATTTTTTTAAAACCCGGTTTTCGGTATGTACTAAGGTAGCATGCAGTTCTATGCATTTTGGGGATGAGTGAGTTTTCTGAATGCTAACCTGCAGTGGTGCTAGGCAAAACAATAAACATTTAGCACTGAAAATAAAAAGTTAGAGAGTGAATGTGTTCTTCGAATTCTTGGGATACATATGCATGGTTGGTGGAATTGTGAACTGATACATTCATTTTGGAGAGCAATCTTGTATTATGCACTATGAGTTGTTGAACTGCCTATATATAGCCTTTGACCCAGCAATGCCACTACTATGTGTATTTCCAAAAATGATTAGGGAAAAAAAGAAAACAACCTAGATGTTCTAAAATATTTACAGCAGCTATTTTTGTGGTGGCAAAGAACTGGTAATTGTGGGAATGTCAATCAATTGGGGAAATGGCTGAACCAGTCATGTTGTGTGATTGTGATGTAATACTACTGTACTATAAGAAATTATTGAACAGGATGCTCTCAGGAAAGCATAGTATGTATTACATGAACTGATCAGTGGAACAGAGTAGACATGCATCATACAGTAGCAAATATTTGTAGTAAACCTGTATTTGATAAATGTGACAATTTAAGGTTTTGGTGTAAGAATTTTTTAATGGTCAAAATTGTTGGGAAATATGAAGAGCAGTCTGACAGAAACCAGGCCAATTTACTAAGACCAGTGTCATACCATTTACCAAGATTGGTTGGTTGTTACCCTTCCTTTTCTAAGAGGATTAAAATGACATCACTATGTTAGAGTCAAGTTACAGTGCATCTGACTGTGGTTGATCAGACCAATACATGCTTGGAATGCTCTACCAGAAGTTGGGCACAAATAGTCCACCTCGGAACATTTGGTCTGCATTCTCTAAATTTGCATATCTTGGATTTCTTTTAAGCTTCTTCAATTTTTCTTTGTACCTAAGGCACAGCACCTTCTCTGATAAGGTTATGCCATTGTCCTGTGCTAGTGTTACATAATCAACTGCAAAATTTTTTTAATTTTTTTTATTATTTTCAGGCAACTTGGATCAAGTGAGTTGCCCAGGGTCACACAGATAGGAAATATCATGTTTGGTCTGAGGTCGGATTTGAATTCAAGTTCTCCTGACTCCAGGGCTGGTGCTCTATCCCTTGTGCAACCTAGCTGCCCCATTTCCAAAATTCTTTAGAGAGATGTTCATCCTTTTTTCTGACCCCGATGTGTGCACTTGCCTTGTGTGAGTTCCACATAAGAGAGTCTTTTTGGCAAATATATGTTTGGCATTTGAACAATGTGGCCAGTCCATCAAGGCTGTGCTCTCTGCAGTAGAGTTTGAGTGCTTGATAGTTTAGCTCAAAAAAGCACCAGAGTGTCTAGTATCTTATCTTACCAGGTGATCTTCAGAATCTTTCTAAGACAGTACAAATGGAATCAACTCATTTTTCTACCATTGTGCTGGTATATTGTCTAGGTTTTACAGGCATATAACAATGAGGCTAGCAAAACAGCTCTGCGGACCTTCTGTTTGGTAGTAAGTCTAATATCTCTTGTCTCCCACTCTTTCCTTCCAAGGCTCCCAAATACTGAACTACCTCTGGCAATGCGTACATCAACCTCATTGTCAATGTGTACCTCCCTGGAAAGTGTACTGCCAAGGTAAGTGAACTTATCCACCTCATGCAAAACTACATTTGCTGTGACCAAAGTTACATGTATGGATGGCATGGTGGTGGTTGCTGGAACATCTGTGCTTTGTTGCTGTTGTTAGACCAAAATGAGCACAAGCAGCAGAGAATAGATCCATTCTTTGTTGCACCTCAGCTTCAGAGGCTGCACTGAGTGCACAATCATCTGCAAACAGAAAAGCATGCACTGATACTTCCTCCACTTTGGTCTTGGCTTGTAGCCTTTTCAAGTTGAACAATTTACCATCAGTGCTGGATCTGATTTTGATGCTGTTTGTCCTCATTGAAGGTGTTTGACAACATGGCTGAAAAAATTATGCTAAAAAGCATGGGAGAAAGCACATAGTCTTTTTTCACTCCATTGGTGAGTGGGAAAGAAGAAGACCATCATGCATTATCTAGAACTTGGCAAGCATACTATCATGAAATTGACATATTGATGATGATCTTCTCTGGGGATCTAAATTTTGACATAAGGTAAGTTCAAAATATATGCATGACCTAGATAGATACATTGATATTATAGCAAAATTAGAATAATATGGCCCATTTTACCTATCAGACTTAAGGGGTGGAGGGAAACTTATGAATAAACAAGAAAAAGAGAGTATTGTATGGTGTAAGATGAATATCAATTACATTAAATTAAAAAGGTTTTGTACAAATAAAACCAATGTAGCCAAGATCAGAAGGAAAACAGAAAATCGGGGGAAAATTTTTAAAGATGCTTTCTCAGATAAATGCTTCATATATGCTACATAAAACCTGTGTCCAATTTATAAGAATATGAGTCATCTCCCAATAGATGAATTGTCAAAGGATAAGAACAGGTAGTTTTTCAATGAAGAAATCAAAACTATAGTCATAAGAAAAATGCTCTAAATCACCACTGATTAGAGAAATGCCAATTGAAGCAACTTTAAGATATCACATTAAACCTATGAGATTGGATAAAATGATAGAAAGGGAAAGCAACAAATGTTGGAGGGGATGTGGAAATATTGGAACACATTCACTGTTGGTGGAACTGTGAGCTGATCCAACCATTTTATACAGCAACCTGGAATTATGCCCAAAGAGTCACAAAAGTGTTTATAAACTTTGTCCCAGAAATACTACTGTTAGATCTGTTTCCCAAGCTGATTAATGTTAAAAAGGAAAAGAATCTATGCGTTCTAAAATAATTATAGCAGCTCTCAAACAGCTGGAAATTCAGTGGATGCCCATCAATTGGGGAATGGCCAAACAATCTGTGATATATGACTATGACAGAATACTGCTGTGCCATAAGAAATGATAAGCTCATAGATTTTAGATAAAACACAGAAAGGCTGAAATAATGAAGATATAATGAAGAGTGAAATAAGCAGAACAAGAACATTGTACACAGCATCAGCAAATGTATTCTAAGAACAGCTTTGAATGACTAAGTCATTAGGAATATTATAAATACTCAAATAAGCTACAAAAGACTTTTGAAGGAATATGCTATCCCTACTCATAGAAAGAACTGATAAATACAAGAGTGTGTAGTATAGGTTTACATACATATACATAAATACATGTACATATATACACACACATATAAAAACACACACAAACATATTTCCATGTGATGGTAGCCATCTATAAAGTCAGTTGGGAAAGGAGGGAGAAAAAATAGTGCACAGCAGAAAACAAGTTAAAATTTAGAAGGAAATACAAAAAATCAGGGTAGCTTTGAAAACGATATGTAGTATTACATAGTTTTTTTCAAAATTTAAACAGTAAAATGGAAACTCATTGTTTTATACTGAATCCTCTTTTTTGTTGTGCTTTGTACACAAAGCTCTACTTTTGTTTTTTTTAATTTAAGTTGAAAATGAATAAAAATTTTAAAAAATAAAAGAATAAATTGCAAAAGCATGCAAAAAAGAAAAGGTTGAAGAAGAGGGGGTAGGATTTTGAGCATTCTCTAATTATAGAAGAAATAGGAGGGGTACTAAATCAAATGTCATTAACAGGATTTAGCCTTCTCGAGAATTTTTGCCTTTTCTTTAGAAAGTACAGTAAAGGTAGAAAGGTTGAAATGGTTGAAAAATAGTGACAAGGGATTTTGAGATTTTAAAAAGGAGGAAACATGGATCTTACAGAGAATGTCTTCGTATGTGTTTCTCACCCTGGAAATTCCTTTAAGAGATTTCTCACACTGAATAGAATCTCCCAGGGTTGTTAGGATAAAAAGTGATAGTATTTCTAACTCTCTTTGCAAACCTTAAAAAGCAATGTGAAAGGTAATATTATTGTTATCATCTTGATGATGGATGAGGAAGAAGATATATAGTCTCTAACTTTCTATGGGATCGGCTGAGTGTGTTGATCTTACTAAAGAGAATTATGCAGGCATCAGGTTTTCAAACAATGATTAAGAGAGTAAGCTAGGCAGTCTTGGTGACTTAGAAGAGAAACAGATCCATGTCCAGAACAAATCTGATCAATTATTGACATAAAATTCTTTACTCCTTTATTAAAGGGATTTCGATCATCTTCAGAGAAACTGAAAAGCATGTTTTAGGGAGAATGAAGTGACATAGACCTGAAAACATACTGTCTGAATAGGAGTGACTGAAATTTTCCACCTTTATGACAATTTAACTATATTCTCTTCATTTTCATAGTGTTTTATTTTCCCAAATTGTATGTTAAAACAGTTTTCAAAGTTTTCAACAAAAGTTTTGAGTTCCAAATTTTATCCTTCCTAACCTCCTTTCCTACCCTTCCCTATCCTTGAAACAGTAAGAAATCTGATAGAGGTTATGTGTGTGCTTGCAATCATGTAAAACATTTCCATGTTAGTGATTTTGTACAAAAAGACTCGAATAAAAAAAATGAAAGAAAGCAAGCAAAAAATTGGCATGCTTCAGTCTGTATTCAGTCAATACCACTTCTTTCTCCGGAGATGGATAGCATGCTTTACCATGAGTTCTTTTGGACTGTACTAGATTATTCTATTGCTGAGAACAGCCAAGTCATTCACAGCTCTTCCTCATACGATATTGCTGTTACTGTATCCACTGTTCTCCTGGTTCTGCTCAATTCACTTTACATCAGTTCATGCAAGTCTTTCTAGACTTTTCTGAAATCATCCTGCTTGTAATTTTTTTAGAACACAACAATTTTCCATCACAATCATATATCACAGTTTGTTCAGCCATTCCTCAATTGATGGGCAACCCCTCAATTTCCAGTTCTTTGCCACCACAAAAGGATCCCCTTTGATCCAGCAATACTACTGCTAGGTCTATATCCCAAAGAGACTAAGAAAGGGAAAAGGGTGTGTTTGTAAAATTTTACTACATTCTGCACAATGTATTGAATTTTAATTTTTTTCTAAAATAATGAAAATACAAGTCCTGTGCCAGTAAAGGAAGGAAAAAAACATACAAAATTGACACAGTTCAGATTCTATGCATTATATAAGATTTCACAATCCCAATGCCTGAGGCAAAACTAATTTACTTTTTGGAAAATTCCTAATGGACCTCATAAACCCCTACCCTTATTTTCCCACCTTCACCCCCTCTCCCCTATGCAATAATAGTACTGACCTACCTCATTCCCTGCTCACTAGAGAAGAAAGAGAAAGTGGAAAAGAGCAGGGAAAAGACAGTTTCTCTCCTGAGGACTTAGTGACAGCAGACTTGGGAGCTCTGAGTAAGGAGAGAGGTGCCTTCATTTGGAAGCTCAGTCCAAAATGCTCTACCCCTGACAATGGAGAAGACAGAGTCACGCCTCTAGAAAACTGTGTCACTGCTACACCATACACAATGAGCTTGATGAAACAAACGACGAAGCCTAGAGAACATCTCCTGTCCCTTTCACGCCTTAATTTCTCTAGCTGGAAGAGGGATGTGAGAGGCTATGATTAGCACTAGAGGTAAATAACAGGCAGACCCCAATTATACTTTAAAAATTAAATTATTTTAAACAAATACTAAAACAAATATACAATAAGAAAAGAAAAAGAAACAGTATAAAATTAAATATTAAAAATATAATACAAAATAAGAAAAAAACTAAAATGTATTGACATGTGCACAGCAAAACATAAGAGATAATACAAAATATACAGCAATAAATTCCCACTTCAAGAAAGCCTTTATACTATGCATTTTGTTCAGAGCTGTCCATCTTTGCTTCCTTCTAAGTTTTCTTATACATGTACATATATATATATGCACATGTATGTATATATGTATATATGTGTATGTATGTGTGTATATATATACATAAATATAATTATATATATGTATATATACATAAATATAAATATATATATATGTATATATCACAATTCTAAAAATAAGCAAGGGTGCTGAGATGAACCACAAGAGCCAAGGGACAGGGGCAGAGATGTGGAGAAAAAAGTAACCCATGAGCAGATTCAGTTCAGAATCAATCACAAAAAGGAGGATATTGACTCAGAAAATATCAGAAGCAGAGTAACCTTCTAAGCATCCTCTTGGTATGAAAACGATTGGAGTGATGGATAATGTCAATGAGGCCAGAGCTGGTCTCTAATATGTGCTTGGCAGGTATCAAACACAGGAGGTTAGAGACAGGAGAGTCAAGAATCAGACAGAAGTTTAATTTCAAAGTGAGGAAAATGGCTTGCAGGCATGGACCAATGTACCCGAGCTCCATCACTAGTGTAGAACTTGAGGCAAAGTGTGGAGATCTCAATATTTATACCTACGGCTAAGTAGTGAGCTCTGACACTGACAAGGAAGGGTAAAAGTAATGAGGTAACAAGTTTGATTCAAAGCAGGGCTTCATGACTGCAACATGGATACTAATCGTGCTTCTCCATACTCAGAGGCCACCTGATGCTGGTGTGTAACAATTCTGGGATATTGCTATGGCTGAGATTATCCCAAGGGTGGGCACAAAGGATTGATTTCAAAGGAAGCTCAGGGCACAGCCTGCTTGCTGGGCCTTAGCTCTGGAAAACAAGGTGTCTCCTTGTATCTTGGCAGGAAGGACAGACACTGACTTTCTCATCATCAATACTGCATATTAGTAATTCCTTTTTTTAATTAGTATTTCATTTTGAATGATCAGCAATCACTTCCACAGACTTTTGAGATTTAAATTTTTCTCCCCTTCCCTACCCACCCCTCTCCCCAAGAATGAGAGCAAACTGATATAAGCTAATATTGTATATTCTTAGTATCATAAAATGTTTTCCAGGGCTTTAGAGCCAGTTCTGGAGGATGTTTCTCTTTGCATTTCAGAGAGAGGACTAACCCCAAGAAAGTGACCTCTGTTCTTTCTCTTGTTGCAGAGAGGACAACTTGAAGGCTTCTTTCTCCCTTGGTGTGAAAACCAGCCCAGAATCTCTAGCTCTAGGAGAGGAGCTTCAGTCTTGTGTGGTTTCTCCTTTACCCTGAAGACTGACCTTGTGGAGATTCCACATTGGAATTTGGGCTGAACCGGATTTTCTTTTTAATGACACAATCGAGGTTAAGTGACTTGCCCAGTGTCACACAGCTAGTTAAATGTCAAGTGTCTGAGGCTGGATTTGAACTCACATCCCCATGACCCAAATGTCTGTGCTTTCTCCATTATACCATATAGCTGCCTCCTGAATTGGATTAAAAAAAATTATTTTATTTTTAATTCATAGAAGAAAACAAACATTTCTATATCACAGTACCTAAAAAAGATGATTGGACACGAAACTGCAAAGGTGCCATGTTGAAGTTGCCATTCCCTGCAAATATACAATATTATCATGTAAATTTCTGTCTCCCCCACCTCCCCACCCCTAAAGATGGATGGCTACAATTAGATGCAAATATATATGTCTTCCTAGGTCCCTTATTTTTATTTTGTGTATTCATAATAGTCAAAATTACTTAGTTGCTCAAAATTGTTCTTAAAACAGCATTGCTTTTACTGTGTAGAAACTCTTGGTCTTGTTCACTGTGCTCTTTGTCATTTTACGCATGTCTTTCCTTGACTTCTTGAATTGGCATTTTATTCTGATCTTTTCCCAAGATAGAATTTTGGACATGGAGAGACTGTTGTTCTGGTGTTATGTAACTATTGTCTTTAAATGTAGTTTCTGTGTCTTTGTAGGTATTCAGTGTAATGTTAACCTGGTGGAGTTTGGCAGAGATGTGAGACGGCCTGGGGCATCTCTTGCTCCTCTCCTGTAAAGCTGCAAAGATTCCTGTAAAGATTCACCCTCAGTGACTGCTGGATGGACTGGGTCTGTCACACTTCAGGGAAGGGGCTGAGGTAGGTCTCAGTTATTAATAGTGATGGCAGTGAGAAATACTATGCAGTAACTGTGATGTGTTCTTTGATCCCCAAGTATGTCACTCTTGAATGTCTAATTTCAGGAAAAAATTTCCCACTTAGGACCTACCAAAAAGTGTATCTCCTTTCGTTTTATTTTTAAGTTCATTATTTCTCTGGCTGAGATGACAGGTATGTTTCACCTTCAATCCTCTGGATTCATGTTCTATGTATTGTATTGACATAATTCCAAATTTTTTCAAAATTGCTTTTCTCGATAGTGGTGCTGTCATTGTACAAATTGTTCTCCTAGAGCTTTAAAGTAAAACGAAAGGACATGCCCAATCACTAATTCTTTGTTTCTATCTTTGGTGAGATTTTCCACCATTTATTTAATGTTTTTGATGCTGTCAATTATGTCTGTTATGCAGCAGATAAATTCAACTTTTACAACTCTCTCTCTTTCTCTTTTTGCAATGGAGTTAAGTGACTCACCTGGGGTCACACTGCTTGTAAATGTCAACTGTCTAAGGCCTGACTTGAATTCAGGTATTCCTGATTCCAGGGCAGTGGTCTATCCACTGCGCCACCTAGCTGCCCGCAACTTTCACAGCTCTCATTTCTTTCTTTGCACTATTTCTTGCACCATTAGGAAACATTCTGTTGTGACTCCATGTTGTCACTTCCGAAGAGTCCTTGGGAATCCATAGAACCTTTTATTGGTTCACATATTGATTATTTTTTCTTTGTATTGCAATATTTATTCTTTGTTTGGCATTGTTTAGATGTTCAAGGGGCTCTTTTCTTAAGTTATGAACATCTTCCTTATCTGTTTATTTCATTGCTTCAAGATGTCTAACTAGATTTTATTCTTCTTGAGACCTTTGGAAATGTCAGTGTTTTTTCATTATATTCACCAGTCCCATGTCTTCCAACTCCTTCCACTTTGATGGTAGATTCCCTGATGTCTGGACCTCAATTCTATCTCAGCCTTTCTGTGGCAGGTGGATTCACATTTCGGAGGCAACAGTCTCCACCCATGTGACTTCTGAAAGGAAAAAATGGCTTCAGGTGGATGCCAGGACCTTTTCCTTCATATCTGGTAGAATTGTAAATGTTCTGACTTCTGCCTTCAGTTCCTCTTGTTCCTTAGTTTTTCTAGCTAAGACCTGCTGCAGCACAGCATACTGCCATACTGCTACTCCAAGGAGAGCAAAAATCTGATTTTCTATAGCAAATCCACCTCTGCTGCACAGTGTGGCTTATAAAGAATTTAGTTCTCTTGTAAGCCATGGGTCAATTTGTGCCACCCCTGCAAGGGTTTAGGAGCTGGTATGAGAGGGAATTTTGAATGAACATGTTAGGGATTAGGGATAATAAGCCTTCTTTGATGATAATTAATCAGTTTGCTGCCTTGTTAGAATTCTTGGTGTTTAGATGGTGTTGCTACCTTAAACTGATTTTTCTTATCATTCATATATGTTCTTTTGGAAACATTTGAAAGGTTGTGAGTAACGGGGGTGCTTATGTTTGGGTGCTTGTACTTGGACCCCAAGTTCTCCCTAGCCTCAGAAACACTATCCCTGACAGTTTCTCCCCAGCCCAAGGACACTATACTTATCAATTACTCATGAGCGGGCCCCAGCAAGACCCTTATCTCTCTCCTTGGTACAGTTATAAAACAGCAGCTGAAGGAATTATTAGTTTGAACTGCCTTTGCACTGGGTCATAAAGACATTTTCACCCACTGGACAATGTATACTACTGCCGTACCTCATTATCTACATGCTGGACTGCTCATTAACTGTATTCTAGACTTAAGACATATGTATACTCCCTACATCTCTCTTGTCAAACAAGACATTCCTTGGTTGCAGACTGGACAACCCTCAGTTACACCTGAATTCCAGTTAACTTAGTGATGTAGCAGGCCTAAAACCACACCTCCATGTGGCCTCCCTTATGGGCTTTTCCTAGTGAACTCTGGGTAAAACGCCTGCACAGTAGGTACAAGAAGTGTATGTTCGTTTAAGAACTGACCACTCCTTAACCACTCCCTTATCCCACCCCGAATCACCTAGTTAATATATTTGGCACATATTTTATTGTATTTTATCCTATATAAATTTTAACTGTACCACTTTAAGATTACAGGATCCTTAAGAATCCTTGCACACTGAAAAGCATAACAGCATATCTTTGCCACCTTGACTTAAAGAATGCTTGAGTCTGGGAATTCATTCTAGATGACCCATCGAGGACTCCACTCTGTGAGGGGGTCACAGCCTCTTATAACATAATATTTATGGCACCCAATGTGGGCCTTCTCTGAAATCTAGGGCCTTCTCCTAGTTGAGGTAAGCCTCCCCACTCCTGTCGCCCTGTAGTTGGGTTGCCCCTCAAGCACCTCAGAAGGCTTGCTGAGGAGAGGTTGAGCTTGCAACAGGCTCCAACCGATCTCCCTCTTGACAAGGGAAGCCTTGTTGGGAACTTTTGCTGGTTTTTTGTCACTCACCAGTACTTTGGTGAAGGCAAGTACACTACAGGAGCCAGTACTTGTTTTTTTTTTCCTTATATGCAAAGATGAGGGGCCAATCTCCCTGTGCATCTCTAGATTTACCCTCAGTTTATCTTTTACACAACTGGAGAAAGCTCAGTCTCCAAGACCTTAAGGAAAGTTTTGCCTCAACTCCATAAGATGTGGAGAACAATGAAAAAAAAATTGTCTGATTTGTGTAGGGGCTTTCTGACAAGCCTCTCTGAGCTTTTGGATTGTCCCTGTCATTATTATGTATCTGTTCTGTGTTTGTGTCTGTGTGTAATTTGACACCCTTTGCAGCCAGGTAGCAAGAACAGCATTCCAAGGGCTGCAGCTTGACTCTGGAATGCCGCTTTCTTTCTCTCCCCCTCTTCCTCCCTGGTAACAGCAGCCTCAGAGGAGCAGGTGGATGGGAGAGAGAAGAATACTTTATTATTTAGGTTATATGACTGGTAAAAGGCAAGTCAAGAAGGATCCTCGAAGTGTCAGGTCAGAATTAGAAAGAAATTAGATATGTGCAGTTTTAAAGGGACTTTACTCAAAGTCCATTAGAGGGATAAGTAGGTAGAAAGAAAGCAAGAAAGTTTAAGAATGTAGGAATGAGAGAAGTATGGGTAGAAAGAAAGCATAAGCTGTTTGCACGAACAGTGTGAACAGAGGGTTTGAGAGTACAGGTTTTGAAACTTTTGGAGAATTGTTAGGGAAAAAATTCTTTCTCCCTATCTCTCTTTACATTCCGACTTTGGCCAAGTTGTTGAATGTAGAAGAGAGAAAGATAAGGAGGAAAGAAGAGTGAATCTTTTCCCCTCAGATCAAAGAGAGGCAGATTGAGTAGCACTTAATCTTTTCTGCCTCACATAAAAGAGACAAGTTTTTGTGTAGCGGAACACAACCAAAAGGTAATTTAATTCATTCTAGTAATATTTCAAATGAAACGTAATGCTCTTAATTTAATGCTCAAGTCAGAATTTGTTAGACTGTTTGGCACTAAGACAAACTGGAGTTCAACTACAAGCACCCAAATATAAGCACCCAAGCAAAGCATTACTGAGGACTGCAGAGGAAAGCGATTTCTCCCTTTTGTTAGTCATATGACTAAGAATATATGATCAGATTTTGATACAAATTTCTTTATATTCTTATTGAAAGAAATCTAAAGAAAAAATTTCCTCAGAGGATGTGATTTCCAATGTAGCACTCCCCTCTTGGTCTACTCCTCTACATCATGTTTACAGGTTGGAAGACCAAGAGGTCAACAACTCTAGGTATTTGTGAGTCCACACTGAAGAACTCAAACCACTTGGCACATCTAGTTCAAAGCAAAGAAAACAATTAGAGCATTAACCTTTCCACTATAAATATGAGGCACACTTTCTCACAAATATACACAGAGTCAAGGGGAAGAGTGGTCCCATGCATGGTATGCTAGTTAAAAGATACATATAAGAAATAACCTTGGCCAAGTCAACCCAAGTCTGTGCCACTTCAAGACCCTGACTTCCGTTCTCTTATCGTGAAATTTCCATAGTGCTCTTTAAAAATGTTTTAAAATTTATGTTATTTTTAATTTATGGAATAAAAGAACCATTTCTGTAATATAGTATAATAAAAAGTGATTGCATGTGAAACTGAAAATCTATTATGCACAGCATGCTATTCCCTTTAAAGAAGTTTAAATAAACTTTTAAGAAGTTACCATGTAAATATCTTCTTTTTTTTTCTTTCCCCCCACCCTAGAGATGACTATTAGACAGAAATAGGTGTATTTGTAAAATCATTCTATAATCTATTTATCAGATCTTTCTCTTTATGCAGATAGTGTCTTTGTTTACATGCCTTTTGTAATTAATCTGGCTATTTATAATACTCAAAATGTTACTTTTTCTGGGAACAGTATCTTTGCTGGCCAGTTCTTACTGTTGGATTCCCTAGGGCTGCTTTTGTCCTTAGCTTAAGTTCTGAAATCAGAGCTGATTCTCCCTCTATTTAAAATAGAGCTGGCTAGATTGCTTATTTTTATATCAAGGCAAGGGGCATGGCTAATCTAGACTTTGCTTGCATGGCATCAGTGGCTCTCATCATATAAGCAAGAATCCTAAACACTCTCAGGTTCATCAAAAGTGGTCATGTTAACTAAGGGAGTTAAAAATATTCAGCTTTATTTAAATTTGCTTTAGGAAAAGTGAATGAGACACTCCCAAGTTTTGCAAGCTTTACTACGTGTGAATAGGACACATAGGGTGATCATTTTATGTCTGAAATGGGAAAAGTTTAAAAATCATAGACCCTTGTACTAACATGTCTGCAACACTGACTTATGGACTCAGCACTTGAAGAGTACCGATCTATGCTTTTCTCTTCTATACTCATTAAACTCTGTTCACAGCTCTGTTGTATTATGAATTGACCTTAATTTGGTAAATAACAGAGTAAGAAGGAGCCACCTAAAATGTAATAACAGTAACAGGGGAAAGAAACCAAATGAACATGGCTCAGGCTCCGTGCTTTATGATGAAGACTCCATAGATATAATGGTGATTAAGAGAGGGATTGTTGGCTTTTTATTTATTTTTTCTTTTCCCCCAGTGAGTTGAGTCCTGGAGGAAAAAGAAAGATGGTCTTGGAAAGATTCTAGATATAGAACTCTAAAAGGATATGGGCCTTGAAATTATGAATATCCCTTCCTTAAAAAAAAAAGAAAGTGAAAATGAGAATGGAAACATGTTTCTGAGTATACAATTAAATATTCAGCAGGTGGCAGTAGAGCTAGATATTCTGGCTGATGAGAATGCTACTTGAACTATGAGGATCATCTCTTAGAAATCTGAGCCATACTTGCTCCATAAATCAGATATTAGGTCAGTGTCACATAGAATAACAGTTTCTCTCTCCCATTAAATAGGCTATGTCTCTCTGAGGAAAAAGGTGTTTGTTGGAGGAGACTTGCAAATCTCTTATTGTGAATTGTGACTTTCATAACTCAATTTCTCCACCTAGAAGATTTAAAAACGTATATGAGCTATTCCTATTAATGCAATGAGTGAGTATAACTGAAACTATGGGTAAATAATTTAGGTGAAATGTAATCCTAGGAAAAAGGAGATGAAAAGTTGAGTTAGGAAGCAGTAGAGTACCAAGGATCAGGAAAAGAGGCCCTGAGAATAAACTGATTCACAAACGAGATTCGATCTGTTGGTCAAAGGAAATGGAAGATGTTTGAGGAGCTTTGACAATCAGAAATGGGCCTAAGATCAATTAGAAATTTATTAGGAGCGAAGAAAAGCCTACTACATGTCATCCAAATGTTTAGAGTTATAAGTGATGTGGGGTCATTGACACTGAGTCAAAACCATCAGTTCTGAGAGTCTCAGTGTCAACAACATTCCCCAGTCCTTTGGAACTAGTTCTAAGAGAACTTTCCGAAGTTCAGGAAAGAAACTTCTCACTGGAACTTTTTCCACTTTTTGAATAAAAGAAGACATGCAAATTGGGTCCGTCCCTACTGGGATGAAAAGCAGCACCAAACCTGTACCTGTACCTCCTGCGGGAGACAGAATCAAGTGCTCTGTGTCCTTTCCCACAGAGGACTAACCTGGAAACTCACCATGAAATTTAGGCTGAACTGGATTTTCCTTCTGACCATTTTTCAAGGTAGTTTTATGGAGAGGAAGGGACAATACAAAGTGGTGACTTCATGTGACTATTGACTTTAATGCAATGTCTCTGTGTTGCAGGTGTCCAGTGTGATGTGGAGCTGGTGGAGTCTGGGGGAGATGTGATACAGCCTGGGGGATCTCTGAGTCTCTCCTGCAAAGGTTCTGGATTTACTTTCAGCAGCTACTACATGCATTGGGTCCGCCAGGCTTCAGGAAAGGGACTGGAATGGGTTGCAAGAATTAGCACTAGTGGAAGTAGTACATACTATGCAGACTCTGTGAAAGACCGATTCACCATCTCCAGAGATAATGGCAACAGCATGTTATATCTACAAATGACTTCCCTTCAGACTGAGGATACAGCTGTGTATTACTGCACAAGAGGCACAGTGAGGAAAAGGAATGTGAGACCTGATAAAAAACTTCCCCTGCCAGGAGGTGAAGTGTCAGTGAGGCAAGAAGTGGACTGAGCTCATGATGCAGAAAGTAAAAGATGCCTATATCCAGGAACAGGTATAGTGAATTTCTATTTATGGCTTGTGGTGTTTTTTCTTCTCTCCCAGGAGAAAGCAACTTTTCCAGTACCTAGCTATCATTCTTAATGCCTCACTCTCAGTCCCACCTCTACCCCATAATCAATTGGTAGTTATGTATTGTCCATTCTACTTTTATCAGAAATCTACTGTACTCTCCCTTCTTTCCTCAAGGTACTCCAACCACTCTGAGGTCGGCCTTTACCAACTCATACCTCGACCTTTATGGTAGCCTTAGTACTCTCTTCACTCCAGTGCACAGGAAACAATTTTCCCCAAGTTCTGGTGAATCCAGAAGAAAATATAAGTTCTCATTTGATTTTTAAATCCTTTTGCAGCATGACTCCTTCCTGTTTTATTCTACCTTAGTCCTTTCCACATGCTCATCAATCCAATGACACTGATCTCCTTGCTGTTCCTTTCACAACAGATTCCATCTCTCTACTGTGTATTTTCACTGGCTGGAATTCTTCTCCTCCTCATCCCTGCCTCCTGGCCCCCTTGACCTCCTTAAATCTTACCTAAAATACTCCCCACCTTCTACTTTCCCCATCCTCTTTAATTCCACTTTTATGCTGCATATATACACATACACACACACACACACACACACACGCACACACACAGATATAGATAATTACACAGTGCATTATTATTTCAATGTTGTGTCTCTGAATAAGATTGACCTCCTTAAAAAGAGGTACAATTTTTTTCCCTTTCTTTATATCCCAAAAACTTAGCGCTGTGCTTGGCACATAGTTTACTATGCTCAATAAATAAATACTTGTTTGTGAATTGACCTTCTGTTCCTTTTGGAATTTGGCTCTCACAAAATGCTGAGCTTTGTTTTATTTCTGATTTCCATGTTATATACATAATGAGTAAATTCTCCAACATGTTAACATGTCCATATGAGGTAATAAAATTGTATTGTTATGAATTAAATTTAACAATAAGGTAACTTAAGGCACCTTTCTCTAAAAAACAATACCTTCTATTATCAAAGCTGGTAACCTGAGAACAAGATGGGTCAACAACTGCCTCAGTCTCCAGCCAAAGATCCCAAACAAAAACACCTCTCCTGTATAGATTTTGGCTAGTACAGAACAAAGAACAGAACAGTATAGGTGACATGAAGGGCTTCAGGTCAACATGACTTTTTACATAGGTGAAGTGTAGGGAACAACATGATTGTTTGGAAATTTGGAGTGGGGCCTAACACCAACCCTCCTTCTTTCCCTTTTATGAGTAAGAAGTGGTTATTTTGAGTCTACTTTCCTGTTAGAAGAGAGTGATCTAGACTTCTTCCGATAGCAAACCAGATAGCCCTGAAGGATAGTTTTGTAGTGTAAAGATATTAGAGCCAATTCCCTTATGGCAAACCATATTCCCTCAGGGTTAGCAGAATTCCTTCAGACAGGAATACACACTGATTAACAAGAGAACTGGATTTAAAACCTTAACACCTTACAGGTCAGCTGAATCCTGAACTAAGTTGAGAGATGTGGAACCATAAGTAAGTACTCAGTTATAGGGCATAATCAATTAATTGTAAATAAGATAAATGAGAAAATGATACAGGATCCATTTTATTCTTCCCCATATTATATGCATACAGCCATATCACATGCATTATGCATAGATTAAAAATGCTTTTACATAGAGACTAAAGAGTGTCCCACTCACAACTTGTAATCAAGTATAAAAAAAAGTGTTTATAGCTTTAGCTGATGTAAGTAATTTCATTAATCAACCTGAGAGGATTTTTAGGCTTGAAGTATGAAAGGAACTGACTCTACATGAGGAAGTTGTAGGGACTGGCTAACCAATAGAATCCCAAAACTGTTAAAGCAAATGGGTAAACCCTGCTCAAATGAATTATTAAAAAGGATTTAAATTCATTTTTAAAAGTA
Organism: Phascolarctos cinereus; assembly: GCF_003287225.1. Lineage (NCBI taxonomy): Eukaryota > Metazoa > Chordata > Mammalia > Diprotodontia > Phascolarctidae > Phascolarctos > Phascolarctos cinereus. The sequence goes on from NW_027555736.1 coordinate 254,597,377, forward strand.
AGGAAATTCTAGTTGCTCCTCTCAGGGCCTTCTTACCCTGACACCTGAGCTTTTTATACTCAATAGCAATTAGTCACTGCCTCCTCAGCAATGTTGACTCCATTGGCACCAGAACAGAAATGTTTAGAAAAGATTTTCAATGCAGTCATCATTGCTGACATCTTGGAAAGTGAGGATTCAGCTCATCGAAACTTAATGAAAAAAACTGTGCTTGGTGTCTTGTTTACCAAACTCCATTTCTGATCACCCATTCAGTATTCAAAATGTCTGTTCATGGATGCAGATATTCTGCTAGTGACAAACGTTGATGAATTTTAAAATGTAATACTATTATTTTTGCACTTAATAGCATTTTATGTTTTCCAATTTCATGTAAAGATTGTTTTCAACATTCATTTTTACAAGATTATGAATTCTGAATTTTTCTCTCTCCCGCTTCTGTAAGATATACAAGTATGTTAAGTGTATGTTCACAGTAGTCATATTATGAAAGAAGAATCAGAACAAAAAGGAAAAACTAGGAGAAAGAAAAAAAATAGTTAAAGTAGTATGCTTTGATCTGTATTCGGACTCCATAATTCTTTCTCTGGTGTTGGATACCATGATTCATCTTGAGTCCTTTGGAAATATTTTGGATCATTGTGTTGCTGACAAAACTAAGTCCATCATAGCTGATCATCAAATAATGTAGCTGTTACTGTGCACAACTTTCTTCTGGTTCTCCTCACTTTACTTTCTTTCAGTTCAACTAAGTGTTTCAGGTTTTCCTGAAATCATCTTGTTTGTTATTTCTTACAGCACAATAATATTCTGTCACAATCATATATCCCAGCTTATTTAGCCATTCCCCAGTTCATACATATCACCTCAATTTCCATTTGTTGGCCATAACATAAGGATACCCATTGATCCAACAATACCACTGCTAGGTCTATATCCCAATGAGAATCAAAAGAGGGGAGAAGGACTTACTTGTAAAATTTAACTATGTTCTACATAATGTATGGAATTTTTACTTTCTTTTCTAAAGATTATTAAGCAGCAACTGAAAAATAAAAATACAAGTCCTGTGCCAATGAAGGGAAAAAAAAACATACAAAATTGACATAGTTCAGATTCTATGCATTATACAAGATTTCACAATCCCAATGGCTGATGTGAAAATAATTTGTTTTTATGGAAAGGTCCTAATGGACCTTGCAAACCCTTACCCTTACTTTCCTATCTTCACCCCTTCTTTCCCATTGAATAAGAGCACTGACCCACCCCCTTTCCTACTCAGTACAAAACAAAGGCAAGGTAAATAAGAGCAGGGAAAAGATACTGTATTTCCTGAGGACATAATGATGGCAGACTTGGGAGCTCTGAGTAAGGAGAGTGGTGTCTTATTTGGAAGTTCAGTCCAAAATGCTCTGACAGTGTAGAAGACAAACTCATGCCCCAAAAGGGCATAATGTGCTCAGAGTAAGTTGAGGGGGAGGTTATTATAAACTGCAAAGAGAATATAGTAGGAACTCTCTTTCTAAATGCTGAAGAAGAGGAAATGGGGAGTTGGTTTCTTGGGGTGCCTATTTGACTGTTCCACAATACATTATGGACCTATATTAGAAAGAGTATATGTGTTGGGATACAATGGAAGCTTTCTTTGCTTCTCTTGTCCATTTCATGCTTCAGTTACTCGAGGTGCAAGAGAGATATGAGAGAACATATTTGGCAGTAGAGGTAAAGAACAGGTGGATTCCAAAATTAAAAATGAGCAAAGGCACCAGAAGGAAACACAAGAGCCAATGGACGGGTGCAGAGATATAGAGGGAAAAGATACCCTTGAACAGATTCAATTCAAAATCTAAGGTAAGAGAGACTTAGGGTGTTTCCTTAATCAGAAATTGGAAAAGACTCCCCCAGAAAATATCAGTAATAGAAAAAAGGCTAATAAGCATTTCCTCGGTATTGAGAATAATTGGAGTGATGGGAAAGACCTTGTTTTTTGCATCATCAATGTCGCATATTCTTAGTGTCATAAAATGATCTCCAGGGTTTTGGAACCAGTTCTGGAGGATCATTCTTTTTGCATATCAGGGAGAGGACTAACCCCAAGGGGGTGTCAGTTGTTCTTCCTTTTATTGAAGGGATGTGGGAGATATTTTTACTTATCCTGATTTATTTCTTGCCACTGGACCCAGATGGCTGTGGAGAAGAAAGTGAGTCTGGTGACTTTTCACAGTCCTCCACCACTCTAATCCAATTCACTTGCAAGTCCTGACATCACCTTCCTGATTCCATGGTCCTCTTTGACAATGAAGGAGAAACAAGAAGAATGAAGGGAGGAGGACATGTAAACTTCTTTTTCCCTCGGTATGAAAACCGGCCAAATCCTGTAGCTCTAAGAAAGGAACTTCAGTCTTGTGTCACTTCTCTTTTATCCTGATAACTGACCCTGTAGAGCCTCCAAACTGGGATTTGAGCTGAATTGGATGTTTTTAAAATATATATTTCACATGCAATTCACAGAGCAAACAAGCATTTCCATAACACAGCACAGTAAAAAAAGATGATTGCATATAAAACTGCAACTCTACCATGTACAACATGCTATTCCTCATCTCTTTTGATAAGATCTATTTTTGCTTTTCCTTTGTCTGAGATCAGGATTGCTACCCCCTTTTTTAGTTCAGCTGAAGCATAGTATATTCTGCTCCAACCTTTACAAATTACCTTGTGTGTGTGTCACTGTTTTTCAAATGTTTCCTTTAAAGAACATATTGTAGGACTATGGTTTTTAATCCATTCTGCTATCCATTTCTTTTTTATGGGAGAGTTTATCCCATTCACATTCACAGTTATCATTACCATCTGTGTCTTTTTCTCCATCTGTTTTTTCCCCCTGTTTATGCTTCCTTTTCTCTCCTTTCTCCTTTCCCCCCCATTAGTGTTTTGCTTTCGACCACTGCATCCTTCAGTCCCTTCTCCTTTCTATTAGCCCTTTCCTTTTCTTCCCCTTTACCCTTGCTGTTTCTTCCCTCCCTTTTATTCCCCCCCATTTTTTTCCCCTTTCCCCTCCTACTGCCTATAGGGTAAGTTAGATTTCCATACCTAACTGATTATGTTATTTGTTTCTTGAGATAAATCTGATGAGAGTAAGTTCAAGTAATGCTTACCCCCCCCTGCCTTCTTTCCCCCTGCTGTAATACGTTTTTGTGTCTTTTCCTGTACTGTAATTTACCCTTGTCTGCCTCCTCCTTTCTCAGTACATTGTCTTAGATTGGAGCAATTGACTTACTTGGATCCATTTAACCCACTTGATTAGATTTTTTTTTTATCATTACATCAAAGCCAACTTATATCTACCCCCTTTACGTATACTCCTTTAACATGGTGTAATAACAATACATTTCTCAACAGTTGTAAGTGTCATTCTCCCTTGTAGGCATGTAGACAATTTGCCCTTATTAACAGCATATTACATCTTTCTGTCCCATTTACCTTTTTAGGTCTCTCTTGAATCTTGTACTTGAAGATCAAATTTTTTGTTGAGCTCTGCCAAAAATGCATATCATTTCTCTTTCTTTTAATTTCATCACTTCCCCTCTCTAGATGACAGATATGTTTTATCTGAAGTTCTCTAGATTCATGTGGTATTTACGTGAATTCTAAAGTCTTTCAAAATTATTTTTCTCTATACTGGTATTGTCAGTGGATAAGTTGTTCTCTTAGTGCTACTCCTCTCTGCAGCAGTTCATAGATGTCTTCCCAGTTTTTCCTGAACCTGTCCATTTCATCAATTCTTGTGCAACAATCATATTCCATTATATAAATATCCCATGATTTGTTTAGGAGAACAAGTCCTGACTTTCCTATGTAAATGTTTGTTAATGTAATAATAAAAATTATAATTACACTATTTTATTATGTATATTCTTCATACACATAATTTCTTATTGTACAGTAATATTCTATTAGGTTCATGTTCCACAATTTATTAAGCATTTGTTCAATTAATGTACAGCTACTTTATTTCCCATTCTTTGCATTTTTTTTCTTTGATCAAATCAGGAGCTTCTTCTTTGACACCTGATATTTTCCCCTCTATCAAATTCTGGGTTTTTCAAACACTAAGTTCTATTATTTCTGATTCTCCCTTGTGTTGTCTGTTCCAGTATTTTCTCTCTTTTTTAACCAATATAAAGTTATTTCATGATTGTTGCCTTATGTGAGGTGAGGACATGCTATTCTTTCTTCTCTACTTCTTTTAATAATGTCCATTGATATTCTCGATCTTTTGCTTTTCCAAATAAGTTTTGTTATTATATTATAAAGATCTATAATGTATCATTTTGGTCGTTTGATTGCATCAAAACGGTATAGTAATTTTGACGTATTGTCAGTTTTATTACATTAAGAGGGCCTATCAAAGAGCATTTAATATTCTTCGATCGATTTACATTGTTATTTATTTCTTTAAGGGACATTTTGTAATTTGGATGTATATGGGTCTTTTGTGTAGTTTGGTAGTCTGCTTCCAAGATATTTTATGCATTTTGTACTTATTTGGATTGGAATTTATTTTTCCATTATTGCTTATTAGTTTTTGTTTTTATTTTAGTATTAGGCAGTTTTAAAGTTTCTGTTTTGTTTTCAGGAAAGGAGTTTTAGTTCAATCAATTATCTTAGTGGAAAGACACTTTGGACTATGTTGTGTCAACTGAAAAGGAAGTCCATTTTTGCTTAGGTTCATTATTTACTTATGTTTATTATTTAATTTGGGATAAACACATATGTGGGGCATGTCCCAAAGTGTAGATGTGTTTTATAGACCACTTATCTCCAATTCTACTTAGGACAGAATTAGAATTAATTGCAATTGAAGTGGAAAATTAATTGGATTAATTTTTTTTAAAAGAAAGATCAGATGAATATATATACATACATACATACATATATATATATATATATATATATATATATATATATATATATATGTAATGTGGAAAGGTTTTCAGAATCCTGACTATTATAGTATTTAAATATATTTAAATTTGAAATTCTGAATTATTTGAATTTTTTATTTTAATGTTTTATTCCATTTACATGTAAATTTTTTGCATTCATATTTTTTAAAAAATTAACTTCCAACTTCCTTCCCTCCCCTCTTTCACCCTTCAATGACAAGAAGTCAAGGAAATATGCAAATCATATTTCCATATTACAAATGTTAAAAACAAAACACGGACTAAAAACAAGAACCTGGAAGAAAAATAAAGTTTAAAGAAGTATGCTTTGATCTACATTTAGATTTCTTTAATTCTTTCTTTGGAGGTGAATAGCATTTGTCACCATAAGTGCTTGGGAATTGTCTTGGATCATTTTATTGCTGAGAATAGCTAAGTCATTCATAGTTGATCATCATACAATACTGCAGTTACTGCGGACAGTGTTGGTGTGGTTCTTCTCATTTCCTTTTGCAACAGTTTATGTAAGTCCTCTACTCTCAAAATGCTATTAAACTGTGCATACCCTTTTATCCAGCAATACTAGTACTAAGTTTATATCCCAAATAGATAAAAAACAAATTGAAAGAAAAAAAAAAGGAAATGATCCTTTATGTACAATAATATTTATATCAGCTCTTTTTGTGGTGGCAAAGAATTGGAAATTGAGGTGATGCCCATCAACTGGAGAATGATTAGACAATTTGTGGTATAAGAGTGTGGTGGAATACTATTTTGCAATGAGAAATGGGGAGGAAGATGATTTCAGAAAAACCTGTAACAAATTTCTCTCTAGAATATTTGAATCAGTTAAAAATTCTACCAAGAGCGCTTCAGTGTGCCAATTTTCTCAGATCTCCTCCAAGATTTTTCATTTACCTTGTTACCCAATCCAGTAGGTGTGAGGGAGTACTTCAGAGTAGTTTTAATTTACATTTATCTAATCAATAGTGATTTAGAGTATTTTTAAATGAGTATTGATTTCTTTGATTTCAAATTGCATGTTCATATCTTTGACCTTTTACCAATTGGGGAAGAAGTTGTATAGTGTACTGCTTATTTGAGAAATGACACCTTGATTAAAAACAGATTTCTTTAAATTCTTCACAATTCTTTCCCTTCATCAATAATGATAAAGTTCAGACTAAGAAGTATCACTTTGCCATGTAGGAATGTCGACAGTTTAATCTTAATTGAATTCCTTATGATCTTTCTTTCACATTTACCTTTTAAGCTTCTCTCAAGTTTCGTATTTGAAAATCAATTTTTAAATTCAGCTGTGGTCTTTTGATCAGGAATGGTTGAAAGTCCTCCATTTCATTAAATTCCATTTCCCCCTGCAGTTATGCTGGACAGGTGATTCTTCACTGTAATCCTAACTCGTTTGCCCTCTATAACATCATATAACAAGCTCTCTGATTCCTTAATGTAGAAGCAGCTAAATCTTATGTGTTCACAACTGAGGCTTCACATTATTTGAATTGCCTTTTTTTCTGTCTGCTTACAATATTTTCCCTTCACGGGAGACCTCTGGAATTTGGCTATAACAATCTTTTTAATTTTCATTTGTGATATCTTTGAGGAGGTGAAGGGCACATTCTTTCAATTTATATTTTGCCTCTGGTTCAAGAAATGAAGACAATTTTCCTTGATAGTTTGTAGAAATATAATGTCTAGGCTCTTCTTTTAATCATGTTTGTAAACTAGTGAAGTAAAGCTTAAATTTTCTTTCCTGTATTTTAAAAGTCAGTTGTTTTTCAGATGAGATATTTTACACTTTCCCTATTTTTTCATTCTTTTAATTTTTATTGTTTCTTCATATTTCATGGATTTATTAGCTTCCACGTGCCCAATCCTAATTTTTTTAGGAATTATTGTCTTTACTGAATTCTTGTGCTGCCTCTTCCATTTAGCCAATTCTATTTTTTAAGAATTTTTTCTTCAGCAAATTCAGTACATTTTTTTCCCATATGGCCAGTTCTTTTAAAAATTCTTGTTTTTATTGAATATGCATACACACACATACATGCATACATGCATGTATATTTCCATTTGGTTGATTAGCTTTTTAAGGAGTTCTCTTCATTTGATTTTTGTGCCTCTTTTATTCATTCTGGCTTTTAATGTTTTTTTTTCCAGGATTTTCCCCCATCTAAACAATGCCAGATGCTGAGTGAAGTGAGATTGAAGGACCTTCTGTTGTTTTGGGAAGTCAGGCTTATAAGTCCTGACCAGACATGATTCTCTGGGTAGAGTAAAAGCAATGATTAGAGGAAAATATGTCTTAAATGCTTATGTCAGCAAAGTAAAGAAAGAATAGACTAATGAATTAGTGATGCAATTAAAAAAAGTAGAAAAAGAACAACATAAAAATCTCCAATTAAAATCTCAATTGGAAATCCTAAAAATTAATGGTAAGATTAATAGAATTGATAGTAAAAAACGTGCAATTAATAAATAAAACCAGGAGTTGATTTTATGAAAAAAACAAGGTAGATAAAGAATTAGTTAATTTGATTTAAAAAGAGAAGAAAACCAAATCACTGGTGATGAGGTTTCAGAGGTTGGGACCCCTCAAAAAAACCAAAGTACAAAACGGGTCATCTGGAATGAATTCACAAACTGAAGCAGTCTTAAGCCAACTTGCCAAAAGTTTATTCTTATGCTTTTCAGCGGGCAAGGATTCTTAAGGAACCTGCAATCTTAAAACAGTAAAGCTAAAGTTTATATAGTATAAAATATGAGAAGACATGTGTAAAATATGCTAACTAGGTAATTCAGGGAGGAATTAGGGAGTGTTTAAGGAGTGGTCAGTTATTAAAGTAACTTGGACTTCTATCTACTGCACAGGGGTTTTACTCAGAGTTCACTGGGAAAAGCCCACAAGGTGGGCCACATGGAGGTATGGTTTTAGGCCTGCTACCTCACTAAGTTAACTAGAGTTCAGGGGTAACTGAGAGTTGTCCAGTCTGCCACCAATCAATGTCTTCTTTGACAAGACAGATGTAGGGAGTATACATATGTCTTAGGTCTAGAATACAGTGAATGAGGAGCCCAGGATGTAGATAATGAGGTATGGTGGTAAGAGATAGTCCAGTGAGTGAAAATGTCTTTATGACCCAGTGCAAAGCCATTTTAAACTAATAAATCCTTCAGGTGCTCTTTGGAACTGCACCAGGGAGAGAGATAAGGGTCTTCTTGGGCCCACTCATGAGTAATTGCTAGGCACAGGGTCCTTGGGCTGGGGAGAACCTGTCAGGGACAGTGTTTCTGAGGCTAGAGAGAAATTAGGCTCGAAGTACAAGCACCCAAACACAAGCACTCAAGCACCCCAACAACTAGTATCAAAAGTGAAAAAGTGTATATACAACTAATGAAGATGAACTTAATTATAAGGGGCTATTTTGCCCAATTATATGCCAATAAATTTAACAATTTAAGTGAAATGGAAGGATAATTACAGAAATGTAAATTGCCTCAATTAGCAGAAAAAGAAATAGAATATCTAAATAGGCCTATTATTCAAAAAGAAATTGAACAGGCCATAAATGAACTTTCTAAGAGAAAAGCCTCAGGACCAGATGGATTTACAAGTGAAATCTAGCAAACCTTTCAAGATCAATTAATTCCAATATTAAATCAATTATTTAGAGTAATGCATAAAGAAGACATCCTACCAAATTCCTCTTATTAAACTAAGATGATACTGATACCTAAACCAAGAAGGGTAAAAACAGCGAATTTCATTAATGCATCAATTTCATTAATGAATATGGATGCAAAATCCTAAATAAAATTGGGACACTAATTCATTCTTGGTGGAATTGTGAACTGATTCAACTATTTGGGGACCAATCTGGAGATATGCCAAAAGAGTTATTAAACTACCTATATCCTTTGGCCTAGCAATACCTCTGTTTGGTCTATTGCTGAAGATAATTAAGGAAAAGAAAAAGAATCTATGTATCTCAAATGTTTATAGTAGCTCTCTTTGTGGTGGCAAAGAACTGGAAATTGCAAGGATATACATCACTTGGGGAACCACTGAACAAGTTGTGGTATATGATTATGATGGAATACTATTCTGCTGGAAGAAATGATAAGCCTGATGGTTTTAGAAAAAAGATGGAAAGACTTGCATAAAATAATGAAGAGTGAAATGAGCAGAAGCAAGAGAATGTTGTATACAGTTACACCAAAATGGTTTTAAGAGCAACTTTGAGCAAATAAGTTATTTTGTCTATTACAAATACCTAAAATCACTCTAAAGGACATATGTAGAAATATGCCATCTTCATCTAGAAGAAGAACTGATATATAGAATAATTTTACATATGCACACTTTTTTGTGTCTAATGATAGCTACCTCTAGGGTGGAGAAGGAAGAAGAAAAGGAAAAGAAATTAAAAAAAAAAAGAAATCTACATGATAAAAAATAACCGGAGGGCTAAATAAAATTAGAAAAAATACAGTGGTCATCTTTTGAAAGAAAACCCCACATTAAAACTTCCAGGAATATTATAGCCAAAATCCAGAGCTTCCAAGTAAAGGGGAAAAAAATTGTACAAGTAACCAGAAAGAATTCAAATACTGAGGAGTCCAAGTCAGCATCACAAATGATTTAGTAGCCACCCCTATAAAGAAGTGGAAAGCATGGAATAAACTATTCCTAAAAGTTTACATGCAAGAACACCTTACTTATCAAATCTGAATAAAACCCTAAATGAAAAAAAAATACGGATCTTTAATTAAACAGAGGACTTTAAAGAATTCCTGATAGAAAGAACAGAGTCATGAAGAAACACTGAAGGTCAAATACAGGAGTTAAGAGAAAGAAAAATGAAAACATGAATGAAAAATCTTGTTTCTCTGAAAACACCTCCTAGAGACAGCCAGTGGTACAGTGGATAAAGCTTTGGGCCTGGAATAAGAAAAACCTGAATTCAACACTGTCCACAGACATCAGCTTTGTAAGTCTGGGGTGAATCAGTTAATTTTTTTTAACCTTTGTTTCTTTAAGTAAAAAGTGGGGTTATTAACAGCATCTTTATCATAAGAGTGTTGTTGGGACAAAAAGAGACATTTGAAAAAAGCAGTTGACACAATTCTGGGAATATAATAGGCACTGTATGAATGCCTACTACCTTCTCCCCTCTCCCTGTCCTCCCTTCTCCTTTTATCATAAATATACCAAGGACAAACTTCTTACATTTAAATATGGGGAGGTTGTGTCCCTGTGGAGGAAGTCTAACTAGACAGAAGGTGAGAGTGGTTCTGTTATGTCTCCATGATCCTAAGAGCAGAATGGAAAGGGGAAGAAGAATATTCACACAAGGGAGAAAGGGAAAGAAAGGTTAGAGAAAATTGTGTCACATAATTAGGCTGCACAAGTAACTATTTATATAAACAAAAGCACCTGTCCCTTGTCCCTTATTTTCATCTGAAGTGTCTAAATAAAGGAAGAAAACTGAGGCACACACACAGAGTTGAGTACAAAATGTTAGATGTTCTGAGTGAAAAGGTCAGAAAACAGATTAGAGAGGTTGAGAAGTGCCTTAAAGAAAGGTATCAGGTATATACATTTCCTAGAAGTTAGTGAAAGGGAAAACATTTGGAAAGATAGCTTGAAGATAATAGAGGGTGAGAGAGCCTTTTCAGGCTTGAGAAGTCAAGATATATGTTGTAAGAACAGAAATTTAACTCTATTCTATACGCTGCTTAAAGTTGTTCTTTTTCCTATAAGATATGTAGCAGTGACGGGGGAATTCAAATGCAGGAAGAAAAAAAAACAGAACCAAAGAGAGAAAAGGAAAGCCAGGTCTTGCTTTACACTATATAAAATCACACAGTCTCAAAGGCTGATTGGAGGATAACTTGTATAAAAATACAAACCAACGTTCTAATGGTCCCTGATGTGAATTACTTTTTCCTCAATAGGTAAAGTACAAGTGCAAATCGGACATAAGATAGAAAAATGTTGTCTTAGCTGATTTCACTGTGTACAGCAGGTGGCAGCAGGCGTAGTTGCTCTGGGAGGGAGGTCTCTGCGATCTGAGGTTCAGGCTATACCCTTTACCCAGATTCTATAGAAGATATACGTATTCCCCAGGGGATGTGGTGTCACTGTGTCATCACACACAATGAGTTCTGAGAAACAAAACATGGGACTTTTTGGAGCATCCTGGAGACTCAGGGGGCTTTCTCATGCCTGACCATTTTGTGCCTCAATACTTTCAGCTTAGAGGTGTGTGAGCTTAGATGTGCTGGTAAGTTTTTTAACCCCAGCTGTCCAGGGGAGAAAAATGAATGCACTATGCACTTTTAACTTTAATCTGCATTATTAACATTCTTCTCTAACCTTTTTTTTGTCTAAACAATATAAAAAATCAATTAAAGTCAAGCCCTGATTTTGACTGTCTCCTGATTTCTGAAGTGTAAGTGCTCACATTGAAAACTTCACAACGACCTCTCTCATGCCAACAAAGCATACCCTGCATACAAGAGATGGTGAAAGGGTTTGTGGATACATAGTACACGTGGAATCCAACCAGAAAGCAAATGAACAAAACGTAGCTCTATAAGCAAGCAGAAGTGGCAGGAGTAGGCTCAGAAATCCCACAAAAAGCATCCTAAGGCAGATCCAATATCTGCTGAAGATGAGAAAATTACAAAAGGTTAGAGTGCTTTCCTAATTAGAAATGGCATTGAGATAAGCTGGGAAAATAACAGCAACATAGAAAAGCCTATTGAGCAATCTCTTGGTATTGAAGGTAGATTGGAGTGATGGAGAAGGATAGACACTGAGTGCTTACCAATAATACTTGGAATCTCAGTGTCACTAACCTTCCCCAGGATTTTAGAACTAATTTTGGGGAAAACTTCTCTGCAGCTCAGGAAGGGGACTCATCCCACTGGGATGGCAGTTGCTCTTCCTCACACTAACCAGAGGAACACATGCAAATTGGGCTCCTCCCTCTAGGGATGAAAAGGAGCAAAAACCAGTGTCTGCAGCTCTGGGAGAGGAGCTTTTCTTCTGTGTGGCCTTTCTCTACTAAGGATTGACCTTGTGGGGCCTGAACAATGGGTTTTGGACTGAATGGAATTTTCATTATGACTCTTTTACAAGGTAGTTTTGTTTGTTTTTTGACCAAGGGTACACTCTTTGAAGTGGTGTATTTGTGTGAGTATTGTCTTAAATGATTCTGTTTGCAGGTGTCCATTGTGATGTTCGGCTGGTAGGGTCTGGGGGTGATGTGAGACACCCTGGAGGATCTCTTTGCCTTTCCTGCAAACCTTCTGGTTTCACCTTCAGCATCTGTTAGAGTAGCTGGGTCTTCCAGGCTCCAGGGAAGGGGCTGGAGTGGTTCGCATCTATTTATAGTAATGTAGGAAAAACCTTCTATGCAGACTCTGTGAAAGGCAGATTCACCATCTCCCCGGACTACAGCAACGAAGTGCTGCATCTGCAAATGAATTCCCTTAAAGCTGAGGACACAGCCATGTAGTACTGTGCAAGAGACACAGTGAGAAAAAGGAGTGAGAGACCAGACATAAACTTCCTCATTCAGACAGGTTGCATGGACACTGACTTAGAGAGGGAAGTCAACAACACAGAGCACAAGGAGACCACTTAGAATAACCGCTGAAGCATGAGGCTGAAAAATTTGAAGAATCAGGCTGATAAATTTTTCAAGGTCTGTGGTTTCTTCCTAAGTCACAGCGAACATCTGTCCCTTTCTGTCTGTCTATCTAACTATGTATCTATCTATCTATGTATCCATCTATGTATCTATGTATCTATCTATCAATCTATCTATCTATCTTATCTCCTTTGTGTCCCTGAAAATCTTTCCTGTTTCTGTTTCCTGGGAGTATAGAGAGAAGATGTATTCTTTTAATGGTTTACATATTTTGCCTATGGTGACTAATTTCTCTGTAATTTCAAACATGAGGCAGATCAAGAATTATCAAACATTTACTGTGCATTCCACAGCAGTTTGTATACACTATGCATGTGGAAAATACACCTATCTCTAGATACCTCTAAAATATATGTAAATATATATATTTATGTGTCTATACTGTATATATGATCCTCCTAATGCATATGTATACAGATGTATATGTATACTGTTATACTGAAAAGTCAGTGGAGTGAGACCCAGACAGAATTTGAAATGTGGATTTATTAGCACACGGCCGCAAGGGGGTACACACCCAGATGGAGCAGCCCTGCTCAGCGGTAGAGCTAGGGTTTATAAGGGTTTCTGCAAGGGGTACAAGATAATTTACTTCAGGGTTGCGTAAGCAGTGTTACAGAAGCCAGAGCAAGCAGGAATGGTACAGGTCAAAGATCACACAAACCAGACCAGGTGGCCTGGTGTCTGGTATAAACTATGATTATCTAAAGCAATTATGTTGCAAGATTTCTGCCCATTTGCATTGGAGGTATGTGCTGTACTGAGGTGTGCAAAAGGGAATTCCGACATTATTTAGATTTAGCAGGAGAGAGGTCTGGGGGAAGATTAAGCAGCAATTCCTGTTTTTCAAGCCTTAAGGGCCCTAGCGTCCTACTTCCTGAAGTGGCAAAATAATGTCCTGCATTACATTCTCCACTTCTTCTTGTACATGATTTTAAATCTAAATATAGAGTGTTAATCCGAAGAAATCCATAAGGCTGATTTCTAGGATCCCTTACTGGAAATACCTTTACAGAGTTAAAGCGTGATGACACAAAATCCAGTAGTCAGTTTATGAGACAAGGGACTACAATCAGGGCAATCATTAGTAACAGGAGAGGACCCGCCAGTGAGGAAATCAGAGTGCTTAACCAAGGGGAGGCTCAGGATAGGCTCTGATACCAATTCTTGTTTCTCTCCCTTTCCCACTGTCTGTCTGCAATATTCTGCCTGACCAAAGGGAGACTTTCCTGCACCACCCTAGAGCTATTGGCATAGAAACAACAGGCCTCTCCCAGGGCGGCACATAGTCCTCCGTACCTGAGGAGCAACAGATGCAGTGTCCTTCTGCTCTGAAGGACCATTTCAGCCACTGAGTCGACCTGTCTCTCAAGTTGTGTTATAGAATATTCCAAATGACTGAGGTTAACATCCACCTGTAGGCTTAGTTCCCGGTAACTTGCCTCTACTTGGATTAAGGCAGTAGCTCCTACAGCGGTCCGACCCTTGAGACCTAATGGTCCATAGGGACTGAGGAGCATGAGGATTTGAACGTCCCTCACACAAGGAGAGGAAAACAAATAGAGTCATGAAGGCAGGAGATGATTCAGACGCACTCAGAGCGGATTTGGACCTGGTACCACTTTCCATTTCTCTTGTCCTGCAGATGGAGCCATCGCCTTCACTCTTCAGTGTTGAAGCCAGACAGGGATAGAGTCCACCTTTATGGCTGTTGGAGTGGTCAGGACCATGGTGTAGGGACCTTTCCACTTAGGTTCCAGGCCAGAAGCAGTGTACTTCTTAACCAGGACTGAGTCTCCCAGGCTAAAAGCAGGTGCAGGGTCAGAAGTAGGGAAGGGTAGGGCGTCTCAGACAGATTTCGGGAGTATCCTCTGTGTTTCCTGGAGCCCCTGCAGGAACTTAATTAGGGAAAAATTAGTGACATATGCCTGGGGTTCTTCCTTTATCAAGGGAAGAATTGGCTGGGGTCTGCTGAACAGGATTTCAAAGGTTGTGAGTGCTAGTCTATTGGGGGTACACTGGCTATGGAGCAAAGCCAGTGGAAGGAGAGTAATCCAATTTTCCTGAGTTTCTAGGACCAATGTAGTGAGGAATTCCTTGAGCGTTAGGTTGGCTCTTTCTACCTGACCTGAGCTCTTGGATGGTAGGCACAATGCAATTTCCATTCCACTCCCAGGGCTTTAGTTATTCCCTGAGATATCTTTGCAATAAAGGCTGTGTCGTTGTCAGAACCTAGGCCAATAGGGAGACCAAAGCGTGGGAGGAGGCCCTTTAGGATCTTTTTTACTACTACTATGAATGTTTCATGTTTTACAGGGAAACCTCCACCCACCCTGAAAAAGCATCCACAAAAACCAAAAGATACCTATGGCCTGCTGCTGGGGGCTTCACTTCTGTGAAATCAACTTGCCAATATTCTGCTGGCTGCAGCCTGATCCCCATGGGGGTGATTTTTCCCTGTTTTATGTTAAATTGTGCACCTGTCTGACACCGGGCATTTGCACTCGTCAGGAGATTGTCCAAGAGTGGGATAAAATACCTGTCTGTCAGTAGTAGGCCCATTTTACGTGCGCCTAAATGGGTAATCTGATTTAACCATGTGACCCATTCTCTTCCCAGTGCTTCTGGGACAATGACTCGTCCTTCAGAGAGGACCCATCATCCTGGGCATCTTACTGCCCCCCTTTATGTTTTGTGAAGGAATCATTCGAGGACAAGTAGAAGGGTGGGAGTGCCTCTACAACAGGACATAAGGGGGTAACACAAGAGTCAGGTAGAACTTCCAGGGCTGCCTGCCTTGCAGCTGCATGGCGCATGCGATTTCCCACAGCTGCTAGAGAGTCCCCAGATTGATGACCAGGGCAATGAATGATGGACAGTTTAGCGGGTAGCCAGACAGCTTCTAAAAAGCCCGGAATTTCCTCCTTGTTCTTAATAGTTTTTCCCAACAAGGTAAGGAGACCCCATTCACGGTATAAGGCTGCATGAACATGGGCTGTGGTGAAGGCATAATGGCTATCAGTATAAATATTTGCTGATTTTCCAGTAGCTAGTCTTAAGGCTTGAGTCAGTGAAATGAGTTCAGCTTTTTGGGCAGAAGTGCCATGGGGCAGAGAGGCAGACCACAGAACTGAAAGAGAAGGGGAAGAAACTACAGCTCCCCCGGCCCATGGGAAACCTGAATCAATGAAGCTACTCCCATCTGTGAAAAGGGTCATTTGGGTTCCAAGTATAAGCACCCAAACATAAGGACCCAAGCACCACATCATTACCTCCCTTAAACATATGGGAATAAAATCTTTTGGGGTTAGGGGTGATGGTCTCAGCTTGTGAAACTGCTTCCTGCTGGGTTTGGGCGTAGTGCTGTCCCTGCCTCCTGGGGTCCCTTTGGTCAAGGAGTCAGTTCTCTAGCCAGTGTCTGGAACTTGGTCGATGCCAGGTCCAAGAGGTGGTGGGTTGTGGTCTCAGACAGATGTTGGTACCCAGTCTAAGCAGTCATCTGGAAGTGGAGGACATTGAGCCTAGAGGAGACAAATTTGGCAAGGAGATTAAGCAGACAATGGCCAAAAAGAAGTAAAAGGAATATAATCAGGAGTGGGACAAGAATAGTAGTTAACATAGAGAGAAACCAGGATCCCCAAGTAGAGGATGTACTGGTGTACTAAGGGTTGTTATGGATGTCTCACATCCAGGTGAATTTCTCTAGTCCTATTGAGCTCCACCTATGGAGAGTTGTTAATATATGCACAGCAACAGGTGTTGGCCAGGGCACAGACACCTCCACTAAGCAAGTAGATAATCCAAAGGTATGTGATTATCCAGGACCACATTTGCCAGGAAATTCAGAGGTTGCTGAATATCCTGGAGACTATAAGGGTGTCATTTGCCAATTGCTGAATGGTCCCTGTCACATTTGAAAGAATGAACTCATGTTGTAAATGTCCTTAGCAAGGCATGAGACACTCTGCTCCCTTTTAAGGTACCAGAGAACATTGCCCCAGAATCCATGCTTCACTCTTGTTAGGGTGGAGGTGCTGGGTTTAGTAAGATTGAAAATGGTCAGAGGTGGTGCCAAAAATCCAAGGGAGAACACACCAAAATCCTTATAAGGTGTAAAATGCAAGGTGGCCAGAACAAAAGTCCTGGGGTCCTGCCAAGTAGCGGGATTTTGCTTTACTTATTCCCCAGAATCCTCACACCTGGCCCACCCATCCCACAAAGTACTGAGTATCCCTTAGGGGTACAGATGGCACCTGTTTATAAAAGATACTGAGCATGGATGCCCCCATGGATCAGTATGATTACATGCCAATATTACAGGTAAAAGAGAAACTTTCAAAAGATCACTAAGAGTGTTACAGCTAGAAGAGGGCAGTAACATTGTGTGTCAACTAGGAAGAGAAGGTTAAATAAGAAATACCTACTAGGAAAGTGGCAGGAGGAATTTGGTCATAGGTAAGTAGGGAGTGTTCCCTCAGAAGAAGTGATACAGCTGGCACAGGTAAAGTTCTAAGGAAACATCAGTGTAGGCATCTTTACAGGTGGTGCAAGTCAAGAGACCAGCAGAGACATTTACAATCCCTCCCCTGGCAGGGTCTTTACCTGTATAGTGGCCATAGAACTTGTCTCCCAAGCAAGGGAATAATTCCCTATTGAGAAACAGGATGTTGAGATAGAAAAATTTTCCTATAAAGGAGTGGCCAGTAAAAGGGGTGGCAAAGACCTCTGAGGTGGTTACATTGGGGAGGGAAGCTCTTGTAAAGAACTGCCTTCAACAAAAGAGGTTCCTAACTTTAACCTCACAACTGAATAGATACACAATGTTGTTCCACAAGCTTGTTTATCCTTCTCTAATTATACTTCAGAAATTGAATCTTTTACATATGATAAATTCAAACACTAATTTTATACTTGGGCAATGGATGACTACAAATTCAGATCAAAACAGTGATTTCACATACTTATATTGTGCTGATGTTTTTTACTGACCACTTGCTGTGATCAGAGAAATCTACCAGAAAAGGAAAAGGCAGGGACATGTGACATTGAAATATGAGAGGATAGAATATCCTTAGCTCTGTTTGAATTCAGATAACAGTCACAGTTCTCCAATCATGCAGTATTAATTCCACATCATAGCCAGACTCAGGAATAGTCAGGTGAGAAACATTCCTTCTCAAAAGAACACAATGGGGAAACTGAGCCAGGAGGATCCCATCCTAGATTGAGGCAAAGATTGTCCTCACAGCTTTTTCCCAGATGCAGACATACCCCTGTTCTGAGTAGCCTGTGGCATTTCTGATACTTATTTAATGCAAACAACTATTTCCAAATTCAAACTCAAAGCAAAATCAGTTATAGTCCAAAGAGCCTTTTACCTCAAACAGCAAGTTTCAGTAATCACAGCTTAAAGCCAGATACAGTTAATTTTTCTCCCACGGAGTTGCAATAAGCAATAAAGATTTACCAGGACTCACATACATAAGAGATTTCACTTAACATCTTTCTCTCTCAAATTTCAACTTGTCCTGGTGTAAAAGCCAATCATTAGAAATCATTTCTATCTACTGTACATAAACTTGCAACTTCTCAGCAAGCCAAGTTCATTGTTTAGGAACTCCAAACACCTTTTCTCAGAGCAGGTGACCTTGCCTGCACAGTTTTTTTTTTTTCCAGGGACCTTGGCAGGTTTACAAAATAATGGGAATTGCCATGTTCCCCATGGAGGGGCTGATCCTAGAGCCCCTGCCTACCCCTTACCCCAAGGAGGACTGTTTTGAATAGGCAGAACTGATCTGGATAAGGCTTTTACCCAATCCCCACCTTTTCACACAGTAATCAATTAACTATTCTAGGTTTTAACATTAAAACAGTAAACACAAAATTTGGAAATTTTATGCTTTCTTCAATCAATACTTAAAAAGGAAATGTTACAAAACAGGATCATATAGAATGCCCCAACAGTCAGATTCATTCCTTTCTTCCCTTTCCCCTGAGGCACAATCAATTTAAAATTCCAGATTAAAGGGGATTGCCCTCCAGCAACACAACTAATACAATTGAAAACAGACTCAATAAAATCCCTCTTTCTTACTAGACCCCTTCAACAGATTCAACAGTCTCCTGGGGCCACACAACTAACAAATTTCTTAATGCTAAATAACAATGGGTGCTCTCAAAAGTATACAAATGCACATTTCTGAAATCAATTCCCTTGGCCTCTATAAAGAGACATTATCCACAAATTCAAATATTTCTTTAATATTTCAGCTCCCCATTCATGTCCACACTTTCTTGCAAAAGTTTTCCAAAGAGTTTAGAGTCACCTATTATAAGCACATCAGTTTAAAAATGTACTGGACCAGTATTCTGACTACTTCTTTGTCTTTCCCACAATAAACAATCTCTTTACCATAGTCAGTATCCAGATTACATCTAACAACCCACCGGTGGATCTAGCCTGAAAGGTGGGTGGACATAATTCCTTCCATCTCTCCATAACCCTATCTATTGGTTTTTACATTAGTTTATTTTTCCATCCTTCTACTGTATTTTTAATTTTTTTCCATATGCTTTTGAGTTGAAAATTTTTCTCCCTTTTTCTCCCCCCATCCCTCCCCAAGATGGCACACAATCTGACATAGGCTTTACATTTACATACCCATTAAACATATTTTCACATTAGTGAAGTTGTAAGTAAAAATTAAAATCAATAGGAGGGACCATCAGAAAGATGAAACAAAACTCAACAGAAGGTAAAAATAAGTGAGAGCGATTGGACTTCATCCTTCTACTTTAAAGAGACCACTTCCTCACACCTTCTCAACTTACCTAAACCATCTAAAGCTATTCAGCTTTCTTTTTGCAAATCTGAAGGCAGATAATTGAATAGGGCTCTCCCTCCCTCTCTCTTCCCAAACTGATCGTGTTCTGGTACAGAAAAACTTCGCTCTTTTATGGGAGGCAAAAAAGATCAAGTGCTACCTCTCTCTCTGATCTGAAGGGAAAAGGTTCCCCTTCTCACTCTTTGTCTCGACACTCAAATTTGTCCAGACTTAGAATGCAGAGAGAGAAGAGAAATTATTATATTATTTTTCAAAGGTTTCAAACCCTTACTTTCAAAAACCCTCTATTCCCACTGTGCAAATAAATTACACCTTCCTTAAGCTTTCTACACAACTCCTCTCCCCTACAAGCTTAAGCCTTCCTGACTTTCTAACGGATTGTGATTAAAGTCCCCTTTAAAACTGCACATATCTTATTACTTTCTAACTCGGACCTGACACTTCGAAAACATATGCTTCCTTAAAATGGCTTAACATACAACCCAAAGGGGTGTTGGATGTGCTAGCAAAGTCCCCGTTATTGTAGAACACAGACATAGACAAACAATAAAAGCCTGAATACAAACACATCCTCCCAATGGAAGTCTGAGGAACTGCCCTGGAGAAAATTGTCTGCCATCTAGTGTGACACCTGCCTTTCAGTATGAAACAGAGGTGGCTTTAGGCAGATGATTGGGAAATAGAATCTCTTAAAAACAAAATCTCTACACGTATAAATTAATAGACCAACACAACTAAGACAGAAACCAGGAACCAGAAACCAGGGACCAGATATGGGCGTGGTCCCGACATCTCAGGGTGCCCGGGAGATTGAGGCCCTAAGCGTTACTGCCATTTCCGGCACTCATTCTCCACTAGAAAACAGAAAACTGAATACTCACCTGTGGAGGGTTACCGGGTTCAGAATCCACGGGGCTGAAATAAGGTACAGTAGGAGTCAGGGAGGGAGGCTTTTCCCAGCCCTGAGTTCTGGGGCCCTGGAACGTCTCAGAGGCCGGCTCTCCTAAAAGTCAGAACAGAGCAATCCCCACTTCCCTAGGCCGAAGTCCTCCCCAGGTGGATCTCTGCAGCGACACAGTACACGGTGAATCTGGTTGGGGCCTCCAAACTGTTGTATCAAAAAATCAGCAAGTGAGACCCAGATACAATTTGAAATGGGGATTTATTAGCACGTGGGTGCGAGAGGTACACACCCAGATTGAGCAGCCCTGATCACGGGTAGAGCTAGGGTTTATAAGAGTTTCTACAAGGGGTACAAGATAATTTGCTTCAGGGTTGTGTAAGCAGTGATACAGAAGCCAGAGCAAGCACGAATGGCACAGGTGAAAGATCACACAAACGAGACCAGGTGGCCTGGTCTGTGGTATAAACTACGATTATCTAAAGCAATTATGTTGCAAGATTCCTGTGCATTTGCTTTGGAGGTATGTGCTGTACTGAGCTATGCAAGAGGGCATTCCGACATTGTGAATTCCTGCTTCTCAAGCCTTCAGGGCCCTAGTGGCCTACTGCTTGTAATGGTAAAATAATGTCCTGCATTATAATACATACACATATCAGAGGATCTTGACACTCTAGTTGGAGGGAATCTGAAGCTTCCTTTCAATCAGACCTCTCATAATATCAAAATTATATTCCTCTTACTTGATAAATGATCCTCTTGACTTCACTGGATATATCTGTGTGTGCTTCAGAACCCTTATCTGTGAAGTCAGAGTAGCCTTACTCTCTCTGTAGCACTAGTCTGAGGGGATATTGAGGTCCATATGGATAAAACCCTTTAGGAATGTCCTCAGGAAACTGCAAAAACAAGGCCTTCCCTCCAAAGATATCTTCTTCAGGTATTTCCTAGTGAATCACTGAGCTCTTGATGATGTCCAAGATGTTTCTTTGCCTCTCAACTTCTCTGGACTTATTTTTTTTCCTTACATTTTGCTGTGTGCTGAATATCAGGTTATTCTCCAACTGTCCATTCAAAGATATGAATTCCAAGATGAAAAATGGACCTCATAGGTATTACTGTAAGTTGGGATTGAGACCTTTGAGCTGGATATAATGCTGAAATGTTATTCTTTATTCTAATGTGACAGGTTAGTAAAAGGGATTCAAGGGCAGGCAGCATGTTTGTTATAAAGCCTGGCATATGGTCAGAGATTATTATATACTTTTCTATACCCTTCTTTTCCATTGCATTGAGGAAGGTAAACTGATATGGGGAAATTCAGGAAACAAAAGAAGAGGGTTGAGGAGGAACACTTGGACAAAGATATGTGAACCCCTCCAAAAGAACCCCAATTTGATACAAAATCAGCTCTAAAAAAGAGACAAACAAAATTGGAGTGCATGTCTCCAGAGTTTAATTTCTTTCAAGCCGGCTTGACATGCATTGCATGGGAGTTCAGTCCAAACCTGGCCCCCCCCCAAAGTAGCCAGTTCAGAACTAGCTCAAATTGGATTTTTGGGGTACAGCCTTTTATACGATTTGAAGAGTAGGTGTTCCCAAGGGATGCCAATCAACTCTGAGATTTGGGCCATATTAAAATGAGGGTCTTTCAGTATGTGAGAAAGATCACTTAATTCTGGTCAATGAGATATCAATTTCCATATCTCCTGTCTGACAATAGGAAGGAATCAGCATTCTCCCAGATCTTTCTAGGCAAGGTAATGAGCAGGAATAGACTCATTTAGATTACATCTTTTTTTTAAGATTCATTATTTATTATTTTTAGTTTTCAACATTCATTTCCACAAGATTTTGAGTTCCAAATTTTCTCCCCTTCTCATCCCTCCCCCAACCCTAAGACAGAGTGCATTCTGAAAACCCCTTCCCTTAATCTGCCCTCCCTTCTATCTCTCCCTGCTTCCTTCTCTTATCTCCTTCCCCTTCTATTTTCCTCTAGTGCAGGATAGATTTCTATACCCCATTGCCTGTATATTTCCCAGTTGCATGTGAAAATAATTTTTTAACATTTGTTTTTAAAACTTTGGGTTCCAAATTTTCTCCCTTCCTCCTTCCCCACCATCCCTTATTGAGAAGGCAAACAACTCAAGTAACTCGATACAGGTTTTACTTATGTAGTAATGGAAAACACTTCCACAGTGGTCATGCTGTGGAAAACTAACTATATTTCCCTTAATCCTAAAGGGTTTGGCCCAGGCAAAGTGACCTGAGGAATTTGAATCAATGCTAACAAGGTGTCATCAGTTTCCTCCAGGCAGAATAGTACAGGGAAACATCTTAAGATTTTATGTAGTAACTATAAGTCACAATAACTAATATCTTTACCATAGTCAATATTTATGTAAGGTTAGATTTAATAAGGCCTTCCTACAGGTTTATCCTGAAAGGCAGACAGGCACAATTCCTTCTAACCCTCTATAACTTTATCTGTTGGTTTTCAAATCAACCTAAAAATGTTCATTTTCTATCCTTTTACTTAAAATAAAATCAAACTTCCTATCCCCCTTCAACATGATTAAACCATGACAAGCTGGCACAAAGGCACCCAGAACATCTATCCAAGGATGGGGGAGCTTAGAGAAAACCTGTTTGCTGTGGGCAACCCAACCCCTCTCTGTTCTGAAACTGTTTTTTTCCCCCTACCTTCCACAATCTTTGTAATCTTTCCTAATCTTTGAAACCTATTACGCTACCTCCACTGCTCTTTAAATTCCAAATTTATATATACACATATATACATATTATATATTATATATATATATATATAATTATATATATATTCACAACCACTTTTTGTCCTGCTTTCTTCACCCTCTTAGAACCTGGAGGAACTTAATGCCTAACAATTTACAATTCAACAGAGTTGTATTTCTTCCACACCCTTCACAAACAGCTTTATAATGTTAAAGGTTAAAAGACAGAAAAACCCTTATTTTTGCAGTTCTAAACACATTACCAAGACATCACAGCTTATCAGTCTAAAAGCTGCTTATTAATTGATACTGTCTTCCACTAACTTTTGGGAGAATCTCTCCCTGCTTTTTGATTTAATTACTCATTTTCTAACTTTATTCTGGTATCCCAACTTGGCCAGTGTTGGGACCCCTCAAAAAAGAGTCTTAATCTCCCAGTGAAAGCCTAAGGTGAGAGTTCTTTCCCAATGTTATTTCTCTAATTGCAGACCTTAGAAGTTCCTTAGAAGTTTTTCTGGGTGCATTTTAAATCTTTAACCACAAACATGAAACATTTTACAAACACACACAGAGACAGAAACAGCTTGGCAAGACAAAGTACACATGAATCTATTATTATTACATTTTTTCCTCTTTTAGGATTAGTTTGTTTTTAAGATCCTTTAACCAATTCAGATTATAATACAATTTACTGGTCAAAAGTCAGAGTTATCACATGCCAATTTACTCTGATTTGACTAGCCAATTACAGAAGATTACCTTCAGAGAAGACCTTCACATGTGTCCTTAGTCTCCAGAGATAGCTTAGAGAGAAA
Source organism: Phascolarctos cinereus (assembly GCF_003287225.1). Lineage (NCBI taxonomy): Eukaryota > Metazoa > Chordata > Mammalia > Diprotodontia > Phascolarctidae > Phascolarctos > Phascolarctos cinereus. The sequence goes on from NW_027555736.1 coordinate 254,621,379, forward strand.
AATGGACTACAATCTCAAGACCGGAAGTCCAATAGATAAGTAACAGGAGTTTGGGGGACAAGACTCATGCACTCTTCAAGGCTGAGACTTCAGGAGAAAAGTCCTGTGGGTGCCCAGACCCAGTTCTGTTGTGGGGAAGAGTCAAAATTCAAATCCCAGTCCAACATCTGAGCAAACTGCACCATTTGTTGTGAAACCACATAAATGAACCCCAATTTGAAACAGAATTAGCTTTAATAAAGAGACAAGTTAAGATCTATTTTTGCTTTTGCTTTGTCAGAGATCAGAATTGCTAGCCCTGCTTTTTAAATTTAGCTGAAGCATAATATATTCTACTCCAGTCTTTTCCTGGCTCGAATTGAATTTTTAGGGTACAGCTTTATATGCCCTTTGAAGAGCAGGGGTTCTCAAGGGATGCCAATCAACTGTGGGAGGTGGGCCATATTAAAATGAAGGTCTTTCAGTATGTGACACAGATCACTTAATCCTGGTCAAAGAGACATCAATTTCCATATCACCTGTCTTGACAATGGGAAAAAAATCAATATTCTCCCAGACTGTCTAGGCAACATAATGAACAGAAACAGACCCATTTAGATTACATCTTAATGTCCTTCTGAAAAAGGACTGAACTTTGAAAGAAAGGGGCATGGGGACCTCTGAATTTCCAAGATAGTGATTACTAAGAAAAATCATTTTTTCACAGCTGAAATAAAGGTAAAATAGAAGCAGGGTTAAAAAGATTTTTAAGGTAATAGTTTGCTAGATTTTTTTTCAGTTCTTTGCTCAATTAATACAATCTCTTATCTTTGAAAAGTAAATCATGCAAGCATATCTTATTTTAAAAATTATTTTTCTTCCAATTGCATATGAAAGCAATTTTTAACGGTTTTTTAAAAGTTTGAGTTCCAGTTCTGCTTCTGAGAGCCAAAATGATTGAGTAAGAAGTAAGTGGCTCTCATCTTTCCTTAGTGACCTGTGAAAGCCTAGAAAATATTGTCCCAGGAAAAACCCTGAGCCAGCAAAAAGACAGGGCACAGCAGTCTTGTACCCTAGGAAGCTTGGGGGATTAATCAGAAAGTCCCCTCTTGCTCTGGGGGAGGTGGAACAGTAGGTTCCTTCCCAGCAAGCAGTGGAAGCCCAGCTCAACATACCAGGGGAGATCCTGGACCAAGAACAGGCAAGTACCAATATCAGGACACCCGAGAGCGTCAATACCCTCAGGGGAACTAGTAGACACCAGCTTGGAAAACCATCATGGGTGATGGAGTTCTCAGCAGAAAAATCAGCCAGCAACTCAACACAACTTTGGGAAGCACAACTCCAGAAGGCAAAGCTCCGGGCTGACAGACATCTATCAGCATCAAAACATCCCTATGCATGGCCTGGGCCAGCAAGAGCCAAACATTCAAATGGAAGGCCTGGGTGATCAGGGAAAGAAGCTTAGCTAAGTGCTCCCTTCACTGCAGCAGGAGAAATCAACATTTTTTTTTAAAGTCAGGAAATAGGCACACACCCTGAACCAGGAAATAGGCAGAAATGGAAAATGACCATAGATTCTTATTTTGGGGAAAGAGAAGATCAAGGCACAAATTCAGAAGAGGACAACATTGTCAATATACCCACATCTGAAACCTCAAAGGGGAATATGAACTGATCTCAAGCCCAAAACACCTTCCTGGAAGAGTTCAAGAAGGATTTTAAAAGTCAAGTATGAGAGGTGGAAGAAAAATTGGGAAAAGAATTCAGAGGTATTGCAAGAGAGACTCAATAGCTTGGAAAAAGGACAAAAATTAACTGAAGAAAACAAGTCCTTAATTTTTTTTAATACTAGTGTTTTTTTTCCTCTCTCTATCTTTTAAATCAAATTAACCAATGATTTATCTATTTTATTGTTTTTTTCTATTTCATTTATTAATTCAATGATTTTTTTTTTACCCTCAACTTTATTAATCTCACCTTTAGTTTTTAGGATTTCCAATTTAGTATTTAATTGGGGATTTTTAGTTCATTCTTTATACAGCTTTTTTTTTTGAAATTGCACAGCCAATTCATTAGTCTGCTCTTTCTGTATTTCAGTGATGTAAGCATTTACAGATATAAAATTTCCGCTTATCACTGACTTAGCTGTATCAGCAGATTTTAAATTTAAACACACCTATTCTTAAAAAAAAGCTCATTATTTTAACATAATATGAAGAGAAGGAGGAGCAGAAGGAGAACAACAATTGCATGACTAAACCACAGTGAGTCTTTTGTTCATCTCACTTCACCATAGACAAAAAGACAGAAAGATCTGTGGGCCTTGGGGACTGCATTTGGCCCTGAGCACCATTGTAGAGCCCTCTAGTCCACAGAAATAGGCTATGCAGTGGGCAACCTAAGGTCTCAGATTTATATTGGGACAACTCAAAGTAGACTGGTGGCAACTGGTAAATTTGTCACCCACTTACTGGTTCCAGCTCACAAATTCTAGCCAAACTAAGCAGTGGAAGGGCCTCTCTTAACTACTCCACATTTACCATTCTTCATCTTTCTCTTCCTCTGAAGGTCCTGGCTGTGTACCAAGGAGGAGCAGGTTCACAAGTGATCTGCAACTGTCTGGCTATGAAGTTTGTGGGGAAAAAACTGGGATAGAAATCCATAGCAAAAGGGTGATGATTTCCTACCTCACTGAATGCTGCTGAGTGTACCAGAAGTCTTTTGTTGTTCAGACCCCAAGCCAGGTCAAGAACTCAGAAAGCTCAGAAGTGTAGGGCAGCAATCACCCTTTACCCTGCATCAGACTATTTGGGCGGCACTGAAAGCTTGCAATCTTAGCAGTTCCCAAGTCTCTGGAATAAGACAACACTTAATTTCCCCAAATAACAAAAAGACCAGCCAGATCATATCAAGTGCAAAATCATAAAGTAAGCTTGAAGAAATAGCAAAGAAAAAAAGAGTCTCACAATAAAAAGTCATGTTCAAGAGGTGTTCAGGACAGAAATCCAGAAGAAGAAAGTGATTCCAATTCATCATTTGAGGCAAAGCCTCAAAGATTCAAAGAGAAATATTGCTCAGGGCAAAAATTCAACTGGACTTCTTGGAATAAAGTATGAGTTTTTAAAAAATAGTTTAACATTGTTTTCATCAATGACAGGAGACTGCTAAAAGAAAACGTGGAAAAGAGATGAAAAGTATGCATAAAGAATTAGAAAGAGAATCAACAGTTTGGAGAAAGAGATAGAAAACCTGGCATAATCATTAAATACCTTTAAAATTAGAATGGGACACATAGAAGCCAATGGCTCCATGAGAGCACAGTAAATATTACAATGAAAAGTTTGAAAATTAAACAATTTTCTAAAAAATCTGACCTGGAAAACAGATTGAGGAGACAAAATTTAAGAATTATCATACTACTTGAATTCTTTGACAAAAACAGGAACCTAGATCTCATCTTTCAAGAAAATTGCTCAGAATGAGAGGGCAAAATAGAAGTATAAAAAAATGCATTGGTCATCTCTTGAAAGAAAACTTTGGCAATCATATGGAGAGAAACAGAAGAGAGTGAGACCTGAGGTAGATAACCTGATTGAGAAGGTCAGAAACAAAATTACAGGGGCAGCTAGGTGGAGCAGTGGCCAGAGTGCTGGCCTTGGAGTCAGAAGGACCTGAGTTCGAATTCAGCCTCAGACAATTGACACTTACTAGTTGTGTGACCTTGGGCATGTCACTTACCCCTGATTGCCTAAGCAAAACAAAAAAAAAAAAAAAACAAATTACAAAGGACTAAGAAATGCTTAAAGGAAGGTATCAGGTATATACACTTTTCCTTGGAGTTATTGAAAGGGAAATGATATAGAAAGACAGATAACTTGAAGATAATATAGGGTCAGTGAAGCTTTTTAGGTTTTAGAGGCCAACATATATCTGGTAGGAACAGAAATTTAACTGTAAACCATAATCTGCTTTGACAGGACAATGCAAATGTAAGGCCTCTACCAGGGGAAGAAAAATCAGAGAGACAAAGTGACTCAGTTAAGGCTTTACAATATACAAAATTCCACAATACAAAGGCTGGAGAATACTTAGTATTCAGCATTCAATGGTCCCTGATGAGAACTACTTTTTCCCAATGGGTGAAGAATTAATGTAAAGTGGACATAAGGCAGAAAAATGTCTCAGCTGATGTCACTGTGTGCAGTAGGTGGCAGCAGACTTGGTTGCTCTGAAAGGAAGGTCTCTGCAGTCTGAGGCTCAGCTTATACCTGTTTCCAGAAGATACACACATTTCTCAGAGGATATGGTGTCACTGTCTCAACAAATGCAAAGAGTCCTTCTAAGAAACAAAACATGGGGAATTTTGGAGGATCCAAGAAATTCGGTGGGCTTTATTATGCCCTGCCTATTTTGTGCCTCAATCCAGCTCAAACAGGGATATGAGCTTGAATGTGTTGTTAAGTTTTAAACAACCAGTTCTAGGGGAAAAATGTAAACATAATATACTTTTAAGTTTAATCTACATTATTAAGATTTTCTCTCTCCCTTTGTTAAGTATAAAGAATTAAAAAAAAGTTAAGCTCTGATTTTCAGTGTCTGCTAATTTCTGAAATACTAGAGCTCACACTGAAAACTTAACAATCACCTCTCTCATGCCAATTGAGTGCACACTGGATATAAGGGACAATGAATGGGATTGGGGGTATACAATCTACAGGAAATCCAGTTCCAAAAAGAATGAGCAAAAAATAACCCTGTAAGTAAGCAGAAGTGCTTAAGAGTAAACTCAGAAATCCTCCTCCTTCCTCCCTCTGACAAAAACCCCCAAAAGATTCTGAAGTTAGGTTCAATCTTCCCTGAATATCCAGAATTACAAAGGCTTGGGGTACCTTCTTAATTAGAAATGGCACTGAGATAAGCTGGGAAAATATCAGACACATAGAAAACCCTAATGACCATTCCCTTGGAATTGAGAATAGACTGGATTCTCAGTGTCACTAACCTTCCTCAGGGTTTTAGAAACAATCCTGAGAGAAACTTCTCTGCAGCTCAGAGAGAGGACTCATCCCACTGGGAGGCAGTTGCTCTTCCTCACACTAAACAGAGAAAGACATGCAAATTGGGCTCCTCCCTCTGAGGAAGAAAATCAGCAAAAACCTGTGTCTGCAGCTCTGGGAGAGGAGCTTTTCATCTGTGTGGCCTTCCTCTATTAAGGACTGACACTGTAGAGCCTGAACAATGGGTTTGGGACTGACTGGAATTTTCATTCTGACTCTTTTACAAGGTAGTTTTGTCTTGTGACTAAGGAAATATTCTTTGAAGTGATGTATTTGTGTGACTGTTTTAAGTGGCTCTTTATTTGCTGGTATCCATTGTGACATTTCAGCTGGTAGAGTCTGGGGTGATATGAGACAGCCTGGAGGATCTCTTAGCCTTTCCTGCAAAGCTTCTGAATTCACCTTAGCAGCTATCACATGAACTGGGTCCGCCAGTCTGCAGGAAAGGGGCCGGAGTGGGTGGCAGTTATTTGGAATGATGGAAGAACCACATACTATGCAGACTCTGTGAAAGGCCGATTCACCATCTCCAGGGACAACAGCGACAACATGCTTCACCTGCAAATGAATTTCCTTAAAGCTGAGGACACAGCCATGTATTACTGTGCAAGAGACACAGTGAGAAAAAGAAGTATGAGACCAGACATAAACCTCCTCATTCAGACAGGCCATGTGGAAATGAGTTAGAGAGGGAGCTCAACAACACCCAGCACAAGGAGACCAGTTACAATAACAGATGAAGAATTACACTGAAAAGTTTTCAAGGTCTTTGGTTTCTTCCCAATTCACAGTGAACATCTATCCTTTCTATCTATCTATCTATCTATCTATCTATCTATCTATCTATCTCTCTATATCTATCTCTATATCTATCTATCTATCTATCTATCTAATTTTCTTTGCTTTCTTGAGAATCTTTCCTATTTCTGTTGCTTGCATGTATAGAGGGAAGATGTATCCTTTTAATGGTTTACATGTTTTGTCCATGGTGACTAATTTCTCTGTAGTTGTCAAACATGAGGCAGATCAGGAATTATTGAACATTTGCTATGTATCCATAGCATTTTCATACACGTGCATGTGGTAAACATACCTATCTGTATGTACCTTTAATATATATATATATATATTATATATATATATATATATATATATGTTATGTGTTCCTCCCCATGTGTATGTATGCAGATCTATATGTGTGTGTGTGTGTGTGTGTGTGTATATATATCCCATGTATATTCATACACATATCAGAAGATCATGAAGCTTTAATTGGAGGGAATCTGAAGCTTCTTTTCAATCAGACCTCACATAATATCAAAATTATATTCCTGTCTTTTTCTTTAATCATGGATTTTAGGTAGTCCAATAATTCTTAAATTATCTCCCCTCAATCTCTTTTCCAGGTCAGTTGCTTTTCTGATTAACTATTTCACATTTTCTCTATGTTTTTACTCTTTTGATTTTGTTTTATTTTTTCTTCATGTTTCATGGAGTCTCAGGCACTTTTGAGAGTCCCTTGAATAGGAAGAGGCCAAATCAATCAATATTTAAAGATATTAGTTCAGGCTTTTCCCTATAAGGTCAAATACAAAAGCTGATGCTTAAATACTTTGGCCACATGATGAGTAGATGGTATTCATTGGAAAAGATTTTGATCTTGGGAAAGACTGAAAGCAAATGGAATAGGGATTAACAGAGAATGAGATGAATTGATATTGTCATGTAAACAATAAGCAACAACTCGGACAGACTTTGAAAGATAGCAGAGAAGGATCTGTTGTGCTATGCCTGTGGAGCATGAAGAGTTAGACATGCCTGAATAGCTGAACAATAGTTAAATCAGTGAGAATTTATGAGATGACCAAATAGCATATTATGGACAAAGAAAAGAAGAGAGCATAGGGCAGACTCCTGTGCAATTCCTGTGATGAGACGACATGATCTGGATGATGATCCAGCAAAGGAGGGAAGAGAAGAGAACTCACATAAGTAGGATGAGAACCAAGAGTGTGGTGTCCCATAAACCTAGAAAGAAGAAAGTAACAAGGAGAAAAGAGAGGTTGTGTCAAAGCAACAGAGAGTTCAAAGACAATGAGGATGGAGAAAAAAGTGACTTCATTGCATTAGACAGGAGTAAAGGATATAGTTGTTGATGGCATATTAGTGATATGAAATGAAATAGAGAGGAGAAGAGGAAGTTAGGAGAGAATGGCCTCAGTTTTTATTTCTTTGGCTGTTAATTTTCTGGGCTAAAGAAAGTAATGCAAAAAATATTAGTAATGCACATTAAATTTAAAACTTTTCTAAGTGCATAATTTTTGGGGCAGAAGGATGCTTGTTAAACATTTTCTAGCATATAATTGGTTCCAAATATTCTTAATTTTCAAGTTCTGTCTTCAGAACCTCAAGGTTTCAACATGAATCTGAGGAAGCTAGGTGCACAGTGGATAGAGTGCTTAGCTTGGAGTTAGGAAGACCCGAATTCAAATCTGGCTCAGTCACTTACTACCTGTTAACAGTCATTTAGCTTACTACCCTTGACAAGTCATTTAGCTTTCATTTACCTCAGTTTCCTCATCTGTATAATAGGGATAATAACAGCATACATTCCAGGGTTGTTTTGAGGATTAAATGAAATATTTGTAAATCACTTAGCATAGTGCCTGGTACAGAGTAAGTTTTATATAAATGTTAATTATTATTATTGTTATCTGTATTTTTACTCTGGTATGAAGTATCAACTCTGAAAACAAATGACTGAAGAGTTATAAAGGTTTTGCAACTGCTGTTAACTCTAAAAATACTAAAGAGCTCACTCAGGTGATCACAACCACAGTTAACTCTGAAAAATAAAATGAAATAAAACCAAAACCAGTGGTCATAAGCAAAACTTTCTGCATTCCAGTGGAGGATGGAAAGAATCCACATGAGCTGAGGTTTCCTCTAGGAGGAGATCCAAGGCAGTGATGCTAAACCTTGATATATGTAGTTGTAGCTAGACAAAGAATCAAAAATGCGGTTCAGCAACAGTAGTGAGGCAAGGTTGCCTAGTGACAAAAAGTCCATTCATAGCAGGGCTTCATGCCTGGGCCTGTTGGTGCTTGCCTGAACTTAGGAATCATCAGTTCTGATTTAGTTGCAGCAGAGTTCATGCAGAGGGTGAGCACAAAGGACTGTTGTTATGCCAATCTCAAGACAGAGCTTTCTTGTTGGTCCTTAGCTCTGGAAAACAGGGTGTCTCCTAAGAGTGAAAAAAGAGAGGAGTAAAAAAAAGAAGGTGTTTTTGGCATGGGGATACTGACAGAAGGAGGAAAACCAATAATTCTGGTTCCTTTGAGTCTTTTGGAGTGTGCCAGTGAGAGTGACACAGTACATACCATAATCTGATTTGTTGGTGTTTTTTTTTTTTCCTTTTATAACACAAGGATATGTTTACTGTGAAGATTTTCCTATGCTATTTTTCTTTTTAAATGTAAAAGAATTCATGATCTTTATTAGAGAATGTATACGTGCATTTACACTAGTATATATCCTATAGTATATAGGGGAGAATCAGCATTTTTCCAGACTTGTCTAGGCCACATAATGAGCAGGAATAGACATTTAGATTACATCTTAATGTCCTTTTGAAGACAGTCCTTTTGAAGGAGGACTGAACTTTGAAAGAAAAGGGGATAGGGAAGCTCTGAGTTTCCAAGATAATGATTACTAAGAAAAATCATTTGTCACATTCCCCCATCTGATTCTAATGACAGGTGTAGCCTTCTCAATGCATCACTAACTGATATGGTCAACACTTCATCAAAGGGTTTTGAGGACTTATAATAATATGGGACAGGGGAAAGAGAACAGCATTGATAATTCAAAAAGGTAAGTATGCCTTAGTAAATACAGATACAGAGGACCCAAGGGAAAAAGTAAAAATAAATTGTGTGTTTAAGGCTTCAGATGCTCTTCTCATACAGCTGTCTGGTGTTCAGGACATCATCTGATGAAGTTTCCTGTTGGAGTATTGCCAAGTGATCCCCAGAAGACTCTCTTCTTAAAACATCTTGTGTAGAGAGATGCTCTTTCTTTGTTAAAAGTTTCTACAACACTGACCTTAACCCAATTTTAAATAATCTTGCTAATACCTAGCTCAAGTAATGCAAGTTAACTCAAACTTCATATCTCTAATATTATAAAATCAAAATTGGAATGTTGACCAACTGTCCATGTTCAAAAACTCAAATAAAAGGAAAATTAGAATGCTGTTTTTGTACTTCATAACTTCACTTTCATTCCACCATCAGGAGGATAAGATTACATTAAGAAATTAATAACAGAACACAGTTCATAAAAAAAGATGGACTCTAATACATGCATCATATATTGAGTGATCAATTTTAACACAGTACATAACAATAAAAAAATTCCAATTTCTGGTCACGTTCAAATAAATAACCCCTAATTAAAGTAGATGCTTCCTTGAAGGCATGTACAGGAGTATTGTATTTAGCCAAATAGTTTTAGCTGAAATTTCCATTAATGGCAAAACTTCAAAGCTGATGGGACATGGTTCATGAAAGAATTTGTCTTGCTTAAATATACATATGCATAACAAGGGTTCTTATAAGATAAATTTTCATTAATTGGAAAAAAATAGAAGAAAAATGGGTGAAATGTAAGCTCTTCTATTCATCATTTAAAGCCTTTTACAACTACCTTTCTACCACTTCTGTATTTTTACAAAATACTCACTACATCATATTGCTGTTCCATACACAAAACACCTTGTCTCCTAACTCTGAATTTACATTTACATCAGTTCTCTTTATAAAAATAAATGCGAAACACTCTAATTTGCCTTGCTAATTTTCTGTAGTTCATAGATATTTCAGAATTGATGAGAGACTGCCCTAATGGTCCTAATTCCTCTGTGTTTGAATACCAATGTGATACTGCCGAATCGAGTTACAACTTTAATAACTGTTACAAGAAATGATGGTATCCTTTCAATCTCTCTTTAAAAAAAAAAAAGATTTAAAAAAAAACCTGTTTTCTGTAAGTACTAAGGTAGCATGTAGTTCTATGTGTTTTGGGGATGAGTGGGTTTTCTGAATGCTTACCTCCAGTGGTACTACCCAAAACAATAAACATTTAGCAGTGAAAACAAAAAGTTAGACAGCGAATGTGTTCTTAAAATTCTTGGGACACATATGCATGGTTGGTGGAATTGTGAACTGATCCATTCATTTTGGACAGTAATCTTGAATTATACTTAATGAGTTGTTAAACTGCCTATACCCTTTGACCCAGCAATACCAATACTAGGTCTATTTCCAAAAATGATTAGGGAAAAAGGAAAATAACCTAGATGTTCTAAAATGTTTATAGCAACTATTTTTGTGGTGGCAAAGAACAGATAATTGTGGGAATGTCAGTCAATTGGGGAAATGGCTGAATCAGTCATGTTGTGTGATTGTGATAGAATACTATTGTACTATAAGAAACATTGAGCAGGATGCTCTTAGAAATGCATAGAAAGAATTACATGAACTGATCATTGGAACAGAGTTGACATGCCTCATACAGTAGCAAATGATTATAGTAAACCTGTATTTGATAAATGTGAAAATTTAAGCTTTTGGCATAAGAATTTCTTATTGGTCAAAATTGTTGGGAAAGGTGAAGAGTAGTCTGACACAAACTGGGCCAATTTAATAAGACCAATTTGCCAAGATTCGTTGATGGTTGTCCTTTGTTTTCAAAGAGGACTAAAATGATATCACTAAGTTAGAGTCAAGTTACAGTGCATCTGACTGTGGTTGATCAGAGAAATATAAGCTCAGAATACTCTACCACAAGCTGGACCCAAAGAGTCCACATGTGAACATTTGGAGTAGATTCTGTAAATTTGCACATCTTGCATTTTTTTTGAGCTTCTTCAATTTTGCTTTGCCCCTAGCGCACTGCACCTTCTCTAATGAGAACATGCCCCTGTCCTATGCCAGTATCACATAATCAATTGCAAAATTATTAATTTTTTTTTTATTTTTTCAGGCAGTGTGGATTAAGTGAGTTACCCAGGGTCACACAGCTGGTAAATGTTCTGTTTGGTCTGAGGCCGCATTTGAACTCAGGTGCTCCTGACTCCAGGGCTGGTGCTATATCCACTGTGCCACCTAGGTGCCCCATTTCCAAAATTCTTAAAAGAGATGTTCATCATTTTTTCTGACCCCCATGTGAGCACTTGCCCTGTGTGAGTTCCCCATAAGACAGTCTTTTTGGCAAGCATACATTTGGCATTTGAACAATGTGGCCAGTCCGTTGAAGCTGTGCTCTCTGCAGTAGAGTTTAAATGCTTGAGAGTTCAGCTCAGAAAAAGCACCTGAATGTGTGGCATCTTCTCTTACCAGGTGATCTTCTGAATCTTCCTATGACAGTTCAAATGGAAGCAACTCATTTTCCTTGCATGGTGCTGCTATACTCTCTAGGTTTCACAGGCATACAACAATGAGGTCAGCACAACAGCTCTGTAGACATTCTGTTTGGTAGGAAGTGTAACAACTCTTGTCTTCCCCTCCTTCCTTCAAAGGCTCCCAAATACTGAACTAGCTCTGGCAATGCATACATCAACCTCATTATCAATGTGTGCATTTCTGCAAAGTATGCTGCCAAGATAAGTGAACTTATCCACCTCATGCAAAACTTCTCCATTTGCTGTGACCAGTGGTTCCATGTATGGATGTCATGGTGCTAGTGGCTGGAACATCTGTGTTTTGTTAGGGTTGTTAGACCAAAATGAGCACAAGCAGCAGAGAATAGATCCATTCTTTGTTTCACCTGAGCTTCACAGGCTGCACTGCGTGCACAATCATCTGCAAACACAAAATCATGCACTCACATTTCTTCCACTTTGGTCTTGGCTTGTTGACTTCTCAAGTTGAACAATTTGCCCTCAGTGCTGGAGCTGATTTTGATGCTGTTTGTCCTCATTGAAGGTGTTTGACAACATGGCTGAAGAAATCATGCTAAAAAGCATGGGAGCAAGGACATAGTCTTTTTTCACTTTGTTTGTGAACGGGAAAGCACAAGATCATTATCCATTATCTAGAACATGGTAAGCATACTGTCATGAAATTGACATACTGATGATGATCTTCTCTGGGGATCTAAATTTTGACATAAGATAAGTTCAAAATGTATGCATGACCTAGATAGATAGGTTGATATTATAGCAAAATTAGAAGAATATGGCCCATTTTACCTATCAGAGTTATGGGGTAAAAGGCAACTTATGAATAAACAAGAAATAGAGAGCATTCTGTGGTGTAAGATGAATATCAATTACATTACATAAGAAAGATTTTGTATAAATAAAACCAATGTGGCCAAGATCAGAAGGATAATAGAAAATTGGGGGAGACTTTTTAAAGATGCTTTCTCAGATAATTTTTTTCATATATGCTATGTAAAATCTTTGTCCAACTTATAAGAATATGAGTCATCTCCCAAAAGTTAAATTGTCAAAGGATATGAACAGGTAGTCTTTCAATGAAGAAATCAAAACTATAGTCATATGAAAAATGCTCTAAATCACCATTGATTAGACAAATGCAAATTAAAGCAACTTTCACATATCACATTAAACCTATCAGATTGGATAAAATTGTAGAAAGGGAAAGCAACAAATGTTGGAGGGGATATGGAAAAATTTGAACACATTCACTGCTGGTGTAACTGTGAGCTGATCCCACCATTTTATATAGCAACCTGGAATTATGACCACAGAGTTAGAAAACCATTGATAACCTTTGTACCAGGAGTAATACTACTAGATCTGTTTCCCAAGCTGATTTAAGGTAAAAAGGAGAAGAATCTCTGTGTTCTAAAATGATTATAGCAGCTCTCAAAGGACTGGAAATTGAGTGGATGCTCATCATTTAGGGAATGGCCAAACAAGCTCTGATATATGATTATGACAGAATACTACTGTGCCATAAGAAAAGATAAGCTGATAGATTTTAGATAAAACATAGAAAGGCTGAAATAATGAAGAAATAATGAAGAGTGAAATAAGCAGAACCAGAAGAACATTTTACATGGCAACAGCAATAGTATTCTAAGAACAATTTTGAATGACTAAGTCATTAGGAGTATTATAAATACTCAAATCAAGTTTAAAGGACCTATGAAGGAATATGTTATCCTTATGCATAGAAAGAACTGATAAATAGAAGAGTGTTTAGTATGGTTTTACAAACATATACATAAATCCATACACATATATACACACACCTATACAAACACACACACAAACATATTTGTGTGTAATTGTAGCTATCTATAAGGTGAGATTGGAAGGGAGGGAGAAAAAAAGTGCACAGCAGAGAACAAAATAAACTTTAGAAGGAAATACAGAAAATCAGGGTAGCTGTGAAAATGATATGTAGTATTACATAGATTTCTTTAAAAAAGTAAACAGTTACATGGAAATTCACTGTTTTATACTGAATCCTCTTTTTTGTTGTGCTGTGTACATAAAGCTCTTCTTTTGCTTTTTTTTGTATTTAAGCTTAAAATGAATAAAAATTAAAAAAAAAAAGAATAAATTGCAAAAGCATGCAAAAAAGGAAAAGTTAAAGAACAGGGTGTAGGATTTTGAGTATTCTCTGATTATAGAAGAAATAGGAGGGGTACTGAATCAAATGCACATTAACAGGATTTAGCTTTCTCAAGAATTTTTGCCTTTTCTTCAGAAAGTACAGTAAAGGTAGAATGGTTGAAATTATTGAAAAATAATCGCAAGGGATTTTGAGATTCAGAAAATGGGGAAAGATGGATCTTACAGTGAATGTCTATTGTATGTGTTTCTCACCCTGGAAAATCCTTTAAGAGATTGCTCACACTGAATAGACTCTCCCAGGGTTGTTACAATAAAAAGTGATAGTATTTCTAAAGCTCTTTGCAAACCTTAAAGAGTAATATGAAAGGTAATTATTATTATTATTACCATCATGATGATGGATGAAGAAGAAGATATATAGTCTCTATCTTTCCATGGGATCAGCTGAGTGTGTTGATCTTACTAAAGAGAATTATGCAGGCATTAGGTTTTCAAAGAAAGAACAATCAGAAGAGTGAGCTAAGCAGTCCTGGTGACTTAGAAGACAAACAGATACATGTCCAGAACAACTCTGATCTATTATTGACATAAATTTCTTTGCTTCTTTATTAAAGGTATTTCAATCCTATTCAGGGAAACTGAATAGCATGTTTTAAGGAGAATGAGGTCACATAGACCTGAAAACATACCGTCTGAATAGGACTATATTCTTTTTATTTTCACAGTGTTTTATTTTCCCAAATTATATGTTAAAACAATTTTCAAACATTTTTTAAAAATTTTGAGTTCCAAATTTTATCCTTCCTAACCTCCTTTACTACCCTTCCCCATCTTTGAAACAGTAATCGATCTGATATAGATTATATAGATGTGCGGAATCATGTAAAACATTTCCATGTTAGTGATTTTGTACAAGAAGACTTGAATAAAGAAAATGAAAGAAAGATAGTGAAAAACTGGTATGCTTCACTCTGCGTCCAGTTAATATCAGTTCTTTCTCTGGAGACGGATAACATGCTTTACCATGCGTCCCTTGGGATTGTACTAGATTATTCTATTGCTGAGAACAGCCAAGTTAATCATAGCTTTTCCTCATATAATGTTGCTGTTACTGTATCCACTGTTCTCCTGGTTCTGCTCAATTCACGTTACAGCAGTTCATGCAAGTCTTTCTAGGTTTTTCTGAAATCATCCTACTCGTCATTTTTTAGAGCACAATAATTTTCCATCACAATCATATATCACAGTTTGTTCCGCCATTCCTCAATTGATGGGCATCCCCTCAATTTCCAGTTCTTTCCCACCACAAAAGGATCCCCTTTGATCCAGCAATACTACTGCTAGTTCTATATCCCAAAGAGAATAAAAAAGGGAAAAGTATCTATTTGTAAAATTCAACTACATTCTGCACAATGTATTGAATTTTAATTTCTTTCTAAAATAATGAAGCAGCAACAGAAAAATGAAAATACAAGTCCTGTGCCAGTGAAGGAAGAAAAAAACCATGAAAAATTGACACAGTTCAGATTCTATTCATTATATAAGATTTCACAATCCCAATGCCTGATGCAAACTAATTTATTTTTTGGAAAAGTCCTAATGGACCTCATAAACCCCTACCCTTACTTTCCCACCTTCACCCCCTCTCCCCCATGGAATAAGAGTACTGACCTACCTCATTCCTCGCTAAGTAGAGAAGAAAGAGAAAGTGGAAAAGAGCAGGGAAAAGACACTTTATCTCCTGAGGACTTAGTGACAGCAGGCTTGGGAGATCTGAACAAGGAGAGAGGTGCCTTCATTTGGAAACTCAGTCCAAAATGCTCTACCCCTAACAATGGAGAACACAAACTTATGCCCCTAGAGAACTGTGTCACTGCTCCACCATGCACAATGAGCTTCTATTAGAAACAGATGATGAAGCCTAGAGAACATCTCCTGTCCCTTTCATGCCTTAATTCCTCTAGCTGGAAGAGGGATATGAGAGACTATGATTAGCACTAGAGGTAATTATCAGGCAGATCCCAATTATTTTTTAAAAATTAAATTAGTTTAAACAAATATTAAAACAAATATGTAATAAGAAAAGAAAAAGAAACAGTCTAAAGTTAAATATTAAAAATATAATACAAAGTAAGGAAGAAAAACTAAATTACATTGCCATGTGCACAGCAAAACATAAGAGATGATTCAAAATACACAGCAATAAATTTCCACTTCAAGAAAGCCTTTATACTATGCATTTTGTTCTAAGCTGTCCATCTTTGCTTTCTTCTAAGTTTTCATATATATATATATATATATATATAATATATATATATATATGTGTGTGTGTGTGTGTGTGTGTGTGTGTGTGTGTGTGTGTGTGTGTGTGTGTGTATGTGTATGTATATGTTGAATCTCCAGAGAAAGAAATTATATTGACTGGATGCAGACTGAAGCATGACGATTTTTCACTTTCTTTCATTTTTTTTATTCAAGACTTCTTGTACAAAATCACTAACAAGGAAATGTTTTACATGATTGCACATACATGTATAATTCATATTGGATTGCTTAGTGTTTCAAGGATGTAATATATATATATGTGTGTGTGTGTGTGTGTGTGTGTGTGTGTGTGTGTGTGTGTGTGTGTATGCTACAATTCTAAAAATGAGCTAGGGCCCTAGAATGAACCATGGGAGCAAAGGGACAGGGACAGAGATGGGGAGAAAAAAGTGATCCATGAGCAGATTCAGTTCAAAATCAATCAGAAATAGGAGATTGACTCAAAAAATATCAGAAATAGAGAAGCCTTGTAAGCATTCTCTTGGTATGAAAACAATTGGAGTGATGGGTAATGTCAACAAGGCCAGAGCTCGTCTGTAATATGTTCATGGCAAGCATCAAACAAAGCAGGTTAGAGAAAGGAGAGTCAGGATTCAAACAGTTTAATTTCAAAGTGAGGAAAATGGCTTGAAAGCATGGACACATGTACCAGAGCTCCATTCATAGTGTAGGACTTGAGGCAATGTGGGGAGATCTCAATATTTGTACCAATGGCTAAGTAGTGAGCTCTGATGCTGACAAGGAAGGGCAAAAGTAATAACGTGACGAGTTTGACTCAAAGCAGGGCTTCATGACTGCAACATGGGTACTAATGGTGCTTGTCTATACTCAGAGTTCACCTGATGCTGGTATGTAACAACTCTGGGATATTGCTAGGGGTGAGAGAATTCCTAGGGTGAGCACAAAGGACTGTTTTCAAAGGAACTTCAGGGCACAGCCGGCTTGTTGGGCCTTAGCTCTGGAAAACAAGGTGTCTCCTTGTATCTTGGCAGAAAGGACAGACACTGCCTTTCTCATCATCACTATTGTATATTATTATTTTCTTTTTTTAAATATTTTTCATTTTGAATGATCAACAATCACTTCCACAAGCTTTTGAGTTTTAACACCCCCCCTTTTCCCTCCCCTAGATGGTATGCAAACTGATATAATCTAATATTGCCTATTCTTAGTGTCATAAAATATTCTCCAGGGCTTTAGAAACAGTTCTGGAGGACCTTTCTCCTTGCATTTCAGGGAAAGGACTAACCCCAAGGAGGTGTCAGCTGTTCTTTCTCTTGTAGAAGAGAGGACAACATGCAGAGTTTTCTCCCTTGATATGAAAACCAGCACAGAATCTCTAGCTCTAGGAGAGGAGCTTCAGTCTTGTGTGGCTTCTCCTTTACCCCGAAGATTGACCTTGTGGAGATTCCACACTGGGATTTGGACTGAATTGGATTTTTTTTTTGATGATGCAATCAGGGTTAAGTGACTTCTCACGGTCACATAGGTAGTTAAAAGTCAAGTGTCTGAGGCTGGATATGAACTCAGATCCTCATGACCAAAGTGCTGTGCTTTGTCCATTACACCACCTAGCTGCCTCCTGAATTGCATTAAAAAAATCACTTTATTTTTAATTCATAGAAGAAAACAAACATTTCTATATCACAGTACCATAAAAAAGATGATTGGACATGAAACTGCAAAGCTACTATGTACAACTTGCCATATCCTCCAAATATACAATAATATTATCACGAAAATTTCTCTCCCCCCACCTCCCCATCCCTAGAGATGGATATCTACAATTAGAGGCAAATGTGTGTGTGTGTGTGTGTGTGTGTGTCTGTATATATACATATATATATATATGTATGTATGTATATATACATATATATATATATATATATATATATATATGTATTCTATGTATATACTTCTATTCATCAGTTCCTTCTCTGGATACAGTTAGCATCTTTCTTCCTAAGTCCTTTAGTTTTAAATTGTGTATTCATAATAGTCAAAATTACTTATTTGCTCAATATTGTTCTTAAAACAATATGGCTTTTACTGTGTAGAAACTCTTGGTCCTGCTCACTTTGCTCTTCGTCATTTTATGCAAATCTTTCCTTGCCTTCCTGAATTCGATTTTTTTTCTGATCATTTTCCAAGGTAGAATTTTGGACATGGGCAGACACTGTTGCTTTGGTATGATGTGACTGTTGTCTTTAAATGTAATCTCTCTGTCTTTGTAGCTATTCAGTGTGATGTTCACCTGGTGGAGTTTGGCAGAGATATGAGGCAGCCTGGGGCATCTCTTGCTCCTCTCATGTAAAGCTGCAAAGATTCACCCTCAGTGACTACTGGATGCCCTGGGTCTGCCACACTTCAGGGAAGGGGGCTGAGGTAGGTCTCAGTTATTAGTAGTGATGGCAGTGAGAAATACTATGCAGTTACCATGATGTGTTCTTTGATCCCCAAGTATTTCACTCTTGAACGTTTAATTTCAGGGGGAAAAAATTCCCACTTAGGCCTTACCAAAAAGTGTATGTCCTTTCGGTTTCTTTTTAAGTTCATCATTTCTCTGGCTGAGATGAGAGTTATGTTTCATCTTCATTCCTCTGGATTCATGTTGTATGTATTGACCTAATTCTAAATCTTTCAAAATTATTTTTCTTGATAGTGGTGCTGTCATTGTATAAATTGTTCTCCTAGTGCTTAAAAGTAAAACGAAAGGATGTGCCCAATCACTAATTCTTTGGTTTTATCTTTGGTGAGATTTTCCACCATTTCTTTAATTTTTTTTGATGCTGTCAATTATGTCTGCTGTGCAGGAGATAAATTCAACTTTTACAGCGCTCTCTCTCTCTCTCTCCCTCTCTCTCTCTCTCTCTCTCTCTTTCTCTTTTTTGCAATGGAGTTAAGTGACTTACCTAGGGTCACACTGCTTATAATGTGAACTGTGTAAGGCCTGATTTGAATTCAGGTACTCCTGATTCTAGGGCAGTGGTCTGTCCACTGTGCCATGTAGCTGCCCCCAACTTTCACAGCTCTTATTTCTTTCTCGTACTATTTCGTGCACCATTAGGAAACGTTCTGCTGTGACTCCATGTTGTCACTTCCCAAGAGACCTTGGGAATCCATAGAACCTTCTGCTGGTTCATATGTTGATTAACTTTTCTTTGTATTGCAATGTTTATTCATTGTTTGGTGTTATTTATGTGTTCAAGGGGCTCTTTTCTTGAGTTATTAACATCTTCCTTATTGTTTTATTTGATTGCTTCAAGGTCTGTAACTGGATTTTCTTCTTCCTGAGACCTTTGGAAATGTCAGTCTTTTTTCATTATATTCACCTGTCCCATGCCTTCTAACTCCTTCCACTTTGATGGTAGATTCCCTGATGTATGGACCTCAGTTCTATCTCAGGCTCTTTCTGTGGTAGGTGGGTTCACATTTCAGTGGCCTGAGTCTCCGCCCGTGTGACTTCTGAAAGGAAAAAATGGCTTCAGGTGGATGCCAGGAGCTTTTCCTTCAGATCTGGGGGAGTCTTATACATTCTGACTTCCTACTGCAGTTCCCTCTGTTCCTTAGTTTTTCTAGCTAAGACCTGCCGCAGCACAGAATACTTCCATAGTGCCACTCCAAGGTGAGCAAAAATCTGATTTTCTGTATCTGCACCTCTGCTGCACAGTGTGGCTTAGAAAGAAGTTAGTTCTCTTGTAAGCCATGGGTCATGTTGTGCCACCCCTGCAAGGGTGTAGGAGCTGGTATGAAAGGAAATTTTGAATGAACATGTTAGGGATTGGGTCTCCAGAAGATCTGGAGAACCACAATAAAATTGTCTGATTTGTGTAGGGGATATCTGGCAAGTGTCTCTGAGCTTTTGGATCCTCCCTGTCATTCTTATGTATCTGTTCTGTGTTTGTGTCTGTGTAATTTGACACCCTTTGCAGCCAGGTAGCAAGAACAGCATTCAAGGTCTGCAGCTGGAGTCTGTAACACTGCTTTCTTTCTCTCTCCCTCTTCCTCCCTGGTAACAGCATCCTCAGAGGAGTGGGTAGATGGGAGAGAGAAAAATACTTTATTATTTAGGTTTTATATTCATAAAAGTCAAGTTGAGAAGGATCCTCAAAGTGTCAGGTCAGAATTAGAAAGAAATAAGATATGTGCAGTTTTAAAAGGACTTTAATCAAAGTCCATCACAGGGATAAGTAGGTAGAAGGAAGACAAGAAAGTTTAAGCATGTGAGAGAAGTATGGGTAGAAAGAAAAGCATAAGCTGTTTGCATGAACAGTGTGAACAGAGAGTTTGAGAGTAAAGGGGTTTTGAAACTTTTGGAGAAATGTTAGGGAAAAAATTCTTTCTCCCTCTCTCTCTTTACATTCCAACTTTGGCCAAGTTGTTGAATGTAGAAGAGAGAAAGATAAGGAGGAAAGAAGGGTGAATCTTTTCCCCTCAGATCAAAGAGAGGCAGATAGAGTAGCACTTAATCTTTTCTACCTCACATGAAAGAGAAAAGTTTTTGTGTACCGGAACACAACCAAAAGGTAATTTAATTCATTCTGATAATATTTCAAATGAAACGTGATGCTCTTAATTTAATGCTCAAGTCAGCATTTACTATACTGTTTGGCACTAAGGTATATAGGGGTCCAACTACAAGCACCTAAACATAAGCACCCAAGCACCTCATAAGTGAGGATTGGAAAGGAAAGAGATTTCTCCATTTTGTTTGTCACATGACTAAGAATATATGATCAGATTTTGATACAAATTTATTTATATTCTTTTTGAAGGAAATCTAAAACAAACTTTTTTCCTCAGGGGGTGTGATTTCCAATGAAGCATTCCCCTCTTGGTCTACTCCTCTACATCATGTTTACAGGTTGGAAGACGAAGAGGTCAACAACCCCAGGTATTTGTGAGTCCACACTCAAGGACTCAAACTACTTGGCAGAACTAGTTCAAAGCAAAGGAAACAATTAGAGCATGAACCTTTCCATTATAAATATGAGGCTCGGTTTTCCACAAATATACACGGAGTCAATGGGAAGAGTGGGCCCATGCATAGTATGCTAGTTAAAGATGCATATAAGAAACACACATGGCTAAGCCAATGCAACTCTCTGCCACTTCAAGACCCTGACTTCCTTTCTCATATTGTGAAATTTCCACGGTGCTCTATAAAAATGTTTTAAAATTTACATCATTTTTAATTTATGATATAAAAGAACAATTTCCATAATATGGGTATAATAAAAAGTGATTGCATATGATACTGAAAATCTATTATGCACAGCATGCTATTCCCTTTAAACGAGTTTAAATAAACTTTTAAAAAGTTATCATGTAAATATCTTTTTTTATTCCCTCCCATCCTAGAGATGGCTATTAGACACAAATATTTATATTTGTAAAATCATTCTATAATCTATTTATCAGTTCTTTCTCTTTATGCAGATAGTGTCTTCTTTTACATCCCTTTTGTAGTTAATCTGGGTATTTACAATAGTCAAAATGTTACTTTTTCTCGGAACAGTATGTTTGCTGGCCAGTTCGTACAATTGGATTCCCTGGGGCTGCTTTTCTGCTTAGCTCAACTTCTGAAAGCAGAGCTGACTCTCCCTCTATTTGAAATAGAGCTGGCTAGATTGCTTTTTTTATATCAAGCCAAGGGGAATGGCTAATCTAGACTTTGCTTGCATGGCATCAGTTGCCTTCATTATATAAGCAAGCACCCTGAAAACTCTCAGGTTTATGAAAAGTGTTCATGTTAACTAAGGGAGTTAAAAATATGAAGCTTTATTGAAATTTGCTTTACAAACAGTGAATGAGACACTCCCGTTTTGCGACCTTACTATCTATGAATAGGACACATAGGGTGATCATTTTATATCTGAAACGGAAAAAGTTTAAGAATCTAATACCCTTATACTAGCATGACTGAAACAATGACTTATGGACTCATCATTTGAAGAGTACCAGTCTATGCTTTTCTCTTCTATAGCCATTTAATTCTCTTCACAGCTTTGTTGTATTATAAATTATCCTTAATTTGGTAAATAATAGATTAAGAAGGAGCCACCCAAAATGTAATAACAATAACATGGAAAGAAACCAAATAAACATGACTCAGATTCCTTGCTTTATGATGAAATGGTGATTAAGAGACGGATTGTTGACTTCTTATTTGTTTCCCCCCGCATTGAGTTGAGTCCTTGAGAAAAAAGAAGGATGTTCTTGGAAAGATTCTAGATATAGAACTCTGAAAGGATGTGGGTCCTGAAATTATAAATATCCCTTCTATAAAAAAAGAATGTGGAATGAGAATGAAACATGTTTCTGAGTACACAATTAAATTCAGCAGGTGGCAGCAGAGCTATATTCTGGGTGATGAGAATGTACTGAACTTGAGGATCATCTATAGAAATCTTAGCCATACTTGCTCCATAAATCAGATATTAGGTCATGTCAAGAGATAACAGTTTCTCTCTCCCATTAAATAGGCTATCTCTCTGAGGAACAAGGTATTTGTTGGAGGAGACTTGAAAATCTCTCATTTGTGACTTTAATAAATCAATTTCTCCACCTAGAAGATTTAAAAAAGGTGTATATAAAGGCAGTAAGTGAGTATAACTGAAACTATGGGTAAATAATTTAGGTGAAATGTAATCCTAGGGAAAAGGAGATGAAAAGTTCAGTTAGGAAGCAGTAGAGTGCCAAGAGACCCTTAGAAGAAACTGATTCACAAAAGAGTTCAGTCTGTTGGTCATTGGAAATGGAAGATGTGTGAGGAGATTTGACAATCAGAAATGGGCCTAAGATCAATTAGAAATGTATTAGGAGCACAGAAAAGCCTACAAATGTCATCCAACTGTTTGAGTTATCTAAGTGATGTGGGGTCATTGACACTGAGTGAGAACCACAAGTTTTGAAAGTCTCAGGGTCAACAACATTCCCCAGTCCTTTGGAACTAATTCTAAGGGAACTTTCTGAAGTTCAGGAAAGAAACTTCTCACTGGGAGGAAGAAGGTGTTCTTCCTCTTTTTGAATAGAGCAAGACATGCAAATTGGGTCCCTCCCACTGGGATGAAAAGCAGCCCCAAACCTGTACCTGTACCTATACCTCCTCTGGGAGACAAACTCAAGCTCTCTGTGTCCTTCTCTGCAGAGGACTAACCTGGAAACTCACCATGAAATTTAGGCTGAACTGGATTTTCCTTCTGACCATTTTCCAAGGTAGTTTTATGGAGAGGAAGGGACAATGTGAAGTGGTGACTTCATGTGAGTATTGACTTTAATGTAATGTCTCTGTGTTGCAGGTGTCCAGTGTGATGTGGAGCTGGTGGAGTCTGGGGGAGATGTGATACAGCCTGGGGGATCTCTGAGTCTCTCCTGCAAAGGTTCTGGATTTACTTTCAGCAGCTACGGATGAGCTGGGTCCGCCAGGCTTCAGGAAAGGGACTGGAATGGGTTGCAAGCATTAGTAGTAGTAGTAGTACATACTATGCAGACTCTGTGAAAGGCCGATTCACCATCTCCAGAGATAATGGCAACAGCATCTTATATCTACAAATGACTTCCCTTGAGACTGAGGACACAGCTGTGTATTACTGTGCAAGAGACACAGTGAGGAAAAGGAATGTGAGACCTGATAAAAACTTCCCCTGCCAGGAGGTGAAGTGTGAGTGAGGCAAGAAATGGACTGAGCTCATGATGCACAAAGTAAAAGATGCCTATATCCAGGAACAGGTATAGTGAATTTCTATTTATGGCTTGTGTTGTTTTTTTCTTCTATCCCAGGAGAAAGCAACTTTTCCAGTAGCTAGCTATCATTCTTAATGCCTCACTCTCAGTCCCACCTCTACCCCATAATCAATTGATAGTTATGTATTGTCCATTCTACTTTTATCAGAAATCTACTGTACTCTACCTTCTCTCCTCAAGGTACTGCAACCACCCTGAGGTAGGCCTTTACCAACTCATGCCTGGACTATTATGCTAGCTTGATGGTTTTTCTCCCAGCCTTAGTACTCTGTTCACTCCAGTCCACACTAAACTCAGATATTAGTATCACATTCCTAAAACATAGATCTGACCATTTTCCCCAAGTTCTGGGGAATCCAGAATAAAATATAAGTTCTGATTTGACTTTTAAATACTTTTGTGGCATGGCTCCTTCCTGTCTTATTCCACCTTAGTCCTTTCCACATACTCATTAATCCAATGACACTGATCTCCTTGCTGTTCCTTTCACAACAGATTCCATCTCTCTACTGTGTATTTTCACTGGCTGGAATTCTTCTCCTCCTCTGCTTCCTGGCCCCCTTGAACTCCTTAAATCTTACCTAACATACTTCCCACCTTCTACTTTCCCCATCCTCTTTAATTCCACCTTTATGCTGCATATATACATACACATACACACACACAGCAATAGATAGATAGGTAGTGCATTATTATTTCAATGTTGTGTCTCTGAATAAGAGTGACCTCCTTAAAAAGAGGTACAATTTTTTGCCTTTATCTATATCCGCAGTACTTCGCACTGTGCTTGGCACATAGTTTACTATGCTCAATAAATAAATAAATACTTGCTGCTGATTTGACCTTCCATTCCTTTTTGAATTTGACTCTCCCAAACTGTTGAGCTTTGTTCTATTTGTGATTTCCATGTTATAGACATAATGAGTAAATTCTCTGACATTTTAACATGTCTGTATGAGGTATAACAAATTGTTGAGTATTGTTATGAGTTAAATTTAACAAGAAGGTAAATTAAGGCACCTTTCTTAAGCAAGAATATTCTATTATCAAGCCTGGTAACCTGAGAAGGAGATGGGTCAACAACTGCCTCAGTCTCCAGCCAAAGATCCCAAGCAAAAAAACAGCTCCTCTTTTATAGATTTTGGAAAGTATAGAAGAAAGAACAGATCAGGAAAGTTGACATCAATGGCTTGAGGTCAACATGACTTTTTTACATAGGTGAAGTGTGGGGAACAAGATTTGGAAATTTGGAGTGGGGCCTAACACCAACCCTCCTTCTTCCCTTTATGACTAAGAAGTGGTTATTTTAGTCTACTTTCATGTTAGAAGATAGTGGTCTAGACTTCTTCGGATAGCAAACCAGATAGCCCTGAAGGATAGTTTTGTAGTTAAAGATATTAGGCACAATTCCCTTATGGCAAACCATATTCCCTCAGGGTTAGCAGCATTCCTTGAGACACAACAGCACAGTGCTTAGCAAGAGAACTGGATTTCCAACCTTAACCCCTTACAGGTCAGCTGAATTCTGACCTAAGTTTAGAGACATAGAACCATAAATAAGTACTCAGTTATAGGGCATAATCAATTAATTGTAAATAAGATCAATAAGAAAACGATACAGGATCCATTTTAATCTTCTCAGTATTACATGCATCAGCCATATCACATGCATTATGCATAGATTAAAAATGCCTTTACATAGAGACTAAAGAATGTCCCACTCACAACTTGTAATCAAGCAGAAAAAAAAGTGTGTATAGCTTTAGCTGATGTAAGTAATTTCATTAATCAGCCTGAGAGGATTTTTAGGTTGAAGTATGAAAGGAACTGACTCTACATGAGAAGTTGTAGGACTGGCTAACCAACAGAATCCCAAAAGTATTAAAAGAAATGGGCAAACCCTGCTCGAATGACTTATGAAAAAGGATTTAAATTCATTTTTAAAAGTAAGGAAATTCTAGTTGCTCCTCTCAGGGGCCTTCTTACCTTGACACCTGAGCTTTTTGTACTCAATAGCAATTAGTTACTGTCTCCTCAGCAATGTTGACTCCATTGGCACCAGAACAGAAATGTTTAGAAAACATTTTCGATGCAGTCATTATTGTTGACATTTTGGAAAGTGAGGATTCAGCTATATAAACTTAATGAAAAGAACTGTGCTTTGTGTCTTGTTTACCAAACTCCATTTCTGATCACCCATTCAGTATTCAAAATGCTGTTCATGGAGGTAGATATTCTGGTACTGACAAACATTGATAAGCTTTAAAAGTTAATATTATTATTTTTGCACTTAATGGTATTTTATGTTTTCCAATGACATGTAAAGATTGTTTTCAACATTCATTTTCATAAGATTTTGAAATCGGAATTTTTCTCCCTCCCTTCTTTATAACGTATCCCTTCCTGTGTCAGCAAATTCCAGGACCAGATAGAACTGATCAACATTCTTCCTGTTCATTATCACTAAGCCCAGGATGTCTGGGACCAGATACTCTTTGAATAATGGGACTTTATTTATCTTGAGTTTCTATTGACCCTTTGGCATTCTCCTGTTTTATTATATTTACAACTCATTCAATTACGGAAATTCCTTTCCCATGTTATATGTTAAAAAAAAACACATATGGAGGCTGTATTTTTTGTAACACAGACATCCTGAGTCTAATCACTCTAAACTGTATAAAAACCCTTCTCATTTTGCTTAATCTTGGAGTCTGAATTTTGTCTGGCTTCCATGTCGACATGATTCACTAGCTAAAAGGGAATAAACTATATAATCATGTATCACCTAACTTGTTTGCCTTCTTTTACCAAACTTTCAGGTTTACAGGTGAAACTCATCTCAGGGCTTAGGCCTGAGGAAACTGCCCTTTAGGCCATCTCTCACAGTGGCAACTGGAAAATTTGTTACCCAATAACCAGTGCCAGGTCACAAATCCTAACCAAACTGAACAGTGGAACAGGCCTCTCCTACCCACTCCACATTTACCATTCCTCACATTTCTCTTCCCCTGAAGGTCCTGGACTGTACCAAGGAGGAGCAGGTTCAGAAGTGATTAGCAGCTGTCTGGCTACGAGGTTTGTGGGGAAAAAACTAGGACAGAAATTCCATAGCAAATGGGTGATGATTTCCTACCTGACTGAATGCTGCTGAGTCCAGCAGATGTCTTCTGTTGTTCAGACCCCAAGCCAGGTCAGAAACTTACAGAGAGCTCAGAAAAGTAGGGCAGCAATCACTCTTTACCCTGCATCAGACTATTTGGGCAGCACTGAAAGCTTGCATCTTAGTCTCTGGAATAAGACAACACTTAATTTCCTCAAATAACAAAAAGACCAGCCAGATCATATCATCAAGTGCAAAATCATAAGGTAAGCCTGAAGAAAGAGCAAACAAAAACAGTCTCACAATAAAAAGTCATTATGTTCAAGACTTATTCAAGGCACAAATCCAGAAGAAAATGATTCAATTCATCTGTTGAGGTAAAGCCTCAAAGATTCAAAGAGAGAAACATAGCTCAGGCAAAAATTCAACTATGGACTTCTTGGAATAAAGTATGGGTTTTTTAAAAATAGTTTAACATTGTTTTCATCAATGACAGGAGAGTGCTAAAGGAAAACATGGAAAAGAGATGAAAAGTATGGATAAAGAATTAGAAAGAGAATAAACAGTTTGTAGAAAAGAGTTAGAAAACCTGGCATAATCAATAAACACGTTTAAAATTAGAATGGAACACAGAAGCCAATGGCTCCATGACACAACAACAAATATTATAGTCAAAATTTTGAAATTAAAGAATTTTTTAAAAAACTGACCTGGAAAAGATTGAGGAGACAAAATTTAAGAATTATCAGACTACTTGAATTCTTTGACTAAAACAGGAACCTAGGTCTCATATCTCAAGAAACTTTAAAAGAAAATTGCTCAGAGGGACAGGGCAAAGTAGAACTAGAAAAACATGCATTGGTCATCTCTTGAAAGAAAACTGTGCCAATCACATGGAGAGAAAAACAGAAAAGAGTGAGACCTGAGGTAGATGACCTGAGTGAGAAGGTCAGAAAACAGATTATAGGGACAACTAGGTGGCACAATGTAGAGAAGTCTGGCCTTAGAATCAGGAGGACCTGAGTTTAAATCCTGCCTCAGAAATTGACACTTACTGGCTGTGTGACCTTGGGCATGTCACTTAACCTTGATTGCTAAGCAAAACAGAAAACAGCAAAAAAAAAAGAAAACAAATTACAAAGGGCTAGGAAATGCCTTAAAAGAAGGTATCAGGTATATAAATTTTTCCTAGGAGTTATTGAAAAGGAAATGATATAGAAAGATAGATAACTTGGAGATAATACAGGTCAGTGAAGCTTTTTAGGTTTGGTAAGCCAAAATATATCTAGTAGGAACAGAAATTTAACCATATACCATAATCTGCTTTGACAGGACAATGCAAATGTAAGATCTCTACCAGGGGAAGAAAAATCAGAGGGACAAACTGACCCAGTTCAGTCTTTATAATATACAAAATTCCACAATCCAAAAGCTGTAGAATAATTTGCCAGCATTCTAATGGTCCCTGATGAGAACGACCTGTTCCCAATCGGTGAAGAATTAATGTAAAGTGGACATAAGACAGAAAAATATCTCAGGTGAGGTCACTGTGTAAGGTAGGTGGCAGCAGACTTGGTTGCTCTTGGAGGGAGGTCTCTGCAGTCTGAGGCTCAGTTTATACCTGTTTCGAGATACTCCAGAAGATACACACCTCACTCCGAGGATCTGGTGTCACTGTCTCAACGAATTCAAAGAGTCCTTCTAAGAAACAAAAAATGGGGAATTTTGGAGGATCCAAGAAATTCAGTGGGCTTTATTACGCCCTGTCCATTTTGTGCCTCGATTCCTCCAGCTCAAACAGGGGTATGAGCTGCAGTGTGTTGTTAAGTTTTAAAGAACCAGTTCTCTAGGGGTAAAATGTAAACATAATGCACTTTTAAGTTTAATTTACATTATTAACATTTTCTCACTTCCTTTTTTAAGTCTAAACAATTAAAAAATTATAGTGAAGGCCTGATTTTCAGTGTCTGCTGATTTCTGGAGTTTTAAAGTTCACACTGAAAACTTAACAATGACCTCCCTCATGCCAACAGAGCACACACTGAATGTAAGGGACAACGAATGGGATTGGGGCTATATAATCCACATGAAATCCAGTTCCAAAAAGAATGAGCAAAAAATAGCCCCATAAGCAGGCAGAAGAGCTTAGGATAGACTCAGAAATGCTCCTCCCTACTCCCTCTGCCAAAAACCCTCCAAAAGATTCCTAAATTAGATTCAATCTCTGCTGAAGATCAAGAATGACAAAGGCTTGGAGTGCCTTCTTATTGAGAAATGGCACTGGGATAAGCTGGGAAAATATCAGACACATAGAAAAGCCTAATGAGCATTCCCTTGGAATTGAGAGTAGATTGGATTCTCAGTGTCACTAACCTCCCTCAGGGTTTTAGAACCAATTCTGAGGGAAACTTCTCGGCAGCTCAGGGAGGGGACTCATCCCACTGGGAGGCAGTTGCTCTTCCTTACACTTTACAGAGAAAGACATGCAAATTGGGCTCCTCCCTCTAGGGATGAAAACCAGCAAAACCTGTGTCTGTAGCTCTGGGAGAGGAGTTTTTCCTTTGTGTGGCCTTTCTCTCCTAAGGACTGACACTGTAGAGCCTGAACAGTGGGTTTGGGATTGAATGGAATTTTCATTCCAACTATTTTACACGGTAGTTTTGGTTTTTGATTAAGGAAACATTCTTTGAAGTGATGCATTTGTGTTAGTATTTTCTTAAATGACTCTTTTTTTGCAGGTGTTCATTGTGATGTTCTGCTGGTTGAGTCTGGGGGTGGTGTGAGACAGCCTGGAGGATCTCTTAGCCTTTCCTGCAAAGCTTCTGGATTCACTTTTAGCAGCTGTGGCATGTACTGGGTGCACCAGGCTCCAGGAAAGGGTCCGGAGTGGGTGGCAGTTACTTGGAATGATGGAAGTACCACATACTATGCAGACTCTGTGAAAGGCCAATTCACCGTCTCCAGGGATAAGAGCAACAGCATGCTGCACCTGCAAATGAATTCCCTTAAAGCTGAGGACACACCCATGTATTACCGTGCAAGTAACACAGTGAAAAAAAGGATTGTGAGACCAGACATAAACCTCCTAATTCAGACAGGCCATGTGGACAATGAGTTAGACAGGGAGCTCAACGACACCCAGCACAACACCAGTTAGAATAACAGATGAAGAACTATGCTCACAAAGTTTTCAAGGTCTTTGGTTTCTTCCCATTCACAGTGAACATCTATCCCTTTCTATCTATCTATCTATCTATCTATCTATCTATCTATCTATCTATCTATCTAATCTCTTTTTGTTCCTGAGAATCTTTCTTATTTCTGTTGCCTGCAGGTATAGAGGGAAGATGTATCCTTTTAATGGTTTACATGTTTTGTCCATGGTGACTAATTTCTCTATAGTTGTCAAATACGAGGCAGATCAGGAATTATTGAACATTTACGGTGTATCCCATAGCATTTTCATATACATGCATGTGGAAAATATACCTACCTGTAGATACATTTAATATATATGTATATGTGTTGATACATTTACAAATCTATTTTATGTAGATGATCCTCCCAATGTGTATCTATGCATATATATGTATATATATATATATATATATATATATATATATATATATATATACATATGCATATATTCCATGTATGTTCATACACATATCAGAAGATCATGATGCTTTAATTGGAGGGAATCTGAAGCTTCTTTTGAATCAGACCTCACATAATATCAAAATTATATTCTTCTATCTTTTTCTTTAATCATGGATTTTAGGTAGTCCAATAATTCTTAAATTATCTCCCCTCAATCTCTTTTCCAGGTCAGTTGCTTTTCTGATTAATTATTTCCCATTTTCTTCTATTATTTACTCTTTTGATCTTGTTTTATTTCTTCTTCATGTTTCATAGAGTCTCATGCATTTCTGAGAGTCCCTTGAATAGGAAGGAGGCCAAATCAATCAATATTTAAAGGTATTAGTTCAGGCTTTTCCCTATAAGGTCAAATACAAAAGCTCATGCTTAAATACTTTGGCCACATGATGAGTAGATGGTATTCATTGGAAAAGATTTCAATCTTGGGAAAGACTGAGAGGAAATGAAATAAGGGATGATACAGAATGAGATGAATAGATATTGTCATGTAAACATGGAACAACAACTTGGAGAGACTTTGAAAGATAGCAGAGAAAGATCTGGTGTGCTATGCCCGTGGAGCATGAAGAGTTGGATATGACTGAGTAGCTGAACAATAGTTAAATCAGTGAGAATTTATGAGATGACAAAATAACATATTATGGACAAAGGAAAGAAAAGATTATAGGGCGGAATCCTGTGCAATTCCCATGATGAGAGGACATGATCTGGATGATGATCCAGCAAAGGAGGGAGGAGAAGAGAGCTCAGATAAGTAGGATGAGAACCAAGAGTGTGGTGTCCCATAAACCTAGAAAGAAGAAAGTAACAAGGAGAAAAGAGAGGTCATGTGAAACAACAGAGAGGACAAAGAGGTTGAGGATTGAGAAAAGGTGACCTCATCACATGAGACCGGAGTAAAGGAGATAGTTGTTGATGGCATATTAGTGATGTGAAGTGAAAAAGAGAGGCGAAGAGGGATCTAGCAGAGAATGGTTTATTTTGTTGTTGATTTGTAGACTGAAGAAAGTAATGCAAAAAATATTAGTAATGCAGATTAAATTTACAACTTTTCTGAGTGCATAACTTTTTGGGTGGCAGAAAGATGGTTGTTAAGCATTTTCTAGCATATGATTGGTTCCAAATGTCCTTAATTTTCACATTCTGTCTTTACAACCTCAAGGTTTCAACATGAATCTGAAGAAGCTAGGTGCACAGTGGATAGAATGCTCAGCCTGGAGTTAGGAAGATCAAATTCAAATCTGGTCTCAGTCACTTACTACCTGTTGACCCTTGACAACTCATTTAGCTTTCATTTACTTCAGTTTCCTCATCTGTATAATAAGGATAATAATAGCACCTACCTTCCCAGGTTGTTGTGAGAATTAAATGAAATAGTTGTAAATCAGTTAGCATAGTTCCTGGTACAGAGTAAGTTTTATATAAATATTAGTTATTATTATTATATCTGTATTTTTACTCTGATATTAAGTATCAACTATGAAAACAAATGGCTGAAGAGTTATAAAGGTTTTGCAACTGCTGTTATCTCTAAAAATACTAAAGAGCTCATACAGGTGATCACAATCACAGTTAACTCTAAAAAATAAAATGAAATAAAACCAAAACCAGTGGTCATAAGCAAAAACCTTTCTATATTCCACTGGAGGATGGAAACTAGACAAATAACCTGAGATTTCCTCTAGGAGGAGATTCAAGGCAGTGAGGCTAAACCGTGATATATGTAGTTGTGGCTGGACAAAGAATCAAACAATTTGGTGCAGCAACAGAAGTGAGGGAAGGTTGCCTAGTGACAAAAAGTTCATTCTTAGTAAGGCTTCATGCCTGGCCTGTTGGTGCTTGCCTGAACTTAGGGATCATCAGTTCTGCGATTTAGTTGCCACAGAGTTCATCCTGAGGGTGAGCACAAAGGACTGTTGTTAAGCCAATCTCAAGGCAGACCTTTCTTGTTGGTCTTCAGCTCTGGAAAACAGGGTGTCTCCTAATAGTGAAAAAGAGAGGAGTGAAAATAAAAAGAAGGGTGTTTTTGGCATGGGGATCCTGAGAGAGGGAGGAAAACCAATAATTTTGGTTCCTTTGAGTCTTTTGCAGTATGCCAGTGAGAATGACACAATACACACCATAATTTCTGTTCTTTTTTTCCATTTCCTTTTTTAACACAAGGATATGCTAATTGTTAAGAATTTTCCTATGTTATTTTTCTTTTTAAATGTAAAAGAATTCATAATGTTTATTACAGAATGTATAAGTGCATTTACACTAGTATATATCCTATAGCATGTAAGGAGGAATCAGGATTTTTCCAGTCTTGTCTAGAGAACATAATGAGCAGGAATAGATCCATTTAGATTACATCTTAATGTCCTTTTGAAGAAGGACTGAACTTTGAAAGAAAAGAGGATAGGGAAGCTCTGAGTTTCCAAGATAATGATTACTAAGAAAAATCATTTGTCACATTCCCCCATCTGGTTCTAATGAGAGGTGTAGCCTTCTCAATGCATCACTAACTGATATGGTCAACACTTCATCAAGGCGTTTTGGGGACTTATAACAATATGGGACAGGGGAGAGAGAACAGCATTTTCAATTCAAAAGGGTAAGCACCCCTTAGTAAGTAGAGATACAGAGACCCCAAGGGAAAAAATAATAATAAGTCGTCCACTTAAGACTTCAGAAGTCTCCTCTCATATAGCTGTTTGGTGTTCAGGACATCATCCAATGAAGTTTCCTGTTTGGAGTATTGCCAAGTGATCTCCAGAAGACTGTCTTCTTAAAACATCTTGTAGAGAGAGATCCTCTTTCTTTGTTAAAAGTTTCCTACAAAATTGATCTTAACACAATTTTAAATGATATTGCCAACAACCAGATCAAATAGTGCAAGTTAACTCAACCCTTATGTATCTAATATAAAATTAAAATTGGAATGTTGACCAACTGTCATATTAAAAAAAAACTTAAATAGAAACAGGAAAATTAGAACTCAGTTTTTATACTTCACAACTTCACATTTGTTCTCCATCCA
This sequence comes from Phascolarctos cinereus, assembly GCF_003287225.1. Lineage (NCBI taxonomy): Eukaryota > Metazoa > Chordata > Mammalia > Diprotodontia > Phascolarctidae > Phascolarctos > Phascolarctos cinereus. Next base: position 254,654,885 of record NW_027555736.1, read on the forward strand.
GAGGATAAGATTCCATTAAGAAATTCATAAAAAACACTTCATAAAAAGATGGACTCTAATACATACATCATACATTGAGTGATCAATTTTAAAACAGTACATATCAATAAAACAATTCCAACTTCAGGTCATGTTCAAATAAGCAACCCCCAATTAAAGCAGATGCTTCCTTTAAGGCGTGTACAAGAATACTTGATTTAATCAAATACGTTTAGCTGAAATTTAAATTTATAACAAAACTTCAAAGCTCATGGGACATGGTTCATGATAGAATTTGTTTTGCTGAAATATACATATGTATAACAAGGGTTCTTATAAGAAGATTTTCATTAATTGAGAAAAACATAGAAGAAAAATGGGTCAAATATAACCTCTTCTGCTTGTCATTTAAAGCCTTTTACAACTACCTTTCTACCACTTCTGTATTTTTACACAACACTCACTATATCATATTGCTATTGCACACACAAAACACCTTGTCTCCTAACTCTGCATTTGTATTTCTTTTCCCCCATGACTGCAATGTACTACTCCTAACCTTCATTTCTTGGAGTCCCCAGTTTCCTTCAAGACCAAGTTAAAATGTTAGCTTCTTTATAAAGCCTTTTTTCAACCCCTTTGATGCTCGTGCCCACATTCCTGACACTGCTATTTTGTATATATAGTTGTTGTCTACCTCATTAAAATGTAAGATGAGATGCTTGAGGACAGAAACGATTTCATTTTCATCTCTGTATCTCCCCTACTTAAAAAAATATGTGGCATATAAGAATTCCTTAATAAATATTTAATGATTGCCTGATAGATGCATTATCTGTTTTTTTATCCTGTCACTTGCAAATATGGTTAACTACTTATTATTGTAGATATTTATTCTGTCTAAGTAGAAATGACAAGTGCTGGTAAAAAAAAAAATAGAGAGAAACTGTCTATTCCACTTATTTTTCCATTCTCTCTACTCTGTCTCTAACATTGAGCCCCAAAGTTAAAATTTACAGGGTCTAGAGAAAAGTCACATCTCCTCTGATCCTTCAAATCAACAGCCAAATATCAAGTTTCTATCCCCACTCCTCAATACTGCAGTTATAGAGAGAAATGGTGGACGGGAAGCGATGGTGGCAGTGTTAATTCTTTCAGTGGAAGTGTTATGCATTGTATAGAGCACTGGATTTTTGAGTCATTCCTGGAAAGGAAGCAGTGATTACAAAGATTCAGTGTGGCTTCATACAGAGTAGCTGATATCAGACTAATACAATTTCTGTTTTTGACAGAATCAAACTAGTATAGAGGGAGTGCTGTGGATATTGCTTTTCTGTATATTAACAAAGTATCTTATACTACTTTTGTGAAGAAGTTGGAAAGATATGAATTAGATGATAACACTATGGATTCAGAGCTGGTTGGTTGACCTGATTCAAAGGGCAGTTGTCAAGGTTTCAGTGTCAATGTGTCTAGAGATTGTAGTGAAGTGCCCAAAGAGTCTTTGTTTTGCCCTGTATATTTAGGATATTCATGAATGACTTGATAATACAAAAGTGGAAGGAGTCGCTAACATAGTAGATGACAGAGTGAGCATCTAAAACATCTGTAAGTTGATTTCTTTTTTCCCTCCTAACTTATAGCATCATATATTTTACCTATAAGGGGATCATGTTTCCTTTTCATATAATTGATTTTTGCTCCTCTCCTTCCAGACTGTTTTTTCTTTTTATATAATTATATTCCAAGCCACTTATTCTTTCTTTTTATCTTTGGTGAGATTTGACACCTGGATTTAAGTTTTTCTATGTTTCCAGTTTTGTCTGTTATGCAGGAGATAAATCCAATATTTATCACTCATTTCTTTCTTGCACCATTAGGAAACATTTTGCTGTGACTCTATGATGTCACTTCTCCAGAGAACTTGAGAATCCATAGAGTGTTGTGCTGAATCATGTATTGATTAATTTTCTTTTGTACTTCAATATTTATTCGTTGTTTCAAATAGGGTAGGTGTTCTAGGGACTATGTTTTCTTATGTTATTAATATCTTCCTTATTGGTTTATTTGTGAATTTTCTTCTTATTGAGATCTTTGATAATTTCAATCTTCTTTTCATTATCCTTATCTATCTATCTATCTATCTATCTATCTATCTATCTATCTATCTATCTATCTATCTATTTGTCTATGTATCTCTATCTATCTATCTATCTATCTATCTATCTATCTATCCATCTATCTATCTATCTATCTATCTATCTATCTATCTATCTCTATCTATCCATCCATCTATCTATCTATCTATCTATCTATCTATCTATCTATCTATCTATCTATCTATCTATCACCTTCTAACTCCTTCTGCTTTGATGGTAAATTCCCTTATGTCTAGATATCTGAGTTCTGCTTCTTCCCATACTAGAGGGATTCACATTGCAGTGGCTTTGCTCATGTGACTTCAGAAGGAAGAAAATCAATGGCATCAACTGGATGTCAGGACCTTTTGCTTTAGACCTGATGGAGTCCTACACATTTGGCTTCTTATTCAAGTTCCCTCTGTTCCTTAGCTTTCTAGTAGCACAGCATGCTGCCATACTATTCCAGAGAGAGAAAAAATTCAATTTTCTGTGTCTCCACCTCTGCTGCACAGTTTGGAGTGGGAAAAATTTAGTTCTCTTGTAAGCCTATGGGTCAGGTTGTGCCACCCCTGCAACGATTTAGGAGCTGATATGAGAGGGAATTCTGAGGGAACATGTTAGGGATTAGGAATTATTAACCTTTTCTGCTGTTAGTTCATTAATTTGCTGCCTTGTTAGAGTGCTTAGCATTTAGATGATGCTGATAGCTGAAATTGCTTTCACTTGTCATGCGTTATTGTTATATTGAAAACATTTGAGAGGTTTTGAGGAGTGGAGAAGATAGAGATTCCTTCATCTTGTTGTTCACATGACTAAAAATGTCTGATCAGATTTTGATGCAAACATCTTTATATTCTTGTTGAAGGAAATCTAAGGACTTTTTTCCCCTGATATCAGGAAAAAAGTTTGTGATTTCCAATGTAGCATCCTCCTCTTGGCGTACTCCTCCAAGTCACCGAGACAAGTTAGATATTCATGAGGTACTCCAAGAAGTTTGTAAATCCACACTCATGGGTCCAAAACAGTTGACACAATCAGTTCAAAGCAAAGACAAAAGTTATAGTATGAACTTTCTAACTATAAACATGAGGCACACTTTCCTGCAAACACACATACAGTCAGGGTGAAGAATGGGCACATACATAGAACATGTGAAATGGAAATTGGAAATTCCCCTTTAAATTAATAAGATCACTCAAATAAATAGGTTCAGTTCAAATCTCGGTCATGACCGTTCCATATCTCCTGAGTGTTCTTGGCCTAGCATTCCAGGAACTAGCCATTCCTAGGTCACGTTGACATGGAGGGTTGGCTCCTCTCCTTGTGAGACGTGATGTTATTAAAAAACAAAATACCAAGCCTCAGGCGGATGGGAGCGTGGCTAAGGTCAGATGTGTATTGGACAAACCATGAATAGCGCATGCATCAAAAAGGGCTTCTTGGCCCCAAGCCTTCTTTGTTTAGAACAATATAAAAACACTGCGTCCTGTAAGCCCGCTGAGCCTCACCCGCGGGAAGGACGCTTCGCCCGGGAAAATCTTTACACAATTCAAGTTTGTACTGGCTGCAACGGGGCTCCCAGCCGTTGATTGACTTTGGAGGTTCCCTTGAATTGGTGATGTATTCTCTTCCATTACCGACTCTCTTGATCGGTGCTATGTTATTGATTGTTCTTATTGTTATATGCTTTCTATGCAAATTCAAACTATCTTTGCCTTGCTTCTTCTAAATAAACTATTTATTTCTTATTATTTTTTTGGTGCATTGGAGAGTGTCATTTATAGGAGCGAATCCGAACCTCACTAAATCATATTAATACAACATGCTAGTTGAAAGATACATGTGAAGAATACACATGGTCCAGCCAACTCAAGTCTCCACCACTTTAAGACCTTGACTTACTTTTTCTTATTTTGAAACTTCCACATTTCTCTTTGTGGGAATAGTATCTGTGCTGGACAGGTCCTACAGTTGTATTCCCTGGCCAACTTTTTTCCTTAGCTCTACTCTGGGCAGCAGAGCTGACTCTCCCTCTGTTTACAACTGGCTAGATTTCCTTTTTATATCAACCAAAGGACATGTCTGATCTAGACCTTGACCATGTAACATCAGTTGCTTTCATCATATGAGCAATGACCCCAAATACTCTCAGGTTGATTAAAATTGTTTGTGTCAACTAAGGGAGTAAAAATAAAATAAACATTTCTTTAAATTTCTTTACAAACAGTGAATGGGACATTTTCAAATTTTGCAACCTTTGCTATTTGTGAATATGACACATAGGGTGGTCATCTTATGTCTGAAATGGGAAAAGTCTAAAATTCTTAAGATCTGGCCTGCTTGCCTTAGTGATACAAATGCCTAGATTCCTTAAGAGCCTGTCCAATCTGGCAGATTCTTTAAATCTCACCCACCCCACTGTTCTAACAAACCTTGTCTTTGGGTGAGAGAAGGCTTGGGTTGAATTCATCTGAGCAGCACAGGGTTTTGTGATTTTCGGGTCCCAGCACTCCTACACCTCTAAACCTCAACGGATCCATTTTATGTTTAAGTTTCTCTGCATTATATGCATACATAATTCTCACATACATTATGTGCAACATAGAAAACAGTTTGAGAGGCATGGTTTCTCAGTAATTAATTATTTTACTAAAATGCTAGCATGTTATTAATAAAAGGATGGCCATTTGGCCATCCCTCTTTGAAAAAAAAAGCCATCATGGAACCCATTCAATGCCCATGGAAAAATGTGTGTTCCTGAGAGTTGGAATCAACTCTGATTTGTCAACAACGAGAGAATGAATATTTTGCTGAGACATGGACCTACTCTACTGAGGATGTGTATGTGATTCCAATCACTTGGTTTCTGTCAGAGAATTATTTGGATCCATATCCTCTGATAAAAGGGAGAATCCACATTTTCCCAGACTTGTGAGTAAAACACAATGGGCTTCAATCCATCAATTCACCTAACTTTACCTTTTGAACAGATCTGAGTTCTTCCTCTCAGTATCAGCCCTTGAAAGTCTGCCTGAGTAACCTACAGGGAGTGACTTCTGAATGAGGAAGTAGAATGGCAAAACCGGCCGTATTTAAAGAAACACTTATTAGATGTAAGAGAGAAATAGTAATTTCTCTCAAATGCATAAACATGACTTTTCCTAGAGACCAAAGAGAGTGTCCTATTCATAACTTGTAAGGAAATGCAAAGAAATATTTATACTTTGCTCCTTTAGCTGATGTAAGAAATTTCATTAATCAATCTGAAGAGATTTTAGGACCTTGAATCATGAATGAAACTGACATTACATGAGGAACTTCTAATGATTGACTGACCAACATAGCCAAAAAACTGTTAAGGCAAATGGGCAAACATTGCTAGAATACCTTATAAAAAGAATTTAAATTCTTTTTTTAAAAGAAAGGAAGATCTAGATGTTCCTCTTAGGTGCCCCCTCATCGCAGTGCCTTGGGTTCCTGAACTCAACAGCGACCAGTCATTGCCTCCCCAGCTCCCTAAAAGGGAAGTTTAGAAAAAGTTTTCAATGTAGTCATCATGATCACCACCTTGGACAGTGAATATCCAGCTACTCTAACCTTAATGAAAAGGCACACATCTGTGCAAGAGTGTCATCTAAAACAAAGTCTACTTCTGGTCACTAATACAGTATTCATAATGTGTGTTTATGGAGGCAGATACTCTGGTTCTAGCAAATGTTGATGAGCTTTTTGAGAGAGAGAGAGAGAAAAGCTGTGAGTTACACCAGATTCAGAGTGGTCTGACTGTTTCAGTTCTGGAATCTTTGTTTATTGATCTTCTGCTGAAATATACAATCAAATATGGATTCTGAACAGGGCAGCTTTGGTGGTAGGGATCAGGGTTTGATGAACATCTTCTTTAGCTGTTGGGAGACAACAAATATCAGAAAGCACCTGGCATTTATTTATACCCTAAGCAGAATTATTATATACTTCTACTATTTAGCATTTAAGGCCCTTGGGGCAAATGCCAAATTCATGCATCTCCTGAGATGAATCAAATCATGGAATTATAATCTAACCCCTAAATGAAAAGTTTCAGGAATGACACCCATGACTCACAATTCCTCACCATATGGTGGGATATCTTCAACACCAATATTTTGCCTTTCTCCAGCAGTTTGGTGTCAGCAAAGAGACCTTCACAGAGAAAGTCCCAGATACAATCTCACATATGACTATTGGGGACCTCAGACCTCTATCCCAACCATTTGTATCCTTGGATGAACACAAGGAGTGGTGGGAGCAAGGCTAGGCTGATTCCATGGGAGCAAATTCCTTCAACAATATCAAGGAGAAACTGGACATCAACTCCACTGGGAACACCACAATTTTCTCCATGCAAACATTGGCAACACAGGACTGATTTTAGATAATTTAGCATCTAGAAGAGTATTACATATGATTCATTACAGTTGCTAGTGGCTTTGCCTAAAACTACCCATTTGTAAGTTTATAGTATTAAAGTTGAAAACTGGACAGAAGTGAAGAAGTAAAAAGCTCATTTTATGGTCAATTCATTACTGAATGACTTCTCACATGATCATTGAGAGAAATTTTAAGAAATTTTTGTATCATGTGAATTGTAATAAATTTGGTGAGTGGGAATGAAGTCATTAAACTATGGGCCTCAGCTCTTGAAACCTGAAGAACTGGGCTTCAATCAGTTCTTTTTATACGGATAAATGGGAAAGTCACTAATATTTCCCTTGCAAATTTTCTGTAGTAGAAAGATATTTCAGGATGGATCACAGACTGCCTTAGTGGTCCCAATTCTTCTTTTATGGAATAGCAATGTAATATTGTGAAATTGAGTGACAACATTTATAACTGCTACCACAAATGATGGTACCCTTTTAATTTCTCTTTTAAAAATGTTTTCAAAAAAACCAGTTTTCTGTAAGTACTAAGGTAGCATGCAATTCTATGCATTTTGGAATAAGAGTGAGTTTTCTGAATGTTTACCTCCAGTACCATTATGCATAACAAGAAACACTTAGCAGTAGAAATATAAAGTTAGAAAGTCAATATGTTCTTAAAATTCTTGGGGCACATATTCGTTGTTGGTAGGATTGTGAACTGATCCAATCATTTTGGAAAGCAATCTTGAATTATGCTCAATGAGTTATTAAACTGCCTATACACTTTGACCCAGTAATACCACTACTAGGTCTATTTCCAAAGATGATTAGGGAAAAAGGAAATAACCTAGCTAGTCTAAAATGTTTATAGCAGCTATCGTTGTCGTGGCAAAGAACTGGAAATTGTGGGAATATCAGTCAATTGGGGAAATGGATGAACCAGTCAGGCTGTGTGATTGTGATGGAATACTATTGTAGTATAAGAAACATTGAGCAGCATGCTCTCAGAAATGCATAGAAAGAATTACATGAACTGATCATTGGAACAGAGCAGACATGCATCATACAGTAGCAAATGATTATAGTAAACCTGTATTTGATAAATGTGAAAATTTAAGCTTTTGGGATAAGAATTTCTTGTTGGTCAAAATTGCTGGGGAGGCTGAAAGCAGTCTGACACAAACTGGGCCAATTTAATAAGACCAATGTCATACCATTTACCAAGATTCGTTGGTGGTTGTCGTTTGTTTTCAAAGAGGACCAAAATGACATCACTATGTTAGAGTCAAGTTACAATGTATTTGTCTACAGTTGATCAGACCAATAGAAGCTCAGAATACTCTACCACAAGCTGGTCACCTGTGAACATTTGGGGTGGATTCTCAAAATTTGCACATCCTGCATTTTTTTTGAGCATCTTAAATTTTGTTTTGCCCCTAGAGCACAGCAGCTTCTCTGATGAGGACATGCCACTGTCTTGTGCCAGTGTTACATAAGTAATTCCAAAATTCTTAATTTAATTTTTTTTTTAATTTTCAGGCAGTTGGGATTAAGTAGGTTTACCCAGGGACACACCTACTAAATGTCATGTTTGGTCTGAGGCCGGATTTGATATCAGGTCTTCCTGACTCCAGGGCTAGTGCTCTGTTCCCTGTGCCACCTAGATGCCCCATTTCCAAAATTCTTAAGAGAGATGTTCATCATTTTTTCTGACCCCCATGTGAGCACTTGCCCTGTGTGAGTTCCCCATAAGACAGTCTTTTTGGCAAGCATACGTTTGGCATTTGAACAATGTGGTCAGTCTACTGAAGTTGTGCTCTCTGCAGTAGAGTCTGAATGCTTTACAGTTTAGCTCAAAAAAGCACCTGAGTGTGTGGTATCTTATCTTACCAGGTGATCTTCAGAATCTTCCTAAGACAGTTCAAATGGAAGCAATTCATTTTCCTGGCATGGTGCTGATATACTGTCTAGGTTTCACAGGCATACACAATGAGGTCAGCACCACAGCTCTGTAGACCTTCTGTTTGGTAGGAAGTCTAATATCTCTTCTCTCCCACTCTTTCCTTCAAACCTCCCAAATTCTGAATTAGCTCTGGCAATTCATACATCAACCTGATTACCAATGTGTACATCCCTGGAAAGTATACTGCCAAGTTAAGTGAACTTATCCACCTCATGCAAAACTTCTCCATTTGCTGTGACCAGTGGTTCCATGTATGGATGGCATGGTGCTGGTTGCTGGAACTTGTGTGTATTGTTCATATTGTCAGACCAAAATGAGCACAAATAGCAGAAAATAGATCCATATTTTGTTGCATAACCACCTGCAAACAGAAAATCATGCACTGACACTTCCTCCACTTTGGTCTTATCTTGTAGCCTTATCAAGTTGACCAATGTACCATCGGTGCTGAAGCTGATTTTGATGGTATTTGTCCTCATTGAAGGTGTTTGACAACATGGCTGAATAAACCATGCTAAAAAGCACACAGCCTTTCCTCACTCCATTGGTGAATGGGGAATCACAAGAGCATTGTCCATTATCTAGAACCTGGCAAGCACACTGTCATGAAATTGAGAAACTGATGATGATCTTCTCTGGGGATCTAAATTTTGACATAAGATGAGTTCAAAATGCATGCATGACCTAGACAGATAGATTGATATTATAACAAAATAAGAAGAATATGGCCCATATTACCTATCAGACTTATGGGGTGGAGGGCAACTTATGAATAAACAAGAAATAGAGAGTATTGTGAGGTGTGAGGTGGATACTATCAATTACATTTAATTAAAAAGGTTTTTTACAAAGGTAAACCAATGTGGAACATTAGTAGAACAGAAAATTGGGCAAAAATTTTTAAACATGCTTTTCTCTGATAAATGTTTCCTATATACTATATAAACGTTTTGTCTAATGTTATAAGAATATGAGTCATCTTCCAATTGACAAATTGTGAAAGGATATGAACAGGCAGTTTTTCAATCTCAAAGCTATAATCACATGAAAAATGCTCTAAAACACCATTGATTAGAGAAATGCAAATTGAGGCAACTTTAAGATATCGCCTTAAACCTATCAGATTGGATAAAATGGTAGAAAAGGAAAGCAACAAATGTTCAAGGGGATGTGGAAAAATTGGAACACATTAACTGTTGCTGGAACTGTGAACTGATCCAAACTTTTTATAGCGCAACCTGGAATTATGCTCAAAATTTAGAAAACTGTTTATAACCTTTGTCCCAGAAATACTATTATTAGATCTGATTCCAAGCTGATTTAAGGGAAAAAGGAAAAGAATCTATGTGTTCTAAAATAACTATAGCAGCTCTCAAAGAACTGGAAATTGAGTGGATGCTCATCAGTTGGGGAATGGCCAAACAAGCTGTGATATATGATTATGACAGAATACTACTGTGCCATAAGAAATGATAAGCTGATAGATTTTAGATAAAACATAGAAAGGCTGAAATAGTGAAGAAATAATGAAGAATGAAATAAGCACAATCAGAAGAACATCATATCCAGTAACAGCAAAAGTATTCTAAGAACACCTTTGAATGACTAAATCATTAGGAGTATTAGAAATACTCAAATCAAGTTCAAAGGACCTATGAAGGAATACACTATCCATATCCAAGAAAGAACTGATGAATAGAAGAATGTATGTTATGGTTTTACGCATACATGCATACATATACATATATATACACACATAGACACATACACAAACTTATTTATGTTTAATGGTAGCCATCTCTAGGATGAGATGGGGAGGGAGGGACAAAAAAGTGCACAGCAGAGAACTAAATAAAATTTAAAAAGCAATACAGACAATCAGGATAGCTTTGAAAGTGACACGTAGTATTACATAGTTGTTTTTAAAAAGCAAAGGGTGAAATGGAAATTCATTTCTTTATTAAATCCTCCTTTTTGTTATGCTGTTTATATAAAGTTCTTCTCTTGTCTTTTTGTATTTAAGTTTAAAATAAATAAAAATGAAAAAATAGATTGCAATATGCATACAAAAAAGAAAAGGTTAAAGAACAGGGGGTAGGATTTCGAGTATTCTCTAATTATAGAAGAAATGGGAGGGGTACTGAATCAAATGCACATTAACAGGATTTAGCCTTCTTGAGAATTTTTGCCTTTTCTTAAGAAACTACAGTAAAGTTAGAATGGTTGAAATGGGTGAAAAAATAATGTGAAGGAATTTGTGAGATTTAGAAAAGGAGGAAAAATAGATATTACAATGAATGTCCATTGTATGTGTTCCTCACCCTGGAAAATCCTCTAAGATATTTCTCACGCTGAATAGCATAATAATTATAACATTTGTCTCCCAGAGTTATTAGGATAAAAAATGACAGTATTTCTAAAACTCTTTGCAAACCTTAAAGAGCAATATGAAAGGTAATTATTGTTATTGTTATCATCATGGTGATGGATGAAGAAAAAGATATATAGTCTCTAACTTTCTGTGAGATCAGCTAAGTGTGTTGATGTTACTAAAGAGAATTATGCAAGCATTAGGTTTTCAAACCAACAACAATGAAAAAGCTAGCTAGGCAGCCATGGTGCCTTGGAAGACAAACAGATCCATGTCCAGAACAACTCTGATCACTTACTGATATAAATTTCTTTACTCCTTCATTAAAGGCATTTCAATCATCCTCAGGGAAACTGAAAAGCATGTTTAAAGGAGAATGAGGTCATATACATGTGAAAACATACTGTCTGAAGAGGACTGAGAGAAACTTTCCACGTTCATGACAATTTAACTATATTCTTTTTATTTTCATAGTGTTTTATTTTTCCCAATTATATGTTAAAACAATTTTCAAACTTTTTTAAAAAAGTTTTGAGTTCCTAATTTTATCCTTCCTATCCTCCTTTCCTACCCTTCCCCATCTTTGAAACAGTAAGCAATTCAATATAGATTATACATGTGCGTGCAATGGTTTAAAACATTTCCACATTAGTGATTTTGTATAAAAAGAATTGAACAAAAAAATGAAAGAAACAAAGTAAAAATTGTTATGTTTCAGTCTGCATTCAGTCAATATCAGTTCTTTCTCTGGAGATGGATAGCATGCTTCATCATGAGTCCTTTGGGATTATGCTGGATTATTCTATTGCTGAGAAGAGCTAAGTCAATCATAGCTCTTCCTCACACATTACTGCTGTTACTGTATCTACTGTTCTCTTGGATCTGCTCAATTCACTTTACATCAGTTCAAGTAAGTCTTTGCACGTTTTTCTGAAACCATCCTGCTCGTCATTTTTTAGAGCACAATAATTTTCCACCACAATCATATATCACAGTTTGTTCAGCCATTCCTCAGTTGATGGGCATTCCCTCAATTTCCAGTTCTTTGCCACCACAAAAGGATAACCTTTGATCCAGCAATACTACTGCCAGGTCTATATTCCAAAGAGAATAAAAAAGGGGAAAGGGCCTACTAGGAAATTATAACTACATTGTACACAGTGTATTGAATTTTAATTTTTTTCTAAGATCAGGAAGCAGCAACTGAAAAATGAAAATACAAGTCCTGTGCCAGTGAAGGAAAAAAAAAATACAAAATTGACATAGTTCAGATTCTATGCATTATACTAGATTTCACAATGCCAATGGCTGATACGAAAATAATTTGTTTTTTGGAAAGGTCCTAATGGACCTTATAAACTTTACCCTTCTTCCCCACCTTCACCCCCCCTCCCCCGTGGAATAAGAGTACTGACCTACCTCATTCCCTGCTCAGTAGAGAAGAAAAAGAAAATCAAAAAGAACAGGGAAAAGATATTCTATCTCCTGAGGACATAGTGACAACAGACTTGGGAGCCCTGAGTAAGGAGAGAGGTGGCTCCATGTGGAAGCCACACATAAATATATATGTCTATATATGTATATATATTCCAATTCTAAAAATAAGCAAGGGCCCTAGAATGAACCATGGGAGCCAAGGGACAGGGGCAGAGATGGGGAGAAAAAAGTAACCCATGCAGATTCAGTTCAAAATCAATCAGAAATAGGAGGAGATTGACTCAGAAAATATCAGAAACAGAGAAGCTTTATAAGCATTCTCTTGGTATGAAAACAATTGGAGTGATGGGTAATGTCAACCAGGCCATAGCTGGTCTCTAACATGTGCTTGGCAGGCATCAAACAAAGAGACAGGAGAGTCAGGAATCAAACAGAAGCTTAATTTCTAAGTGAGGAAAATGGCTGGCAAGTATGAACACATGTACCGGAGCTCCATCCCTAGTGTAGGATTTGAGGCATTGTGGGGAGATCTCAATAGTTATAGCAGTGGCTAGGTAATGAGCTCTGACAGTGACAAGGAAGGGTAAAAGCAATAATTTGACAAGTTTCATTCAAAGCAGGGCTTCATGACTGCAACATGGGTACTAATGGTGCTTGTCCATACTCAGAGACCACCTGATGCTGGTGTGTAACAATTCTGGGATTTTGGTATGGCTCTGATCATCCAGATGGTGAGCACAACGTATTGTTTTCAAAGGAACTTCAGGGCACAGCCTGATTGATGGGCCTTAGCTCTGGAAAACTAGGCGTCTCCTTGCATCTTGGCAGGAAGGACAGACACTGTCTTTCTCATCATGAATACCATACATTATTATTTCCTTTTTGTAATTACTATTTCATTTTAAATGATCAACAATCACTTCCACAAGCTTTTGAGTTTTAAATTTTTCTTTCCTTCGCTCCCCACTTCTCTCCCCAAGACAGTGCACAGAATGCTATATGCTAATATTATATATTCTTAGTGTCATAAAATGTTCTCCAGGACTTTAGAACCAGTTCTGGGGGATCTTTCTCTTTGCATTTCAGGGAGAGGACTAACCCCAAGGTTATGGCAGCTGCTTTTTCTCTTGTTGAAGAGAGGACAACATGCAGACTTTTCGTCCCTTGGCATGAAAACCAGCCCAGAATCTCTAGCTCTAGGAGAGGAGCTTCAGTCTTGTGTGGCTTCTCCTTTACCCTGAAGACAGACCCTGTGGAGCCTCCACACTGGGATTTGGGCTGAATTGGATTTTTTTTTGATGACACAATCGGGGTTAAGTGAGTTGCCCAGGGTCACACAGCTAGTTAAATGTAAAGTGTCTGAGGCTGAATTTGAACTCAGATCCTCATGACCTGAATGCCTGTCTTTTGTCCAGTAAATCACCTAGCTGCCCCTTGAATTGGATTAAAAAAAAATTATTGTATTTTTAATTCACAGAAGAAAACAAACATTTCTGTAACACAGTACCATAAAAAAGATGATTGGACACGAAACTGCAAAGCTACCATGCACAACTTGCCATTCCCTCCAAATGTACAATAATATTATCAGGTAAATTTCTCTCCCTCCCACCTCCCCAACACTAGAGACGGATGCAGATACATATATATATATATATACACACACATATATATATGTATGTATGCATGTATGTATATGCATATATGCATATAATTGTTCTATACATACTTCTATTTATCAGTTCCTTCTCTGGATATGGTTAGCGTCTTTCTTCCTATGTCCTTTATTTTTAATTTGTGTATTCCTAATACTCAAAATTACTTAGCTGCTCATAATTGTTCTTAAAACAATATTGTTTTTACTGTGTACAAACTCTTGGTTCTGCCCACTTTGCTCTTCATCATTTTATGCAACTCTTTCCTTCCTTTCTGATTTGGAATTTTATTCTGATCGTTTTCCAAAGTAGAATTTTGAACATGGAGAGACACTGTTGTTTTGGCAAGACATGACTGTTGTCTTTAAATGCAATCTTTCTGTCTTTTTACCTATTCAGTGCGATGCTTACCTGGTGGAGTTTGGCAGAGATGTGAGAGAGCATGCGGAGTCTCTTGCTCCTCTCCTGTAAAGCCGTAAAGATTCCTGTAAAGATTCACCCTTAGTGACTACTGGATGCACTGGGTCTAATGTGATTCAGGGAAAGGGCTAGGGTGGGTCTCAGTTACTAAGAACGATGGCAGTGGGAAATACTATGCATTTACCATGATGTGTTCTTTGATACCCAAGTATTTCACTCTCAAACATTTAATTTCAGGAAAAAAATTCCCACTTTGGCCTTACCAAAAAGTGTATGTCCTTTCGTTTTCTTTTTAAGTTCATCATTTCTCTGGCTGAGATGAGAGGTATATTTCATCTTCAATCCTTGGGATTCATGTTGTATATACTGTATTGACCCAATTCTAAATTTTTTTAAATTATTTTTCTCTATAATGGTGCTGTCATTGCATAAATTGTTCTTCTAGTGATACTCCTCTCTCAGCAGTTCATAGATGTTTTCCCAGTTTTCTCTGAACCTGTCTATTTCATCAGTTCTTGTGCATCAACAGCATTCCAGTATATTAATGTACCATGATTTATTTAATGTAACAGGTCCTTATATTCCTATATAAATGTTAGCTAATGTAATAATAATAATAACTACAATTACCATTATTATTATTAGATATATTACTCATACACACAATTTCTTATTGCGCACCAATATTCTATTATGTTCATGTTCCACAATTTATTAAGCAATTGTCTAATTAATGGATATCTACTTTATTTCCATTTTTTTGCAGTTTTTATCAAATAAGGAGCTTCTTCTTAAATGCCTGATATTTTGTAAATTTTTGGTTGTTCCAAGGTGGTATCATCTAAGGAGAGATGTATGCTACTCTCCTGGCCTATGCTCTGGTCTGTGAGTGACCACAACCACTCTTTACCTCTCTGGAACTCCAGTGTGATTGTAAGCTCTGATGTACTAGTGCTCCTCCTTGCCCCAGGACTGCCACCCAGGAATGTGACCCTTATGTGAGTATAGGCAAAACTACAGAGTCCTTCCTCAGGGCTTGTAAAGAGACTCTGTAATCTCCTTTTGACCAGTTGCTTGACCTCCTTACTGTCTTTGGGCTGAGAACTACGGTAGCAGCTGCTACCATTCCTGATTCAGTGGTTCCCAAGGTGTGCTCCTGCTTTGCTGTGGCTGGGGCTGTGCTGGCATGGCCTGCATTGGAGTATGCTTCACTTTCACCTGGGTGCTACAGACTTTCCTGCTGACCTAAATTGTCCAGTACTATACAGTGGAATTGTCTAAATACCAGCATCAGTATCTGTGGGCTAAGAGGTCTGCAAACTACCACTGCTGCCACTGATTCAGCTGCCTTGAGACCTACTCCTGGTTGCTGAGGTCCGGTTTGCACTAGTATGGCCTGCACTGCATTGTGCTCCTCTCGCCCTGGTGCCCAGACCTCTCTTGCTGAACTTCTTAGTTTTCTTAGGCTGTCAAATGGTTTCACTCTGTCTTTTGGTGGATTCTGCTGGTCTAGAATTTGTTTAGAATCATTATTTAAAGGTATTTGGAGGGTTTGGGGCAAGAGTTCAAGTGAGTCCCTGCTGTTACTCTGCCATCTTGACTCCATGTCTCGATTTATAAGCTTTTGGATTTGCCACTTTTTTCCAGGTGACCTATAATCCTTAAGCTGTCTTTTTTGTATCCTTAGAGAGAAATATATTTTACTTATATAGAGATGGTATTTTTTTTTAATGTTACTGGTTTTTACTCTTCTCCTTTGAGACTGTTCTTGTCTTTTGTATACTTATATTCCCAATCACTTCTTCCTTCTGTTTAATCTTTGGTGAGATTTTCAACCATTTACTTCATTTTTTCGATGCTGCCAATTACGTCTGTTATGCAGGAGATAAATTCAACTTTCACACTTCTCTCTCTCTCTCTCTCTCTCTCTCTCTCTCAGCAATGGAGTTAAGTGAGTCACCCAAGGTCACACAGCTGATAAATGTCAAGTGTCTAAGGCCTGATTTGAATTCAGGTCCTCCTGACTACAGGGCCAGTGCTCTATCCAGTGCACCACCTAGCTGTCCCCAACTTTCACAACTCTCATTTCTTTCCTGCACTATTTCTTGCAACATTAGGAAAACATTCTGCTGTGACTCCATGCTGTCACTTCCTAAGAGAATTTGGGAGTCCATAGAGCCTTCTATTGGTTCATGTATTGATTAATTTTTCTTTGTATTGCAATATTTATTCTTCATTTGGAATTATTTAGGATTCACATTTCAGTGGCCTCAGTCTCCACCCATGTGACTTCTGAAAGGCCAAAATGACTTCAGGTGGATGCCAGGACCTTTTCCTTCAGATCTGGTGGAGTTGTATACATTTTGAATTCCTCCTCCAGTTCCCTCTGTTCCTTAGTTTTTATAGCTAAGAACTGCTGCAGCACAGCATACTGCCATACTGCCGCTCCAAGGAGAGCAAAAATCTAGTTTTCTCTATCTCCACCTCTGCTGCACAGTATGGATTAGAAAGAATTTAGTTCTGCTGTAAGCCATGGGTGTAGTTGTGCCACCCCTCCAAGGGTTTAGGAGCTGCTGTGAGGGGGAATTTTGAGTGATCATTTTAGGGATTAGGTATAATAAGCCTACTCTCTTGTTAATTCATCAGTTTGCTGCTTTGTTAGAATTCATGGTGCTTAGGTACTGTTGCTAGCTGAAACCACTTTTTCTTCTCATGCATTATTGTTATTTTGGAAACATTTGAGAGGTTGTGAGGATTGGAGAAGATAGAGATTTCTCCATTTTGTTAGTCACTTGACTAAGAATATATGATCAGATTTTGCTACAAATTTAATTATATTCTTATCGAAGGAAATAAAAAAAAAATTTCCCCAGAGAGTGTGATTTCCAATGTAGCATTTTTCTCTTGGTCTACTCCTCTACATCATGTTTACAGGTTAGATGATCAAGAGGTCAAGAACCCCAGGTATTTGTGAGTCCACACTCAAGGACCCAAACCACTTGACACTACTAGTTCAAAGTAAGGAAAACAATTAGAGTGTGAACCTTTCAACTACAAATATGAGGCTCACTTTCCCACAAATATACACAGAATCAATGGGAAGAGTGGGTCCATGAATACTCTGCTACTAAAAGGTCCATGTAAGGAATGCACTTGGCGAAGTCCACTGAAGTCTCTGCCACTTCAAGACACTGACTTCCTTTCTCTTATTGTGGAATTTCCGTATTGCCCTTTAAAAAAGTTTTAAAATTTATTTTACTTTGATTTATAAAATAAAACAACCATTTCAATAATATAGTATAATAAAAAGTGACTGCATATTAAACTGAAAATCTATTATGTACAGCATGCTATTCCCTTTAAATAAGTTTAAATAAAGTTTTAAAAAGTTATCATGTAAATATCATTTTTTATTCCCCCCCACCCTAGAGATGTCTTTTAGAATCAAATATTCATATTTGTAAAAATCATTCTATAATCTATTTATCAGTTCTTTCTCTTTATGCAGATAATATCTTCTTTTACATGACTTTTGTATTTAATCTGGGTATTTGTAATAGTCAAAATGCTACTTTTAGTGGGAACAGTATCCTTGCTGGCCAGTTCTTACAATTGGATTCCCTGGGGCTGCTTTTCTCCTTAGGTCAACTTCTGAGAGCAGAGCTGATTCTTCCTGTATTCAAAATGGAGCTGGCTATATTGTTGTTTTTTTTTTATATCAAGGCAAGGGGCATGGCTAATCTAGACTTTGATTGCATGGCATTAATTACCTTCATCATATAAGCAAGCACCCTCAAAACTCTCAGGTTTATCAAAAGTGTTCATGTTAACTAAGGGAGTTAAAAATATTAAGCTTTATTGAAATTTGCTTTACAAACAGTGAATGAGACACTCCCAAGTTTTGAAACCTTTAAATCATTTTATGTCTGAAATGGGAAAAGTTTAAAAATCTAAGACCCTTATACTAGCGTGTATGAAACGATGACTTACTAACTCAGCACTTGAAGAGTACCAATGTATGCTTTTCTCTTCTATAGTCACTGAACTCTGTTCACAGCTCTGTTGTATTATAAATTATCCTTAATTTGGTAAATAACGGAGGAAGAAGAAGCCACCCAAAATGCTAATAATAATACTTGGGGAAAGAAACCAAATAAACATGACTCAGACTCCTTTGCTTTATGATGAAGACTTCATAGCTGCAATGGTGATTAAGAGAGGGATTATTGGCTTTTTATTTGTTTTTTTTTTGCCCCCACTGAGTTCAATCCTTGAGAAAAAAGAAAGATGATCCTGGAAATATTCTAGATATAGAACTCTAAAAGTATAAGGGCCCTGAAATTATAAATATCCCTTCTTTAAAAAAAAAAGAATGTGGAAGTGAGAATGGAAGTGTGTTTCTGAGCATACAATTAAATATTCAGCAGGTGGCAGCAGACCTAGATGTTCTGGGTGATGAGATTGGTACTTCAACTATGAGGATCATCTCATAGAAATCTTAGCGACACTTGATCCATAAATCAGATTATTAGGTCAATGTCACAAAGGATAACAGTTTCTCTCTCCCATTGCATAGGCTATGTCTGTCTGAGGAACAAGGGTATCTGTTGGAGGAGACTTGCAAATCTCTTATTGTGAATTGTGACTTTCAAAACTCAATTTCTCCACCTAGAAGATTTAAAAATGGTATATCAGCTATTCCCATCAAGGCAATGAGTGACCGTAACTGAAACTATGGGTAAATAATTTTGGTGAAATATAACCCTAGGTAAAAGGAGATGAAAAGTTGAGTTAGGAAGCAGTAGAGTACCAAGGATCAGGAAAAGTGACCTGAGAAGAAACTGATTCACATAAGAGATTCAGTCTGTTGGTCATTGGAAACTGAAGATGTTTGAGGAGCTTTGGCAATCAGAAATGGGCCTAAGATCAATTAGAAATTTATTAGGAGCACAGAAAAGCATACTACAAGTAATCCAACTGTTTAGAGTAATAGAAGGGATGTGGGGTCATTGACACTGAGTCAAAATCATCAGTTCTGAGAGTCTCAGTGTCAACCACATTCCCCAGTCCTTTGCAACTAGTTCTAAGAGAACTTTCAGAAGTTCAGGAAAGGAACTTCTCCCTGGGAGGAAGTGTTCTTCCTCTTTTTGAATAGAGCAAGATATGCAAATTGTGTCCCTCCCTACTGGGATGAAAAGCAGCCCCAAACCTGTACCTGTACCTTTTGGGGGAAACAAACTCAAGCTCTCTGTGTCCTTCCCCTCAGAGGACTAAGCTGGAAACTCACCATGAAATTTAGGCTGAACTGGATTTTCCTTCTCACCATTTTCCAAGGTAGTTTTATGGAGAGGAAGGGACAATGTGAAGTGGTGAGTTCATGTGACTATTGACTTTAATGCAGTATCTCTGTGTTTCAGGTGTCCAGTGTGATGTGGAGCTGGTGGAGTCTGGGGGAGATGTAATACAGCCTGGGGGATCTCTGAGTCTCTCCTGCAAAGCTTCTGGATTTACTTTAAGCAGCTACTACATGAGTTGGGTCCGCCAGCCTACAGGGAAGGGACTGGAATGGGTTGCAGGCATTAGCAGTGGTGGAAGTAAATACTATGCAGACTCTGTGAAAGACCGATTCACCATCTCCAGAGATAATGGCAACAGCATCTTATATCTACAAATGACTTCCGTTGAGACTGAGGACACAGCTGTGTATTACTGTGCAAGAGACACAGTGAGGAAAAGGAATGTGAGACCAGATAAAAACTTCCCCTGCCAGGAGGTGAAATATCAGTGAGGTAAGAAGTGGAGTGAGCTAATGATGCAGAAAGTAAAAGATGCCTATATCCAGGAACAGGTGTAGAGTGAATTTCTATTTATGGCTTGTGTCGTTGTTGTTTTTTTATTCTATCCCAGGAGAAATCAACTTTTCCAGTAGCTAGCTATCATTCTTAGTGCCTCACTCTCAGTCCCACCTCTACCCCATAATCAATTGGTAGTTACATATTGTCCATTCTACTTTTATCACAAATCTACTATACTCTCCCTTCTCTCCTCAAGGTACTGCAACCACCCTGAGGTAGGCCTTTACTAACTCATGCCTGGACTATTATGCTAGCTTGATGTTTGTTCTCCCAGCTTTAGTATTCTCTTCACTCCAGTCCACACTAAACTCAGCTATTAATACTACCTTCCTAAAACATAAATCTGGCCATTT
This sequence comes from Phascolarctos cinereus, assembly GCF_003287225.1. Taxonomy (NCBI): domain Eukaryota; kingdom Metazoa; phylum Chordata; class Mammalia; order Diprotodontia; family Phascolarctidae; genus Phascolarctos; species Phascolarctos cinereus. The sequence goes on from NW_027555736.1 coordinate 254,675,459, forward strand.
CCCCCAAGTTCTGTGATTCCAGAATAAAATATAAATTCTGATTTGCCTTTTAAATCCTTTTATAGCCTGGCTCCTTCCTGTCGTATTCTACCTTAGTCCTTTGCACATACTCATTAATCCAATGACACTGATCTCCTTGCTGTTCCTTTCACAACAGATTCCATCTCTCTACTGTGTATTTTCACTGGCTGGAATTCTTTTCCTCCTCAACCCTGCCTCCTGGCCCTGTTGACCTCCTTAAATCTTACCTAACATACTCCCCACCTTCTACTTTTCCCATCCTCTCTAATTCCAGCTTTATGCTGCATATATACATATACATACACACACAGAGATATAGATAGATAGATAGATAGATAGATAGATAGATAGATAGATAGATAGATAGATAGTGCATTATTATTTCAATGTTCTCTCTGTGAATGAGACTGACCTCCTTAAAAACAGGTACAATTGTTTCCCTTACTTCATACCCCACTACTTAGCGCTGTGCTTGTCACATAGTTTACAATGCTCAATAAATAAATACTTGCTGCTGATTTGACCTTCTGTTCCTTTTTGAATTTGGCTCCCCCATATTGCTGAGCTCTGTTCTATTTGTGATTTCCATGTTATAGACATAATGAGTAAATTCTCTGACATTTTAATATTTCTATATGAGGTATGACAAATTATTGCAGTATTGTTATGAGTCAAATTTAAGAAAAAAGGTAAATTAAGGCACCTTCTCTAAGCAAGAATACTTTCTATTATCAAGGCTGGTAACCTGGGAACAAGATGGGTCAAAACTGCCTCGGTCTCCAGCCAAAGATCCCAAGCGAAAAACAGCCCCCCTTGTATAGATTTTGGCAAGTACAAAACCAAGAACAGAACAGGATAGGTGATATGAAAGGCAGAGGTGTACATGACTTTTTACATAGGTGAAGTGTGGGGAACAACATGATTGTTTGGAAATTTGGAGTGGATCCTAACACCAATCTTCCTCTTTTCCTGTTTGTGACTAAGAAGTGGTTGTTTGAGTCGATTTTCATGTTTGAAAATAATGGTCTAGACTTCTTCGGATAGCAAACCAGATATCCTGAAGGATAGTTTGGTGATGTAAAGATAGTAGGCCCAATTCCCTTATGGCAAGCCATATTCCCTCAGGGTTAGCAGAATTCCTTCAGACAAGAATACACACTGATTAGCAAGAGAAGAGAATTCCAAACCTTAACCCCTTACAGGTCAGCTGAATTCTGAACTAAGTTCAGAGACATAGAACCATAAGTACTCAGTTATAGGGCATAATCAATTAATTGTAAATAAGATCAATGAGAAAATGATATAGGATCCACTGTAATCTTCTCAGTACCACATGCATACAGCAATATCACATGCATAGATTAAAAATGCCTTTACATAGAGAGTAAAGAGTGTCCCACTCACAACTTGTAATCAAGTATAAAAAAAAGTGTTTATAGCTTTAGGTGCTGTAAGTAATTTCATTAATCAACCTGAGAGGATTTTTAGGCCTAGAATTAGGAAAGAACTGACTCTACGTGAGGAAGTTCTAGGAACTGGCTGACCAATAGAGTCCCAAAACTATTAAAGCAGATGGGTAAACACTGCAAGAGTGACTTAATAAAAAGAATTTCAGTTCATTTTTAAAAGTAAGGAAATTCTAGTTACTCTTCTCAGGTGCCCTCTTACCCTGACACCTGAGCTTTTTGCCCTGAACAGCAATTAGTCACTTGTCACAGGCACCTGTGTCCCTGACACTGTTTATTTTCCGGAGAGCATGAGAGAGAGAAAGAGATATGCTGGCCATGTGGTTAACAGGTTCAGAACCAGTTCCATTCATTGATCTGAGTACCAGGGTTTTATACCCCATTCGTAGGAAGAAAACCCAGAGTGGAAAAAGCCAAATATCAACAATAATTTTCCTCCTTTTAACAGTAACTGGGGGGAGTCCCCCCTGGAGTTGTCTCCTCACTTCCTGGTTATCTTTCAAGGTTTGTTGAAAATCCTTCATCTTCTCAAGGGAAAGACAGCACCTGGGAGAGGTCAGAAAGCCTACATTCTGACCTACGTGGCTCTTAGATAATGGACATGAACAGGAATAACCTGGCCTGACCTGAATCCTCAAACCCATCAGTGCAAGCCCTCAACAGTCACTGCCTCCCCAGCAATGTTTACTCCACTGGCACCAGAACAGAAATGTTTAGAAAAGATTTTCGATGAAGTCAGCATGGTTGACATCTTGGAAAGTGAGGATTCCACTCATCTAAAATTAATAAAAAGAACTGTGCTTGGTGTCTTGTTTACCAAACTCCATTTCTGATCATGCATTCAGTATTCAAAATGTCTGTTCATGGATATAGATATTCTGGTACTGACAAACATTGATGAGCATTAAAATTTATTATTATTAATTTTGCACTTAATAGTATTTTTTGTTTTCCAATTACTTGTAAAGATTGTTTTCAACATTCATTTTTAGAAGATTTTGAATTCCAAATTTCTCTCTCTCCCTCCTTTGTAACATATACAATCATGTTAAATATATTTTCATTTTAGCCATATTATGAAAGAAGAATTAGAACAAAAGGGAAAAAACCAGGACAAAGATATCTTCTTGTAGTCATCCTTATTCTCTGAGAATAATTGTTTCCTGTACCATCTCTCTCTTTTCCCCCTTTGCCTACCGCAACCTATTCTAAAACTTATTTCTGTTTCTTTAAAATTTATGTTTTCCTCTGATGCCCACATGTTTGCTACAAGCCTTGAGGTAATAATAGCATTAAATGGCTAGTCTAGCTCTGGAGCTGAAAAAGACCTCTGGCTGGATCTAGTCTAATCTCTCACAAAGAGAAAACTAAAGGTAAGGGAATTAAAAGATTCTTTGTAGATCACAGTGTCAAAGTGTTAAAGGTAGAATTTGAAACCAAGTCATCTGACTTCAGACAGTTAGGTCAGTTGGTACAGATTATGGCACAATAATAAGATAAACTTATGTTAACCCAAAAGAGTATTGGTCTAAATGTATTTAATTACCTCAGAGGAAGTTGAGAGGGAGATTATGGTAAACTACAAAGAGAATATAATAGAATCTCTCTCTCTCTCTCTCTCTCTCTCTCTCTCTCTCTCTCTCTTGGCTAGGCAAAGGGGTTAAGTGAGTTGCCCAGGGTCACACAGTTAGTTAAGTGTTATGTGTATGGGGCTGGATTTGAACTCAGATTCTCCTGAATCCAGGGCCAGTGTTCTATCCAGTGTGCCACCTAGCTGCCCCTAGAATCTCTCTTTCTAAAAGCTGAGGAAGAAGAAATGGGGGGGTCAGTTTATAGGAGAGAGCTGATTTGACATGAAGCAGACTCCTTTTATTGATAAATAGTACAATAACTCCCTTAAATTATAGGGAAAAAAATTGAACCACAGAAGTTTAGAACATTATAAATTTACTGGGCTAAAAATAAATTAATTAGTGGTTTTAAGGGGAGTAGAGTGAATGTAAGTAGAGAGCTGGCATATCTTTCTCTTTTTTTAATATAAATTTATTTATTTTTAGTTTTCAACATTCCCTTCCACAAGTTTTTGAGTTCCAAATTTTCACTCCATCTCCCCCCTCCCTCCACCCCAAGATGTCATGTGTTCCAAATATCCCTTCCATACTCTGTCCTCTCTTCTATCTCTCTCCCCTTCTCTTATCCCCTTCCCCTTCTATTTTCCTGTAGGGCAGGATAGACTTCTGTACCCCATTTCCTATATTTATTTCCCAGTAGCATGTGAAAACATTTTTTTTAAATCATATGTTTTTAAAACTTTAGGTTTCAAATTTTCTCTCTTCCTCCCTCCCCATCCACCCTCATTGAAAAGGCAAGCAACTCAATGTAAGTTGCACATGTGCAGTTATGCAAAACATTTCCACAGTAGACATGTTGTGAAAAACTAACTCTATTTCCCTTAATCCGATCCTGCCCTCCCATTTATTCTATTCTTTCTTTTGATCCTGTCTCTCCTCAGAAGTATTTACTTCTGATTAACCCCTTTCCCAATCTGCCCTCCTCTGTTTCATCCCCCTGCTCTCTTGTCCCCTTTCCCCCCCTATTTTCCTGTAGGGTAAGACAGATTTCCATACCCAATTGAATGTGTATGTTATTCCCTCCTTAAGCCAAATCCTATGAGAATAAGATTCACTCATTCCCTCTCACCTTCCCCTGTTTCCCCTTCCACTGTAAGAGACTTTTCTGTTGTTTTTTTGTGAGATAATTTACCCCATTCTACCTCTCCCTTTCTTCTTCTCCAATATAATCCTCTCTCATCCCTTCATTTTATTCTCCAGATATGACCCCTTAATCTTCAACTCACCCTGTGCCCTCTATCTATCTATCTACATATACATACATATAATTTTTTTCCTCCAACTACCCTGATACTGACAAAGGTCTCATGAGTTATAAATATCATCTTTCCATGCAGGAATGTAAACAGTTCAATCTTAATAAGTCTCTTATGATTTCTCTTTCCTGTTTACCTCTTCATGTTCCACTGGAGTCCTGTATTTGAAAGTCAAATTTTCTATTCAGCTCTGGTCTTTTCATCAGGAATGCTTGAAAGTCCTCTATTTCACTGAATGACCATTTTTCCCCTGAAGGATTATACTCAGTTTTGCTGGGTAGGTGATTCTTGGTTGTAATCCTATCTCCTTTGCCCTCTGGAATATTATATTCCATGCCCTGTGGTCCTTTAATGTAGAAGCTGCTAAATCTTGTGTTATCCTGATTGTGTTCCCACAGTACTTGAACTGTTTCCTTCTGGCAGCTTGTAATATTTTCTCCTTGACCTGGGAACTCTGGAATTTGGCTACAATATTCCTAGGAGTTTTCCTTTGGGGATCTCTTTCAGGAGGAGATCTGTGGATTCTTTCAATTTCTATTTTGCCCTCTGGTTCTAATATATCAGGGCAGTTTTCCTTGATAATTTCTTGAAAGATGATGTCTAGGCTCTTTTTTTGATCATGGCTTTCAGATAGTCCAATAATTTTTAAATTCTCTCTCCTGGATCTATTTTCCAGGTCAGTTGTTTTTCCAATGAGATATTTCACATTGTTTTCTAATTTTTCATTCTTTTGGATTTGTTCTACTGTGTCATGATTTCTCATAAAGTCACATCTTCCAATTGCTCTATTCTAATTTTTAAGGAAGTATTTTCTTCAGTAAGCTTTTGGACTTCCTTTTCCATCTGGCCAATTTTGCTTTTTAGGGCATTTTTCTCCTCATTGGCTTTTTGGACCTCTTTTGCCATTTGGGTTAGGCTATTTTTTAAGGTGTTATTTTCTTCAGTATTTTTTTGGGTCTCCTTTAGCATCACTCTCAGTTTTTCCTCTACTTCTCTAACTTGCTTCTCAAAATGTTTTTGAGCTTTCCATGGCCTGGGACCAATTCATATTTTTCTTGGAGGCTTTGGATGTAGGGCTTTGACTTTGTTGTCTTCTTCTGGTTGTATATTTGGTCTTCTTTTTCACCAAAGTAAGATAATATAGTCTGACTCTTTTTGCCCTGCTTGCTCATGATCCCGGCCAATTACTTGAGTTTTAAACTCTTTGTTAAGGTACGAATCTGCTTCCAATGTGGAGAATGTACTGTCCCAAGCTTTGGGGGTTTGTACAGCTGTTTTCAGAGATACTTGTAGGGACCTGTAAATTTTCAGTTCTTCCAAGGTGGTATGATAAGGGGCAAGGTGTTTACTCCTTTCCTGGCCTGCAACTACAAGTACTCCTTTCTGTCCTGTAACTGTGAGGAGGGGCTTCTCTCCTCAATCACTACAAGCTCCAGCAAGCCAGTGCTCCTCCTCACCCCAGCACCGCTGCCCAGAACTGTGGCCCAGATCCAAACATGGGCAAAGGAAGAAATTCCTGCCTCAGCACTGGCAAAGAGATCCCTGTAATCTCTCTCTGATCAGCCACTGGATTTCCCCTCAGTCTGTGGACCGGAAGCTCGGGAAGCAGCTGCCCCCCCCCCACCAAGGCCATGCTCTTGGGGAATGGAGCTGAAACCCCGCCTTCCTTTCTCAGGCACCTACAGAAACAGACTTTTCCCACTGACCTTCTAATTTGTCTTTGACATTCATGGATTGAGGAATCTGGAAACCTCCACAGCTGCCTGAGATTCAGTCCTCTGAGGCCTGCTCCAGGTTTGCTGTAGCCTGCGAGTCCACACTGGGGCCTGTGCACCCATGCTGTGCTGCTCTACCAGCCTGGCGGGACACCTTTCTGATCAATCATCCCGGTTGTCTTGGGCTGGAAATTTGTTTCACTCTGTCTGTTTGCAGGTTCTGCTGCTTCAGAATTTGTTTAGAGCCATTTTTTATGAGTATTTGGAGGGGTTTGGAGGAGAGCTCAAGCAAGTCACTGCTTTCACTCCGCCATCTTGGCTCCACTCCCCCATATCTTTCTTTCATGGGATATGTGCTTCCTATAATTTAATTTTGCACTGCATATACCAGGGGCCCTTCCAGGCCATAGAAGATCTCTCGAAAGTCAGACCCACTTGGCTGCCTGAAGGCAGAAAATGGAAAAAAAAATGTGGTAGGATCATCTAAGACAGAATACTCAGTTTTCCTGTTACAGTTAAACCAAACTACTGACTGTTGACTATCATAATATGTGGACAACTATTTGTTACTTTCTTGTCTATGCCCAAAACAGAATAGCTAAGGAAGGGTGAAGTTTATCAAATACTCATCGCACAGTGTGGCTGTTATTGTGCACAGTGTTCTTTTGGTTCTGCTCATTTCACTCAGCATCACATCATACAAGTCCTTCCAGGTTTTTCTGAATTCATCATGTTCATCATTTCTTATAGCACAATAGTGTTGCATTACATTCACACATACCACAACTTGCTCAGCCATTCCTCAATTGATGGGCATCCTCTCAGTTTCCAATTCTTTGCCACCACAAAAAGAGCTCCTATAAATATTTTTGTACATGTGGGTCCTTCTCCCATTTGCATGATCTCTTTGGGATACAGCCCTAGAAGTGCTATTGCTGGGTCAAAAGGTATGCACATTTTTATAGCCCTTTGGGCATAGTTCCAAATTCTTGTCCAAAATGGTTGAATCATTTCACAACTCCACCAACAATGTATTAGTATTCCAATTTTCCCATATCTTCTCCAACATTTATCATTTTCCTGTTTTGTCATGTTAGCCAATCTGATAGGTGTGAAATGGTACCTCAGAGTTGTTGGTACTATATAGAAATGCCAGTGATTTATGTGGGTTTATTTTATAGCCTGTAACTTTGATAAAGTTGTTTATTATTTCAAGTAGTTTTGTACTTGATTATCTAAGCATATCATCATGTCATCTGCAAGGACTCATAGCTTTGTTTCTTCTCTGCCTATTCTAATACCTTCAATTTCTTTTTCTTCTCTTATTGCTAAAGCTAACGTTTCCACTATGATACTGAATAACAGTGGTGATAATGGACATCCTAGTTTCACCACTGATCCCATTGCAAATACTTCTAGTTTGTCGACATCACATATTATGCTAGCTGAAGGTTTTAGATAGATGCTATTTATTATTTTAAGGAAGACTCCATTTATACCTATGGTTTCCAGTGTTTTTAATAGGAATGGGTGTTGTATTTTACCAAAATCTTGGGATGTTTTGTTGTTTTGTTGATATGCTCAGTTATGCTGATAGTTTTCCTAATATTGAACCAGTCCTGCATTCCTGGTATAACTACTACCTGGTCATAGTGTATTATTCTTGTGATAAGTTTCTGCAAACTATTTGCTAGTATTTTGTTTAAAATTTTTACATCTGTAAGTAAAATTACATCTCTAATGAATATTAGAGAAATTAGTCTATAATTTTATTTCTTTATTTTGACTCTTCCCGGTTTAGGTATCAGCACCATATTTGTATCATAAAAAGAATTTGGTAAAACTCCTTCTACACCTATTTTCCCAAATAGTCTGTATAGAATTGGAATTAATTGCTCTTTAAATGTTTGATAGAATTCACATGTAAATCCATCTGGCCCTGGAGATTTTTTCCTAGGGAGTTCATCAATGGCTTGTTCAATTTCTTTTTCTAAGATGGGGTTATTTAAGTATTTTCCTTCCTCTTCTATTAATATGGGCAATTTATATTTTTGTAAATATGTATCCATTTCACTAAGATTGTTGAATTTGCTGGCATACAGTTGGGCAAAATACTTCCTAATTGTTGTTTTAATTTCCTCTTTCTTGGTGGTAGCTTCACTCTTTTCATTCTTGATACTAACAATTTGGTTTACTTCTTTCTTTTTTCTAATTAAATTAACCAAAGGTTTATCTATTTTATTGTTTTTTTTTTCAAAGAAACCCAGCTCTTAGTTTTATTTACTATTTCAATAGTTTTCTTAATTTCAATTTTTCTTAATTTTCCTTTTTGTTTTTCAATACTTTTAATTTGGTGTTTAATTGAGGATTTTTAATTTGTTCTGTTTCTAGTTTTTGTAGTTGTATGCCCAATCTCCTCTTTTTCTATTTTATTTATGCAAGCATTTAGAGATATAAAACTTTCCGTAAGAACTGCTTTCGCTGCATCCCATAAGTTTTGGAACGTTGTCTCATTATTATTGCTCTCTTGAATGAAATTATTGATTGTTTCTACAATTTGTTACTTGACCCAATCATTTTTTAGGATTAGATTATTTAGTTTCCAATTATTTTTTAGTCTATCTTTCCATGGCCTTTTATTACACATAATTTTTATCGCATCATGATCTGAAAAGGTTGCATTTGATATTTCTGCCCTTCTGCATTGGATTGTGAGGTTTTTATGCCATATTAAGTGATCAATTTTTGTGTGTGTGCCTTGTATCACCGAAAAAAAGTATATTCCTTTCTATCCCCATTCAGTTTTCTCCTGACACCTATCATACCTAACTTTTATAATGTTCTATTCACCTCCTTAACTTCTTCTTGTTCATTTTGTGGTTAGATTTATCTATTTCAGAGAGGGGGAGGTTGAGTTCCCCCACTAGTATAGGTTTGCTACCTATTTCTTCCTGTAACTCGCTGAACTTCTCCTCTAAGAATTTGGATGCTACACCATTTGGTGCCTACATGTTTAGTAATGATATTACTTCATTGTCTATGGTGCCTTTTAGCGGGATGTTGTTTCCTTCCTTATCTTTTTTGATAAGATCTATTTTGCTTTTGCTTTGTCTGAGATCAGGATTGCTACTCCTCTTTTTTACTTCAGCTGCAGCATAATATATCCTGCTCCAGCCTTTTACCTTTACCTTCTATGTGTCACTGTTTTTCAAATGCGTTTCCTGTAAAGAACATGTTATAGGATTATGGTTTTTAGCCTTTTCTGCTATTCATTTCTGTTTTATGGGAGAGTTCATCCCATTCACATTCACAGTTACAAGTACTATGTGTGTCTGTTCCTCCATCTGTTTTTCCCCCGTTTATGTTTTTTTGTCCTTTCTCCTTTTGCTTAGTGTTTTGCTTTTGACCCCTGTGTCCTTTGGTACCTCTTCCCTTCTGTCAGCCCTTTCCCTTTTCTTCCCCTTTCCCCTTACTGTTTCTTCCCTCCCTTTTATCCCCCTCCCTTTTCTTTCCTCTTTCCCATCCTATTGCCTATAAGGCAAGTTAGATTTCTATACCTAACTCATTATGTTATTTCTTTCTTGAGCTAAATCTAACGAGAGTAAGTTCAAACAATACTCATCCCTCTCCCTTCTTTCCCTCTCCTGTAATAGGTTTTTGTGTTTTTTCCTGTACTGTAATTTATCCTTGTCTGTCTGTTCCTTTCTCAGTACATTTTCTTAGATCATACTAATTGACTTACTCATCCTCACTGACTTGCCCATCTTCACGGAGGCACTCAGAGGTCCTGGTGTTGGTGTTTGTGTGCTCTACCACCTGGGCTTCATGATTTCCTCTTGTTGGCAGTTGGAGGCTGCAGGGTTCTGACAGATTACCTGGTGTCAGGATGAAATCAGCAAGGCTGGAACTTTAGTAGACTCTAGGTTGCTTTCTTCAGCTCCTTTCAGATGAATGCTGCAGGATGTTTATCCACCTGGGGCCCCTTGCAGTGCTGCCTCCCTTATATCTGCTGAGGCACTTTGCTGTAGAATGCCTAGGCACCAGGATGTCCTCCTGGGTGCTAAAGTGAGGCTGGGCTACTGCTCTGCTGCTCCCCATCTTTCATTTGGTTCAGCTGTAAGGGTTTTTTTCTGGGGTGATATTTTCTGGGTTTTAAGAGCTTCATAGGGGATTATAAATGTCCCATCTTTAAAAAAAAAAGAATGTGGAAGTGAGAATGGAAACATGTTTCTGAGTATACAATTAAATATTCAGCATGTGGCAGCAGAGCCAGATATTCTGGGTGATGAGAATGGTACTTAACTATGAGAATCATCTCATAGAAATCTGAGTCATCCTTGCTCCATAAATCAGATTATTAGGTCAATGTCACAGAGGATAACAGTTTCTCTCTCCATTAAATAGGCTATGTCTCTCTGAGGAACAAGGTATTGTTGGAGGAGACTTGCAAATCTCTTTTTGTGAACTGTGACTTTCATAACTCGATTTCTCCACCTAGAAGATTAAAAAAGGTATATGAGCTATTCCTATCAAGCAATGAGTGAGTATAACTGAAACTATGGGTAAATAATTGAGGTGAAATATAATCCTAGGAAAAGGAGATGAAAAGTTGAGTTAGGAAGCAGTAGAGTGCCAAGAGACCTGAGAAGAAACTGATTCACAAAAGAGATTCAGTCTGTTGGTCATTGGAAATGGAAGATGTTTGAGGAGCTTTGACAATCAGAAATGGGCCTAAGATCAATTAGAAATGTATTAGGAGGGCAGAAAAGCCTACTACATGTCATCCAACTATTTAGAGTATTAAGTAATGTGGGATGACACTGAGTCAAAACCATCAGTTCTGAGAGTCTCAGTGTCAACAACATTCCCCAGTCCTTTGCAACTAGTTCTAAGAGAACTTTCCGAAGTTCAGGAAAGAAACTTCTCACTGGGAGGAAGAAGGTGTTCTTCCTCTTTTTGAATAGAGCAAGACATGCAAATTGGGTCCCTCCCTACTGGGATGAAAAGCAGCCCCAAACCTGTACCTGTACCTCCTCTGGGAGACAAACTCAAGCTCTCTGTGTCCTTCTCTGCAGAGGACTAACCTGGAAACTCACCATGAAATTTAGGCTGAACTGGATTTTCCTTCTGACCATTTTCCAAGGTAGTTTTATGGAGAGGAAGGGACAATGTGAAGTGGTGACTTCATGTGACTATTGACTTTAATGCAATGTCTCTGTGTTGCAGGTGTCCAGTGTGATGTGGAGCTGGTGGAGTCTGGGGGAGATGTGATACAGCCTGGGGGATCTCTGAGTCTCTCCTGCAAAGGTTCTGGATTTACTTTCAGCAGCTACGATGAATGGGTCCGCCAGGCTTCAGGAAAGGGACTGGAATGGGTTGCAAGATTAGCATGGTGTAAGTACATACTATGCAGACTCTGTGAAAGGATTCACCATCTCCAGAGATAATGGCAACAGCATGTTATATCTACAAATGACTTCCCTTGAGACTGAGGACACAGCTGTGTATTACTGTGCAAGAGACACAGTGAGGAAAAGGAATGTGAGACCTGATAAAAACTTCCCCTGCCAGGAGGTGAAGTGTCAGTGAGGCAAGAAGTGGACTGAGCTCATGATGACAAATAAAAGATGCCTATATCCAGGAACAGGTGTAGTGAATTTCTATTTATGGCTTGTGTGTTTTTTTTCTTCCCAGGAGAAAGCAACTTTTCCAGTAGCTAGCTATCATTCTTAATGCCTCACTCTCAGTCCCACCTCTACCCCATAATCAATTGTATTAGTATATCCATTCTACTTTTCAGAATCTACTGTACACTCTCCTTCTCTCCTCAAGGTACTGCAACCACCCTGAGGTAGGCCTTTACCAACTCATACCTGGACTATTGCTAGCTTGATGGTTGTTCTCCCAGCCTTAGTACTCTCTTCACTCCAGTTCACACAAACTCAGCTATTAATATCACCTTCCTAAAATAGATCTGACAGTTTTTCCCAATTCTGGTGAATCCAGAATAAAATATAGTTCTGATTTGGCTTTTAAATCCTTTTCTAGTATGGCTCCTTCCTGTGTTATTCTACCTTAGTCTTTCCACATGCTCATCAATCCAATGACACTGATCTCCTTGCTGTTCCTTTCACAACAGATTCCATCTCTCTACTGTGTATTTTCACTGGCTGGAATTCTTCTCTCCTCATCCCTGCCTCCTGGCCCCCTTGACCTCCTTAAACTTACCTAAAATACTCCCCACCTTCTACTTTCCCATCCTCTAATTCCACCTTTATGCTGCATATATACATATACACATACAACCACAGATATAGATAGATATAGAGTGCTTATTATTTCAATGTTGTCTCTCTGAATGAGTGACTCCTTAAAAAAGGTACAATTTTTGCCTTTCTTCATATCCCAGTACTTAGCGCTGTGCTTGGCACATAGTTTACTATGCTCAATAAATAATACTTGTGCTGATTTGACCTTCTGTTCCTTTTTGAATTTGGCTCTCCATATTGCTGAGCTTTGTTCTATTTCTGATTTCCATGTTATACATAATGAGTAAATCTCTGACATTTTAACATATCCATATGAGGTATAAATTATTGAGTATTGTTATGAATTAAATTTAACAAAAAGGTAAATTAAGGCACCTTTCTCTAAGCAAGAATATTCTATATCAAGGCTGGTAACCTGAGAACAAGATGGGTCAAAACTGCCTCAGTCTCCAGCCAAAGATCCCAAGCAAAAAACAGCTCCCTTTATAGATTTTGGCTAGTACAGAACAAAGAACAGAACAGGATAGGTGACATCAAGGGCTTGAGGTCAACATGATTTTTTACATAGGTGAGTGTGGGGAACAACATGATGTTTGGAAATTTGGAGTGGGGCCTAACACCAACCCTCCTTCTTTCCCATTTATGTCTAAGAAGTGGTTATTTAGTCTACTTTCATGTTAGAAGAGTGGTCTAGACTTCTTCTGATTGCAAACCAGATAGCCCTGAAGGATAGTTTTGTAGGGTAAAGATATTAGACCCAATTCCCTCATGGCAAACCATATTCCCTCAGGGTTAGCAGAATTCCTTCAGACAGGAATACACACTGATTAGCAAGAGAACTGGATTTCAAACTTAACCCTTACAGGTCAGCTGAATTCTGAACTAAGTTGAGAGACATAGAACCATAACTAAGTACTCAGTTATAGGGCATAATCAATTAATTGTAAATAAGATAATGAGAAAATGATACAGGATCCATTTTAATCTTCTCAGTATTATATGCATACAGCCATATCACATGCATTATCATAGATTAAAAATGCCTTTACAAAGACTAAAGAGTGTCCCACTCACAACTTGTAATCAAGTATTAAAAAAATGTTTATAGCTTTAGCTGATGTAAGTAATTTCATTAATCAACCAGAGGATTTTTAGGCTTGAAGTATGAAAGGAACTGACTCTACATGAGGAAGTTGTAGGGACTGGCTAACCAATAGAATCCCAAAACTGTTAAAGCAAATGGGCAAACCCTGCTCAAATGAATTATTAAAAAGGATTTAAATTCATTTTTAAAAGTAAGGAAATTCTAGTTGCTCCTCTCAGGTGCCTTCTTACCCTGACACCTGAGCTTTTTGTACTCAATAGCAATTAGTCACTGCCTCCTCAGCAATGTTGACTCCATTGGCACCAGAACAGAAATGTTTAGAAAAGATTTTCAATGCAGTCATCATTGCATGCATCTTGGAAAGTGAGGATTCAGCTCATCTAAACTTAATGAAAAGAACTGTGCTTGGTGTCTTGTTTACCAAACTCCATTTCTGATCACCCATTCAGTATTCAAAATGTCTGTTCATGGATGTAGATATTCTGGTACTGACAAACATTGATGAGCTTTAAAATTTAATATTATTATTTTTGCACTTAATAGTATTTTATGTTTTCCAATTGCATGTAAAGATTGTTTTCAACATTCATTTTTACAAGATTTTGAATTCTGAATTTTTCTCCCTCCCTCCTTTGTAACAGATACAATCATGTTAAATATATTTTCATTAGTCATATTATGAAAGAAGAATCAGAACAAAGGGAAAAATCAGGACAAAGAAAAAAAAAAAATAGTGAAAATAGTATGCTTTGATCTGCATTCAGACTCCATAGTTCTTTCTCAGTTGGATACCATGATTCATCTTGAGTCCTTTGGAAATATTTGGATCATTGTGTTGCTGAGAAAGAGCTAAGTCCATCACTGATCATCAAAAATATAGCTGTTACTTGTACAACTTCTTCTGGTTCTGCTCACTTTACTTTGTATCAGTTCAAGTAAGTGTTTCAGGTTTTCTGAAATCATCTTGCTTTTATTTCTTATAGCACAATAATATTCCATCAAATCATATATCACAGCTTATTTAGCCATTCCCCAGTTCATATATATCACCTCAATTTCCATTTCTTGCCACAACATAAGGATACCCTTTAATCCACTGCTAGGTCTATATCCAATGAGAATAAAAAAAGGGGAAAGGACCTACTTGTAAAATTTAACTGTGTTACATAATGTATGGAATTTTTCTTTCTTTTAAAGATTATGAAGCAGTGACTGAAAAATGAAAATACAAGTCCTGTGCCAGTGAAGGAAAAAAAAACACACAAAATTGACATAGTTCAGATTCTATGCATTATACAAGATTTCACAATATCAATGTGAAAATAATTTGTTTTTGGAAAGGTCCTAATGGACCTTGCAAACCCTTACCCTTACTTTCCCATCTTCACCCCTTCTCCCCATGAATAAGAGCACTGACCCACCCCTTTCCTACTCAGTACAAAAGAAAGAGAAGTAAATAAGAGCAGGGAAAAGATACTCTATTTCCTGAGGACATAGTGATGGCAGACTTGGAGCTCTGAGTAAGGAGAGTGGTGCTTATTTGGAAGTTCAGTCAAAATGCTCTGACAGTGTAGAAGACAAACTCATGCCCCATAAGGGCATAATGTGCTCAAAGTAAGTTGAGGGGGAGGTTATTATAAACTGCAAAGAGAATATAGTAGAAGTCTCTTTCTAAATGCTGTAGAAGAAGAAATGGGGGTTGGTTTCTTGGGTGCTATGTCACTGTCCCACATACATTATGGGCCTATATTAGAAACAGTATATTCCTAGATATAATGGAAGCTTTCTTTATCTCTTGTCCATTTCATGCTTCATTTACTCTAGGTGGAAGAGAGAGATGAGAGAACATGGTTGGCAGTAGAGGTAAAAAATTGGATTCCAATTTAAAAATAAGCAAAAAAAACAAGCAGAAGGAAACACAAGAGCCAAGGGACAGGGGCAGAGACATAGAGGGAAAAAGTACCCATGAGCAGATTCAATTCAAAATCAAGGATAAGAGACACTTAGGGTGCTTCCGTAACCAAAAATTGGAGTGGACTGCCTCAAAAAATATCAGTAACACGAAAAAAGCCTAACATGCATTTTCTTGGTATTGAGAATAATTGGAGTGATGGGGAAGGACAGACACTGTCTTTTGCATCATCAATGTTGCATGTTCTTAGTGTCATAAAATGCTCTCCTGGGTTTTAGAACCAGTTGTGGAGGATCCTTCTCTTTGCAGATCAGGGAGAAGACTAAGCCCAAGGAGGTGGCAGCTGTTTTCCCTTCTATTGAAGGGATGTGGGGGGATATTTTACTCATCCTGATTTATTTCTTGCCCCTGACCCTGATGGCTCTGGAGAAGAAAGTGAGTCTGGTGATTTTGCAGAGCCTTCCACCACTTTAATCCAATTCACTTGCAAGTCTTGACATCACTTTCTTGATGCCATGGTCCCCTTTGAGAATGAAGGACAAACAAGAAGAATGAAGGGAGGAGGACATGGAAACTTCTTTATCCCTTGGTATGAAAACCGGCACAAATCCTCAGGTCTAGGAGAAAAACTTCAGTCTTGTGTGACTTTATTTTTTATCCTGATGACAGATCCTGCAGAGCCTCCACACTGGGATTTGAGTTGAATTGGATGTTTTTAAAAAATACATTTCACATTCAATTCACAGAGCACAACAAGCCTTTCCATTACACAGCGTAATAAAAAAGATGATTGCACTTAAATTGCAAATCTACCACTTACAAAATGCTAATCCCCCCAAATACAGAATGACATTAACCTGTAAATCATGTAAAATTATCATGTAAATGTAATCATGCAAAAAAAAAAATCTTCCCTGGGGATCATCTTGTAGTCATTCCTGTTTTCTGAGAATAATTACTTCCTGTACCATCTCTTTCCTTTCCCCCTTTTCCTACAGCAATCTATTACAAAGCTTATTTATTTCTTTAAAATTTGTGTTGTCCACTGATGCTCACATAGTTGCTACATTCAGTAATAATAGTGTTAAATGGCTTGTCCAGTTGTGGAGCTAATAAAGACCTCCAGGGGCACCTAGTCTAATATCTCACAAAGACAAAACTGAAGATAACGGAATTTAAATGATTCTTAGTAGAACACAGTGTCAAAGGTAAAATTTGAAGCCAAGTCATCTCACTCCCGATAACTAGGTCAATTGGTCCAAATTATGGCACAACAATAAGATAAACTTATGGTTAACCAGAAGAGTATTGGTCTAAATTTATTTAATTTGCTCAAAGGAAGTTGACAGGGAGGTTATGATAAACTGCAAAGAGGATATAATAGAATCTCTCTTCCTAAATGCTGTGGAAGAAGTAATGGGGGGGGTCAATTTCTAGGAGAGGGCTGGTTTGACATGAAGTAGATTCCTTTTACTGATATATAGTACAATAACTTCCTTAAATTATAGGGGAAAAAATTAGACCTCAGAAATTTAGACCATCATGAAGTCAGTGGGCTAAAAATAAATTTATTAGTGTTGTTACGGGGAGTGGAGTTAGTGCAAGTAGAGGTCTCGAGTATCTTTCCTTAATGGGGAATCTCCTTCCTATAATTTAATTTTGCATTGCATATTACCAGGGGCCCCTCCAGGCCAGAGTAAATCTCTGGAAAGTCAGACCCACTGGGCTGCCTGAAGGGAGGAAATGGAAAAAAAAAATGTGATGGGATCATCTAAGACAGAGTTGTCAGTTTTCCTGTTACAGTTAAATCAAACTACTGACTGCTGACTACCACAATATCTACATAACTATTTGCTACCTTTCTTGTCTATGCCCCAAACAGAATAACTAAGAGTTTCTTAGCTTTTCTTAATTATATGGAATCAAGATGATAATTTTATAGCTGTACCTTTAGAAGTTTGGTGTTACTATGATAGGGTATAGATAAGCTTGAGATTTTCATCAGGACAATGCAAGATTTTCTTTCCCTAGGGAAATACTACTTTTGCTCAACTTCATATAACCATATCTTCTATTTTTTAAATTTCTTTAAATTTCTTTTTAAAAATTATGTTAATTTATTTTGATTTATCAATAATCACTTCCATGTGCTTTTCAGTTTAAAATTTTTCTCACCCTTCTTCCCCACTACCCTCCCCAAGAGCGTGCACAATATGATATAGGCTATACATTTACATTCCTATTAAACATATTTTCACATTAGTGGTGTTGTAAGTAAAAATTAAAACCAAAAGGAGTAACCATCAGAAAGAGGAAACAAAACTCAACAGAAGAGGAAAAAAATTGCAATTCAGCTTTCATAGTTCTTTCTTTGGATATTGATAGCATTTTCCATCATGAGGCCTCTAGAGACATCTTCCATCCTTGCATTGCTGGAATGGTTAAGTTTATCAATATTAGTCATCACACAATGTGGCTGTTATTGTTCACAACCTTCTCTTGGCTCTGCTCATTTCACTCAGCATCAGACCATACAAGTCTTTCAGGTTTTTCTGATTTCAGCATGTTCATCATTTCTTATAGCACAATAGTATTCCATTACGTTCATATACCACAACTTGCTCAGCCATTCCTCAATTAATGGGCATCCTCTTAATTTCCAATTCTTTGCCACCACAAAAAGAGCTGCTATGAATATTTTTGTACATGTGGGTCCTTCTCCCATTTGCATGATCTCTTTGGGATACAGCCCTAGAAGTGCTATTGCTGGGTCAAAAGGTATGCACATTTTTATAGCCCTTTGGGCATAGTTCCAAATTCTTCTCCCAAATGGTTGAATCATTTCACAACTTCACCAACAATGCATTAGGTGTTCCAATTTTACCACATCTTCTCCAACATTTATCATTTTCTTGTTTTGTCACGTCAGCCAATCTGATAGGTGTGAAGTGGTACCTCACAGTTCTTGGTAATATATAGAAATACCAATGATTTATGTGGCTTTATTTTATGGCCTGTAACTTTGCTAAAGTTGTTTATTATTTCAAATAGTTTTTCACTTGATTGTCTAAGTATATCATCATGTCATCTGCAAAGAGTGATATCTTTATTTCTTCTCTGTCTATTCTAATACCTTCCATTTCTTTTTCTTCTCTTATTGCTGAAGCTAATGCTTCCAGTACAATTTTGAATAACAGTGGTGATAATGGACATCCTTGTTTCACCCCGATCCTGTTGGAAATGTTTCTAGTGTGTCCACATTACATATTATACTAGCTGAAGGTTTTAGATAGAAGCTATTCATTATGTTAAGGAAGACTCCATTTGTATCTATTCTTTCTACTGTTTTTAATAGGAATGGGTGCTGTATTTTGCCAAAAGCTTTTTCTGTATCTATTGAGATGATCATGTGGTTTCTGTTGGTTTTGGTGTTGATATGCTCAATTACGCTGATAGTTTTCCTGATATTGAACCAGCCTTGCACTCCTGGTATAACTCCTACCTGGTCATAGTGTATTATTCTTGTGATAAGTTGCTGTGATCTATTTGCTAATATTTTGTTTTAAATTTTTGCATCTAAATTCATTAGAGAAATTGCTCTATAATTTTCTTTCTCTTTTTTGACTTTTCCTGGTTTAGGTATTAGCACCATATTTGTATCATAAAAAGAATTTGGTAAGACTCCTTCTACACCTGTTTTCCTAAATAGTGTGTATGGTATTGGAATTAATTGTTCTTTAAATGTGTGACAGAATTCGCATGTAAATCCATATGGCCCTGGAGATTTTTTCCTAGGGATTTTATGAATGGCTTGTTCAAATTCTTTTTCTGAGATGGGGTTATTTAAGTATTTTTCTACCTCTTCTGTTATTCTGGGCAATTTATATATTTGTAAGATTGTTAAATTTGTTGGCATACAGTTGGGCAAAATAGCTTCTAATTATTGTTTTAATTTCCTCGTACTTGGTGGCAGCTTCACTCTTTTTATTCTTGATAATAGTAATTTGGTTTCTTTCTTTTTTTTTTAATTAAATTAACCAAAGGTTTATCTATTTTATTGTTTTTTTTTCATAAAACCATCTCTTAGTTTTATCTATTATTTCAATAGTTTTCTTAATTTCAATTTTCTTAATTTTCCCTTTGGTTTTCAATACTTCTAATTTGGCATTTAATTGAGGATTTTTAATTTGTTCTCTTTCTAGTTTTTTTAGTTGTATACCTAATTCATTGATCTCCTCTTTTTCCATTTTATCTGTGTAAGCATTTAGAGATATAAAACTTCCTCTAAGAAGTGCTTTCACTGCATCCCATAAGTTTTGGTAACCTGTCTCATTATTGTCATTCTCTTGAATGAAATTATTCATTGTTTCTGTGATTTTTTTTGTTTCACCCGATCATTTTTTAGGATTAGATTATTAGTTTCCAACTATTTTTTAGTCTAACTTTCCATGGTCCTTTATTACATATAATTTTTATTGCATCATGACCTGACATGGATGCATTTAATATTTCTGCCTTTTGACATTGGATTGGGCGGTTTTTATGACCTAGTAAATTGTCAATTTTTATGTATATGCCATGTACCGCTGAGAAAAACAGTATATTCCTTTCTATCCCCATTCAGTTTTCTCCAGAGGTCTATCATACCTAACTTTTCTAATGTTCTATTCACCTCCTTAACTTCTTTCTTGTTTATTTTGTGGTTAGATTTCTCTAGTTCAGAGTGTGGGAGGTTGAGGTCCCCCACTAATATAGTTTTGCTGTCTGTTTCTTCCTGTATTTCCCTGAACTTCTCCTCTAAGAATATGGATGCTATACACTTTGGTACCTATGTGAATAGTAATGATATTACTTCTTTGTCTATGGTGCCTTTTAGCAGGATGTTGTTTCCTTTCTTATCACTTTTGAGAAGATGTATTTTTGCTTTTGCTTTGTCTGAGATCAGGATTGGTATCCCCTTTTTTACTTCAGCTGAAGCATAATATATTCTGCTTCAGCCTTTTACTTTTACCTTCTTTGTGTCACTGTTTTTCAAATGTGTTTCCTGTAAACAACATATTATAGGATTATGTTTTTTAATGCATTCTGCTACCCATTTCTATTTTATGGGAGAGTTCACCTTATTCAAATTCACAGTTATAGTTACTATCTGTGTCTTTTTCTCCATATGTTTCCCCCCCATGTATGCTTTTCTTTCTCCTTTCTCCTTTCCCCCCATCACTAGTGTTTTGCTTTTGACCACTGCATCCTTCAGTCCCTCCTCGCTTCTGTTAGCCCTTTCCATTTTCTTCCCCTTTACTCTTACTGCTTCTTCCCTCCTTTTTATGCCCCCTCCCTTTTCTTTCCCCTTTCCCCTTCTACTTCCTATAGGGCAAGTTAGATTTCTATACCTAACTGATTATGTTATTTGTTTCTTGAGATAAATCTGATGAGAGTAAGTTCAAATAATACCCCCTTCCCTTCTTTCCCTCAGCTGTAATAGCTTTTTGTGTCTTTTCCTGTAATATAATTTACCCTTATCTGCCTTCTCCTTACTCAGTACATTTTCTTAGATCAGACTAATCCACTTGCTTGAATCCATTCAACCCACTTGATTAGATTTCTTTTTATCATTACATCAAAGTCAACTTATATCCACCCCCTTTATGTATACTCCTTTAACATGGTGTAATAATACAGTTCTCAAGAGTTGCAAGGGTCATTTTCCCTTGTAGGGATGTAGACAATTTCCCTTTATTAAGACTATATTATATCTTTCTGTCCCAATTACCTTTTTATGTCTTTCTTGAATCTTGTACTTGAAGATCAAATTTTTGGTTGAACTTTGGTCTTTTTATCAGGACGGTTTGGAAGTCCCCTATTTTGTTGAATATTCATCTCCTCCCTTGAAGTATTATGCTTATTTTCACTGAGTGGTTGGTCCTTGGATGCAATCCGAGCTCCTTCACCTTGTGGAATATTGTGTTCCACACTCTATGGTCATTTAATGTGGAAATTGCAAGGTCCTGTGCAGTCCTGACTGTGGTTCCACTATATTCAAATTGCTTTTTTTCTGGCCACTTGCAGTATTTTCTCTTTCATCAGGTAATTTTGGAATTTAGCTATTACATTTCTTGGTGTTTTCAATTTGGGATCTCTTTCAGGTAGTGAGTCGTGGGTTCTTTCTATGGTTATTTTACCTTCTTGTTCCAGAATTTCAGGGCAGTTTTCCTTTAGGATTTCCTGAAAGATACTGCCTAGGCTCCTTTTTTCATCATGATTTTTAGGTAGTGCAATAATTTTTAAGTTGTCTCTCCTGGATCAATTTTCCATGTTAGTTGTTTTAGCCGTGAGATATTTTACATTTTCATCTATTTTTTCTTTTTTTTTTTTGTTTCTGTTTAACTGATTCTTGCTCTGTCATAGAGTCATTAGTCTCCATTTGTCCAATTCTAATTTTTAACAGATTGTTCTCTTCTTTCAGATTTTTTTTACTTCCTTCTCCAATTGGCCAATTGTATTTTTGAGGGATTTGTTTTCTGCAGCATACTTTTTTTTTTCCAGATGGCCAATTGTGTTTTTTAGGGACTTGTTTTCTTCACTGTACTTTTTTTTTCCCAATAGGCCAAGTTTATTTTTTAAGGACTCTTCTACCTCTCTCATTTGACTTTTAAAATCCTTCTTGAGCAGTTCTAAGAATGCTTTTTGGGTTTCAGACCAGTTCATATTCCCTTTTGAGGCTGCAGATGTGGGTTTGTTGACAAAATTGTCCTCTTCAGAATTTCTGTCTTGACCTTCACTCTTCTCTAATATAAATCTATGTGTTTCTTTTTACTCATAGGGTTTCTTTATTCCTTTTCCTTTAAATAGATTAGGCTCTCCTACTGGTGAGGAGAGGGCACTAATCCAAGCTTCATGTGATGGGTGCCTAGGTCTTGGTCACAGGCTTTGTGTGCTGAGGTCTCATGTTGGCAACTGGAGTCTGTAGGGTTCCAGCAGCTTACTTGGTGTTGGGCTGGAATCAGCAAGGCTGGAACTTTCAGGCAATTCTAGGTTACCTGCTTTTCCTTTCCTTTAGCTTTCTTCAGCTCCTTTTAGATGGGTGCTGCAGGGTGTTTATCTGCCTGGGGCCCCTTGCAGTGCTGCCTCCCTCAGATCTGCTGAGGCACTGGGACCACCTTTACTATAGAATGCCAAGGCACATGATGGCTTTCTGAGCTGGTTTCCACTGGTTCACTCATCCTCACTGAGGCACTCAGAGGTCCAGGTGTTGGTGTTTGCTGGCTCTACCACCTGGGCTTCAGGATTTACTCCTGGTTGGCAGTTGGAGGCTGTAGGGTTCTGACAAGTTACGTGGTGTTGGGCTGGAATCAGCAAGGCTGGAACTTTAGTAGAACTCTAGGTTGCTTTCTTCAGCTCCTTTCAGAAGAATTCTGCACGATGTTTATCCACCTGGGGCCCCTTGCAGTGCTGCCTTCCTCAGATCTGCTGAGGAACTTTGCTGTAGAATGCCAAGGCACCAGGATCTCCTCCTGGTGTGCTAAAGTGAGACTGGGCTACTGCTCTGCTGCTCCCCATATTTCTTTTGGTTAAGCTGTTCCGGGATTTTTACTGGGGTGATATTTTCTGGGTTTTGAGAGGTTAATAGAGGAGGGTGAGAGCAACTACCATTTTACTGTGTCATCTTGGCTCCCAGAAGTGGAAGAACTAACCACTTCTTTTAAAAATGCACATAGAGTCTTCCAACTGTCTCCAAATCAACCTTTAATTCCTTCTGCTTCTTACTCTGTATTACCCGAAGGGTGTGTGCCCTAATACTGTCTCTTCTGTCTTTAATTCCTTGTGTCTTCTCACTCAGTACTACACCAAGGGAGTGTGCCCTTGTCTCTTCTCTCTCTTCTCAGTATTAGGGAGAATGCTATCATTCAAATTCCTATTCAAATTTAGCCTTCCTCCTGAAATGACATAATTTGGAAAAAATTCCTACCCTGCTCCCTCCTGAAATGATTTGTTCTGTGGCATGACATTGTTAGCCTCACTTCCATGATATCATTCACCTCTCTCCTGTGATAACACTTGTCAATGGTTTCTTGTAGTGTCTCATTTATGGTATTACATAAAAATTTTCCTCCTTTTCTCCCAGCTTATGATATCATGAGACCCCTGAATACTTCATTTTCAAAGGTTTATAAAGCAATTTAAGGGGGGAAAAAATCACACCCAGATCTTGCCAAAAATGCAGATACTTTCTCTTTATTTTAATTTCATCATTTCCCTGCTAGAGATGACATGTATGTTTTATCTTCAGTTCTCTGGATTCGTGTGTTATTTACTTGAATTCTAAAGTCTTTCAAAAGTATTTTTTCTATACTGGTGTTGTCATTGTGTAAGTTGTTCTTCTAGTGCTACTCCTCTCTGCAGCAGTTCATAGATGTCTTCCCAGTTTTTTTCTGAACCTGTCCATTTCATCAATTCTTGTGCAACAATAATATTCCATTATATTAATATCCCATGATTTATTTAGCAGAACAAGTCCTTACTTTCCTACATAAATGTTAATTAATGTAATAACAATAATTATAATTACCACTATAATTATGTTGTGTGTGCTTCATACACATAATTTCTTATTGTACAATAATATTCTGTTATGTTCATGTTCCACAATTTATTAAACATGTCTTCATTTAATGGACATCTACTTTGTATCCCATTCTTTGCAATTTCTTTTTTCTTTGATCAAATCAGGAACTTCTTCTTTGACACCTGATATTTTCCGCTCTACCAAATACTGGGTTTTTCAAACTCTAAGTTCCATTGTTTCTGATTCTCCCTTGTGTCGTCTGTTCCAGTATTTTCTCTCTTTTTTAAACAATATAAAGTTATTTGATGACTGTTGCCTTATTTGAGGTGAGGACATGCTATTCTTTCTTGTCTACTACTTTTGATAATTTCCATTGATATTCTTGATCTTTTGCTTTTCCAAATACATTTTGTTATTTTTTACAAAGATCTGTAATATAATATTTTGGTCATTTGATTGCGTCAAAAGAGTATATCAGTTTTGATATATTGTCATGTTTATTATATTAACAGGGCCTATCAAAGAGCATTTGATATTCTTCTACCTGTTTACATTGTTATTTATTTCTGTAAGGGACATTTTATAATTTGAATCTATATGGGTCTTTTGTACAGTTCGGTAGGTTGCCTCCAAGATATTTTATGCATTTTGTAGTTATTTGGAATGGAATTTTTTTTTCCATTAGTGCTTATTAGTTTTTGTTTTTATTTTACTATTAGGCAATTTTAAGGTTTCTCTTTTGTTTTTAAGGAAAAGAGTTTTAGTTCAATGAATTATCTTAGTGGAAAGAAACTTTGGACTATGTTGTGTTAACTGAAAAGGAAATCCAATTTTGCTTAGGTTTATTATTTACTTATGCTTATTATTTAATTTGGGATAAACTTATATGTGGAGCATGTCCCAAAGTATAGACGTGTTTTATACACCACTTATCTCTAATTCTACCTCTGAGGTAATTAGAATTAATTGGAATTGAAGTAGAAAATTAATTGGAGTAATTTTTTTTAAAAGCAGCAAGACCAGATGCATATATATATGTAATGTGAAAAGATTTTCAGAATCCTCCCTTCTATAATATTTAAGAATATTCAAATTTGAAATTCTCAATTATTTGAATTTTTGTTATTTTAATATTTTATTCCCTTTATATCTAAATTTTTTGCATTCATTATTTAAAAATTTGACTTCCAACTTCCTTCCCTCCCCTCTTTCACCCTTCAATGACAAGAAGGCAAGCAAATATGCAAATCGTATTTCCATATTATAAATGTGGAAAAAAGAACAGACCAAAAACAAAAACACAGAAGAAAAATGAAGTTTAAAGAAATATGCTTTGATCTACATTTAGATTTCTTCAGTTCTTTCTTTGGAGGTGAAAAGCATTTCTCATCATAAGTGCTTGGGATTGTCTTGGATCATTTTATTGCTGAGAATAGCTGTCACTCATAGTTGATCATCATACAATACTGCAATTACTGTGGACAGTGTTGGTGTGGTTCTTCTCACTTCATTTTGCAACAATTTATGTAAGTCTTATATTCCCAAAATTATGTTAAACTGTGCATACCCTTTCCTCCAGTAATACTAGTACTGAGTTTGTATCCCAAACAGATAAAAACAAAACAAAACAAAAAAAGGAAATGATCCTTTATATGCAATAATATTTATATCAGCTCTTTTTGTAGTGGCAAAGAATTGGAAATTTTGGTGATGCCCATCAACTGGAGAACGATTAGACAACTTGTGGTATAAGATTGCAACAGAATACTATTGTGCAATGAGAAATGGTGAGGAGGATGATTTCAGAAAAACCTGTAACAAATTTCTGTCTAGAATATTTGAATCAGTTAAAAACCGTACCAAATGTGCTTCAGTGTGCCAGTTTTCTCAGATCCCCTCCAAGATTTTTCATTGTCCTTATTAGCCACTCTGATCAGTGTGCGGTGGTACTTCAGAGTAGTTTTAATTTACATTTCTCTAATCAAAAGTGACTTACAGTATTTGTAAGTGAGTATTGATTTCTTTGATTTCATACTAGCTGTTCATATCTTTGACCTTCTACCAATTGGGGAACGATTTGTATTCTTACAAATGTGACTCAGTTCACTGCTTATTAGAGAAATGATGCCTTCATTAAAAAGAGACTTCTTTAAATTTTTCACAGTTTTTCCCTTCATCAATATGATAAAGTTCAGAGTAACAAGTATCATTTTCCCATGTTGGAATGTCGACAGTTTAACCTCAATTGAATTCCTTAAGATCTATCTTTCACATTTACCTTTTAAGCTTCTCTCGAATCTCATATTTGAAAATCAGTTTTTTAATTCAGCTCTGGTCTTTTGATCAGGAATGATTGAAAGTCCTCTATTTCGTGAAATTCCATTTTCTCCCAAAGTTATGCTGGATAGGTGATTCTTCACTGTAATCCTAACTCATTTGCCCTGTAGAACATCATATCCCAAGCCCTCTGATCCTTTAATGTAGAAGCTTCTAAATCTTATGTGATCCCAAATGAGGGTTCACATTATTTGAATTGCCTTTTTTTGTGGCTGCTTACAATATTTTCCCTTCACCTGGGACCTCTGGAATTTGGCTATAACAATCTTTGGAATTTTCATTTGTGACATCTTTGAGGAGGTGAATGGCAGATTCTTTCGATTTCTATTTTACCTCTGGTTCTAGGACATCAAGGCAATTTTCCTTGATAGTTTCTAGAAATATAATGTCTAGGCTCTTGTTTTAATCATGTCTTTAAAGTAGTCCAATAAAGCTTAAGTTTTCTTTCTGCTATTTTAAAACTCAGTTGTTTTTCAGATGAGATGTTTCACACTGTTTTCCTATTTTTTCATTCTTTTGATTTTGTTTTATTGTTTCTTGATGTTGCATGGAGTTATTACCTTCCTTGTGCCCAACTCTAATTCTTTTTTTGGGGGGGAATTATTGTCTTCACTGAGCTCCTGTGCTGCCTCTTCCATTTAGCCAATTCTATTTTATAAGGATCTATTTTCTTCACCAAATTCATTATATATTTTTTTCCATTTGACCAATTCTTTTAAAAATTCTTGTTTTCATTGAACACACACACACACACACACACACATGCATACATACCTATTTGCATTTGGTTAATTGGCTTTTTAAGGAGTTCTCATCAGTGGATTTTTGTGCCTCTTTTATTCATCCTGGTTTTTAATGTTTTTTTTTTGCCCCCCATCTGAAGAATACCATATGCTGAGTGAAGTAAGATCAAAAGACCCTCTTTTGTTTTGGAAGCCAGGCCTAGAAGTGCTGACCAGACATGGTTATCTGGATAGAATAAAAGCAATGATTAGCGGGAAACCTATCTTAAATGCTTACATCAACAAAATAGAGAAAGAAAAGACTAATTAGTTTTGAATGAAATTTAAAAAAGTAGAAAAAGAACATCATAAAAATCTCTAATTAAAACTGAATTGGAAATCCTAAAAATTAATTGTGAGATTAATAAAATTGAGAGTAAAAATCATAACATTAATAAATAAAACTAGGAGTTGGTTTTATGAAAAAAAAAGGAGTACATAAAGAAATAGTCAATTTGATTAAAAAAGAGAAGAAAAAGGGGCAGCTATATGGCACAGTGGATAGAGCACCAGCCCTGAGGTCAGGAGGACCTAAGTTCAAATTTGGCCTCAGACACATAACACTTACTAGCTGTGTGACCCTGGGCAAGACTCAACTAAAAAGTTAGTTGAAACAAGAAATAATTTTAGCAAATTAGCAGGATATAAAGTAAATGCATAGAAATCTTCAGCACTCCTATGTGTAACAAATAAAACCCTGTAGGAAGAGATAGTACAATTAACCCATTCAAGATAACTCTAGAGAGTATAAAATACCTGAGAGTACAGCTGTCAAAACAGACTCATGAGCTATATAAACGAAATTATAAAAACTGTTTATACAAATAAAATCTGATTGAAATAATTGGAAAAATATTAATTGTGCATGTGAAGGCAGGGCCAATATACTAAAAAGGACAATTTTACCTGAACTAATTTATATATTCAATGAAAGCCAAAGTAATTTACCAAAAATATTCTTACTGAATTAAAAAAAAATAAGAAGTTCATTTGGAAAAAGAAACAGTCAAGAATATCAAAGGAAATAATGGAAAAAATGTTAAGGAAGGAGATTTGGCTGTGCCAGATCTTAAACTATAGTATAAGGCAGTAATTATCAAAACAAAGTGGTAGTGGGCAAGAATTTCAAGTCAGATCCATAGATAAGAATAAGCATCCATTTTACAGCAGCAAAGAAGCACAATAACTGTATTTGACAAATATTAAGTCTTAAGATTTGGGGATAAAATTTTGGTAAAATTTTTGAGAAAACTAGAAAGCAGAATGGCAGAAACTGGGCATAGATAATATCTTACACCATTTATGAAAATAAGGTCAAAATGGATATATCACCTAGATATAAAAAGTGATTTTATGAGAAAATTAGAAGGATATGGAACCCATTACCTATCAGACTTATTGATAGGTAAATAATTTATGAATAAACAATAGATAGAGTGCAGTTAGGTGTAAAATTAATCATTTCATTTTACATTAAACTAAACATTAATTTTTACATTACATTAAATTAATTTAAAATAAAGAAAACTATTTACTTTAAATACATTAAATTTAAAAGTATTTTTACAAATAAAACAAATGTAGCCAAGATCAGAAGGAAAACAGCAAACTGGGAAAAATGTTTTATAGACAGTTTATAAGATAAAGGCCTCATATTTCAAATATATAAGAAGTCTTTCTAATATATAAGAATGAGTCATTTCTTAATTGCTAAATGGTGAAAGGATATGAACAGACATTCTTCTGAAGAAGAAATCAAAACAACTTATAATCATATAAAAATGCTGCAATCATCATTGATCAGAGAAAGATAAATTAAAATTATCCTGAGATATCATTTTATACCTCCCAAAATGGCTAAAATGATAGAAAGGGAAAGCGACAAATGTTGGAGGAGATATAGAAAAATTGGGACACTAATTCATTCTTGGTGGAATTGTGAACTGATTCAACCATTTGAAGAGCAATCTGGATTTATGCCCAAAGAGTTATTAAACCACCTATATTCTTTGGCCTAGCAATACCTCAGCTTTCTATTTCTGAAGATAATTAGGGAAAAGAAGAAGAATCTGTGCATCTCAAATTTTTACAGTAGCTCTCTGAGTGGTGGCAAAGAACTGGAAATTGCAAAAATACACATCAATTGGGGAACTGCTGAACAAGTTGAGGTATATGATTGCGATGGATTAGTATTGTGCTAGAAAAAATGATAAACCTGAAGGTTTTAGAAAAAAAGATGGAAAGACTTGCATAAAATAATGAAGAGTGAAATGAGCAGAAGCTAGAGAATGTTGTATACAGTAACATCAGTATTGTTAAGAACAACTTTGAGCCAATAAGTTATTTTGTCTATTATAAAAACATAAAATAACTGTAAAGGACATATGTAGAAAGATAGCATCTTCATCTAGAGAAAGAACTGAGGTATAGAATAATTTTACGTCTATACACTTTATTGTGTCTAATAATAGCTGTCTCTAGGGTGGGGAGGGAAGAAAAAAAGGAAATAACTTTAAAAAAAAGAAATCTACAAAAAAAAGAGGGCTAAATAAAATTAGAAAAAAATATAGAGGTCATCTCTTGAAAGAAAACCCCAAATTAAAACTTACAGGAATATTAAAGACAAAATACAGAGCTTTCAGCTAAAGGGAAAAAAAAATTTGTAAAAGTAACCAGAAAGAATTGAAGTACTGAGGAGTCCAAGTCAGGATCACAAATGATTTAATAGTCACCAGTATAAAGAAGTGGAAAGCTTGGAATAAACTATTCGTAAAAGTTTACAGCTGTGAACACCTTATTCATCAAAACTGAATAAAACCCTAAATGAAGAAAATATATATATCTTTAATTAAGCACAGGATTTTAAAGAATTTCTGAAGAACAGAGTCATGAAGAAACATTGAAGGTCAAATACAGGAGTGAAGAGAAACAAAAATGCGAACATGAATGAAAAATCTTATTTCTCTGAAACCATCTCCTAGAGACAGCCAGTTGTACAATGGATAATATTGTTTTAAGAACAACTTTGAGCAAATAAGTTATTTTGTCTACTACAAATACCTAAAATCACTCTAAAGGAAATATGTAGATATATGCCATCTTCATCTAGAGAAAGAACTGATGTATAGAATAATTTTACATATCTATACTTTTTTTTTGTCTAATGATAGCTACCTCTAGGGTGGAGAGGGAAGAAGAAAAGGAAAAGAAAATAAAAAAAGAAATCTATGTGATAAAAAAGAACCAGAGGGCTAAATGAAATTAGAAAAACTACAGTGGTCATCTCTTGAAAGAAAACCCCAAATTAAAACTTCCACGAATATTATAGCCAAGTCCAGAGCTTCCAGGTAAAGGGGAAAAAAAATTGTACAAACGAGCAGGAAGAATTCAAGTATTGAGGAGTCCAAGTCAGGATCACAACTGATTTAATAGCCACCACTATAAAGAAGTAGAAAGCTTGGAATAAACTATT
Organism: Phascolarctos cinereus; assembly: GCF_003287225.1. Classification (NCBI taxonomy): domain Eukaryota; kingdom Metazoa; phylum Chordata; class Mammalia; order Diprotodontia; family Phascolarctidae; genus Phascolarctos; species Phascolarctos cinereus. The sequence continues at coordinate 254,705,988 of NW_027555736.1, forward strand.
CCTAAAAGAACACCTTACCTATCAAAACTAAATAAAAACCTAAAATACACATCTTTAATTAAACAGAGGACTTTAAAGAATTCCTGACAGAAAGAACAGAGTCATGAAGAAACACTGAAAGTGAAATACAGGAGCTGAGAAACAAAAATGCAAACATGAATGAAAAATCTTGTTTCTCTGAAACCACCTAGAGACAGCCAGTGGTAAAATGGGTAAAGCTTGGGCCTGGAATAAGGAAAACCTGAATTCAAAACTGTCTGCAGACATCAGCTTTGTAAGTCTGGGGTACATCAGCTAATTTTTTTTTTACTTTGCTTTCTTCAACTATAAAGTGGGGTTAATAACAGCACCTTTATCATAAGATTGTTGTTAGGATAAAAAGACACATTTGTAAAAATCAGTTAACAGAATTCTGGGAATATAAGAGGCCCTGTATGAATGCCTACTACCTTCTCCCCTTTCCCTGTCTTGCCTTCTCCTTTTATCATAAACATACCAAGGACAAACTCCTTACATTTAAATATGGGGAGGTTGTGTCCCTATGGAGGAAGTCTAACTAGACAGAAGGTGAGAGTGGTTCTGTTATGTCTTAAAGATCCTGAGAGCAGAATGGAAAGGGGAAGAAGAATATTCACAGAAGGGAGATAGGGAAAGAAAGGTTAGAGAAAATTGTGTCACATAATTAGGCTGCACAAGTAAGTATGTATATAAACAAAACCACCTGACCTTTGTCCCTTATTTTCATCTGAAGTATCTAAATAAAGGAAGAAAAGTGAGACACACACACAGAGTTGAGTACAAAATGTTACATGATGTGAGTGAAAAGGTCAGAAAACAGATTAGAGAGGGTTGAGAAGTGCCTTAAAGGAAGGTATCTGGTATATACTTTTCCTAGTAGTGAGTGAAAGGGAAAACATTTGGAAAGATAGCTTGAAGATAATAGAGGGTGAGAGAGCCTTTTCAATCTTGAGAGGTTAAGATGTATTTTGTAAGAACAGAAATTTAACTATATTCTATAAGATGCTTTAAATTGTTGTGTTTCCTATAAGATATGTAGCAATGAGGGGGGAATTCAAATGTAGGAAGAAAAAAAAAACAGAAACAGAGAAAAGAAAAGCCAGGTCTTGCTTTACAATATAGGAAATTTGACAGTCTCCAAGGCTGATTGGAGGATAACTTGTGTAAAAATACAAACCAGAATTCTAATGGTCCCTGATGAGAATTACTTTTTTCTCAATAAGTACGAGTGTAAAATGGACATAAGATAGAAAACTGCTGTCTCAGCTGATGTCACTGTGTACAGTAGGTGGCATCAGACTTGGTTGCTCTGAGATGGAGGTCTCTGCAATCTGAGGCTCAGGCTATGCCTTTCCCCACATTCTATAGAAGATATACATATTCCCCAGGGATATGGTGTCACTGTATCATCACACACAATGAGTCCTGAGAAACAAAACACGGGACTTTTGGAGCATCCTGGAGACTCAGGGGGCTTTCTCATGCCTGACCATTTTGTGTCTCAATTCCTCCATCTCAGAGGGATGTGAGCTTGTATGTGCTGGTAAGTTTTTTAACCCTAGCTGTCCAGGGGAGAATCATTAAGGCACTATGCACTTTTAAGTTTGATCTACATTTATTACCATTCTTCCCCAACCTTTTTTTTTTGTCTAAATAGTGTAAAAAATCAATTAAATCAAGCCCTGATTTTGGGTGTCTGCTGATTTCTGAAGTAAAAGTGCTCACACTGAAAACTTCACAATGACCTGCCTCATGCCAACAAAGCATGTCCTGCATACTACAAGGCATGGGTGAATGGGTTTTGGGTACATAGCTCCCGTGGAATCCAACCACAAAAAGAATGAACAAAAAGTAGTTCTATAAGCAAGCAGAAGTGGCAGAAGTAGGCTCAGAAATTACACAAAAAGCATCCTAAGGCAGACCCAATATCTGCTGAAGACAAAAAATGACAAAAGCTTAGAGTGCTTTCTTAATTAGAAATGACATTGAGATAAGCTGGGAAAATAACAGCAACATAGCAAAGCCTAGTGAGCAATCTCTTGGTATTGAAGGTAGATTGGAGTGATGGAGAAGGATAGACACTGAGTCCTTACCAATAATCTTTGGATTCTCAGTGTCACTAACCTTCCCCAGGATTTTAGAACTAATTTTGGGGAAAACTTCTCTGCATTTCAGCGAGGGGACCCACCACAGTGGGAGGCAGTTGCTCTTCCTCACACTAACCAGAGGAAGACATGCAAATTGGGCTCCTTCCTCTAGGGATGAAAAGCAGCAAAAATCTGTGTCTGCAGCTCTGGGAGAGGAGCTTTTCTTCCCTGTGGCCTTTCTCTACAAAGGATTCATCTTGTGAGGCCCGAACAATGAGTATTAGACTGAATGGAATTTTCATTCTGACTTTTTTACAAGGTAGTTTTGTATGTTGTTTGTTTTTTGACCAAGGGTACACACTTTGAAGGGGTGTATTTGTGTGGCTATTGTCTTAAATGGCTCTGTTTGTGATGTTCAGCTGGTAGAGTCTGGGGGTGATGTGAGACACCCTGGAGGATCTCTTTGCCTCTCCTGCAAACCTTCTGGATTCACCTTCAGCGTCTGTTAGAGTAGCTGGGTCCGCCAGGCTCCAGGGAAGGACCTGGAGTGGCTCACATCTATTTATAATAATGTAGGAAAAACATTCTATGTAGACTCTGTGAAAGGCAGATTCACCATCTACGCAGACTACAGCAAGGATGTGCTGCATCTGCAAATGAATTCCCTTAAAGCTGAGGACCAGCCTCGTACTATTGTGCAAGAGACACAGTGACAAAAAGGAGTATGAGACCAGACATAAACTTCCTCATTCAGACAGGTTGCATGGACACTGACTTAGAGAGGGAAGTCAACAACACAGAGCACAAGGAGACCACTTAGAATAACAGCTGGAGAATGAGGCTGAAAAATTTGAAGAATCAGGCTGACAAAGTTTTTAAGGTCTGTGATTTCCTTCTAAGTTATAGTGAACATTTATCCCTTTCTTTCTATCTGTCTGTCTATCTATCTATGTTTCTATGTATCTATCTATCTATCTATCTATCTATCTATCTATCTATCTATCTATCTATCTATCTATCTATCTAATCTCTTTGTGAGATTAGACCTAACTGTCCATAGGGACTGAGGAACATGAGGATTTGAATGTCCCTCACACAAGAAGAGGAAAACAAATAGAGTCATGAAGGGGGTAGATGACTCAGATGTACTTGGAGTGGATTTGGACCTGGTATGGCTTCCCATTTTTCTTGTCCTGCAATGGAGCCATCGCCTTCATTCTTGAGTATTGAAGACAGACAGGGATAGAGTCCAGCTTTTTGGCTGGTGGGAGTGGTCAGGATCACTTAGGTTCTAGGCCAGAGGCAGTGTACTTCTTCACCAGGACTGAGTCTCCCAGGCTGAAAGCATGTGCAGGGTCAGAAGTTCAGAAGTGGAGGGCCTCTCAGATTTCAGGAGAATCCTCAGTGTGTCCTGGAGCACCTGCAGGAACTTAATTAGGGAAAAATTAGTGACATCCAACCAGAGTTCTTCCCTTATAATGGGAACAATTGGCTGGGGTTTGCTGAACAGGATTTCAAAGGGTGTGAGCCCTAGTCTATTGGGGGTACACCGGCTATGGAGCAAAGCCAGTGGAAGGAGAGTAACCCAATTTTCCTGCGTTTCTAGGATCAATGTAGTGAGGAATTCCTTGAGCGTTCGGTTTGCTCTTTCTACCTGCCCTGAGCTCTTGGATGGTAGGCACAATGCAATTTCCATTCCACTCCCAGGGCTTTTGTTATTCCCTGAGATATCTTTGCAATAAAGGCTGAGCCTCAGTCAGAATCTAGGCCAATAGGGAGACGAAGGTGTGGGAGGAGGTCCTTCAGGATCTTTTTTACTACTACTATGGCTGTTTCATGTTTTAGAGGGAACGCCTCCACCCACCCTGAAAAAGTATCCACAAAAACAAAAAGATACCTGTGGCCTGCTGCTGGGGGCTTCACTTCTGTGACATCAACTTCCCAATGTTCTCCTCACTGCAAACCTCATAGCCCGATCCCCATGGGTGTAATTTTTCCCTGTTTGGTGTTATCTTGTGCACATGTCCGACACCAGACAGCTGCACTGGTCAGGAGATTGTCCAAGTGTGGGATAAAATACCTGTCTCTCAGTAGTAGGCACATTTTACGTGCCCCTAGGTGGGTAATCTGATATAACCATGTGACCCATTCTCTTCCCAGTGCTTCTGGGACAAAGACTCGTCCTTCAGGAAGGACACACCACCCAAGGTCATCTTACTGCCCCCTTTTTGCTATGTGAATGAATCATCCCAGGATGAGTAGGAGGGTGGGAGTGCCTCGACAACAGGACATAAGGGAGTAACAGGAGAGTCAGGTAGAACTTCCAGGGCCACCTGTCTCACGGCTGCATTGGCCGTGTGATTACCCACAGCTTCTAGAGAGTCCCCAGAATGATGACCAGGTCAATGAATGATGGACAGTTTTGGGGTTAGCCAGACAGCTTCTAATAAGGCCAGAATTTCCTCCTGGTTCTTGATAGTTTTTCCCGCCAAGGTCAGGAGACCGAGTTCACGGTATAAGGCAGCATGAACATGGGCTGTGGCAAAGGCATAATGGCTATCAGTATAAATATTTGCTGATTTCCCAGTATCTGGTCATAAGGCTTGAGTCAGTGCAATGAGTTCAGCTTTTTGGGCAGAAGTGCCTTGGGGCAGAGGGGCAGACCACAGACCTGAAAGGCAAGGGGAAGAAACTACAGCTCCTCAAGCCCATGTGAAACCTGAATCAATGAAGCTACTCCAATCTCTGAAAAGGGTCATTTGGGGTCCAAATAAAAGCACCCAAACATAAACACCCAAGCACCACCCCCCTTAAACAGGTGGGACCAAAATCTTTTGGGGTTAGGGACGATGGTCTCAGCTTCTGAAAGTGCTTCCTGCTGGGTTTGGGCATAGAGCTGTCCCTGCCTCCTGGGGTCCTTCTGGTCAAGGAGTCAGTTCTCTAGCCAGTGTCTGGAACTTGGTCGATGCCAGGTCCAAGAGGTGGTAGGTTGTGGTCTCAAACAGATGTTGGTACCCAGTCTGAGCAGTCATCTGGAAGTGGAGGGCACTGAGCCTAGAGGAGACAAATCTGGCAAGGAGATTAAGCAGACAATGGCCAAAAAGAAGTAAAAGGAAGATAATCAGGAGTGGGACAAGAAGAGTAGTTAACATAGAAAGAAGCCAGGATGCCCAAGAAGAGGATGGACTGGTGTACTAAGGGTTGTTATGGATGTCTCACATCTAGGTGACTTTCTCTAGTCTTATTGAGCTCCACCTATTGAGAGTTGTTAATATACACACAGCAGGAGGTGTTGGCCAGGGGATAGACACCTCCACTAAGCAAGTAGATAATCCAAAGCTGTCTGATTATCCAGGACCACATTTGCCAGGGAATACAGAGATTGCTGAACATCCCAGAGGCTATAAGCTGTGTCATTTGCCAATTGATGAAGGGTCCCTGTCACATGTGAAAGAATGAACTCATGTTGTAAATGTCCATACCAAGGCATGAGATACGGTGCTCCCTTTTAAGGTACCAGAGAATATTGTCCCAGAACCCACACTTCACTCTTGTTGGAGTGGAGGTACTGGGTGCAGTAATATTGAAAATGGTCAGAGGTGGTGCCAAAAATTCAAGGGAGAACACACCAAAATCCTTATAAGGTGTTAAACACCAAGTGGCCAGAACAACAGTCCTGGGGTCCTGCCAAGTAGTGGCATTTTGCTTTACTTCTTCCCCAGAATCCTCCCCACCTGGCCTACCCATCCCACAAAGGAAGGAGTATCCTGTAGGGGTACTGATGGGACCTGTTTATAAAAGATACTGAGCATGGATGCCTCCATGGATCAATATGATTACATGCCAATATTACAGGTCAAAGAGAAACTTTCAAAAGATCCATAACAGTGTTACAGCTAGAAGGGGGCAGTAATATTGTGTGTCAACTAGGAAGAGAAGGTAAAATGAGAAATACCTACTAGTAGAGTGGCAGGAGGAATTTGGTCGTAGGTGCAAGTAGGGAGCGTTCCCTCAGAACAGGTGATACAGCTGGCAGAGGTAAAGTTCTGAGGACACATCACTCTAGGCATCATTACAGGTGGTGCAAGTCAAGAGACCAGCAGAGACATTTACAATCCCTTCCCTGGAAAGGGTCTTTACCTATATAGTGGCCATAGAACTTGTCTCCCAAGGATGTTGAGATAGAAAAATTTTCCTATAAAGGAGTGGACAGTAGAAAAGGGGTGGCAAAGACCTCTGAGGTGGTTACATTGGAGAGGGGGGTTCTTGTAAATAACTGCCTTAAACCAAAGAGGTTCCGAACTTTAACCTCACAACTGAATGGATACACAATCTTGTTCTGCAAGCTTGTTTATCCTTCTCTAACTACACACCAGAAATTGAATCTTTTACATGTGATAAATTCAAAAACTAATTTATTCTTAGGCCATGGGATGACTACAAATTCAGATCAAAACAGGCAAATCTCACTTACTTATATTGTGCTGATGTCTTTTACTGACCACTTGCTCTGTTCAGAGAAATCTACCATAAAAGGAAAAGGCAGGGACATGTGACATCAACATATGACAGGATAGAATATCCTTAGCTATGTTTGAATTCAGATAACAGTCACAGTTCTCCAATCATGCAGTATTAATTCCACATCATAGCGAGACTCAGGAATAGTCAGGTGATAAACATTCCTTCTGGTAGAATCTGGGGTGATATGAGACAGCCTGGAGGATTTCTTAGCCTTTCCTGCAAAGCTTCTGAATTCACCTTGGCAGCTGTAGAATGAACTGGGTCTGCCAGTCTCCAGGAAAGGGGCCAGAGTGGGTGGCAGTTATGTGGAATGATGGAAGAACCACATATTATGCAGAGTGTGTGAGAGGCCAATTCACCATCTCCAGGGACAACTGTGACAACATGCTGCACCTGCAAATGAATTTCCTTAAAGCCGAGGACACAGCCATGTACAGAAAAAGAAGTATAAGACCAGACATAAACCTTCTCATTCAGACTGGTCATGTGGAGAATGAGTTAGAGAGGGAGCTCAACAACACCCAACACAAGGAGACCAGTTACAATAACAGATGAAGAATTACACTGAAAAAGTTTTAAGGTCTTTGATTTCTTCCCAATTCTCAATGAACTTCTATCCCTTTCTATGTATCTATCTATCTATCTATCTATCTATCTATCTATCTATCTATCTATCTATCTATCTGTTTATCTATCTGTCTATCCATCTATCTATCTATCTAATTTCCTTTGTTTTGTTGATAATCTTTCCTATTTCTGTTGCTTGCATGTACAGAGGGAAAATATATCCTTTAATGGTTTATATGTTTTTTCCATGGTGACCAACTTCTCTGTAGTTGTCAAACATGAAGCAGATCAGGAATTATTGAACATTTGCTATGTAACCCGTAGCATTTTCATACATGTGCATGTGGTAAACATATCTATCTCTATGTACCTTTAATATATATATATATATATGTGTGTGTGTATGTGTTTATACATTTACATATCTATGTTATGTAGATGATACTCCCCATCTGTATGTATGCAGATATATATGTGTGTATGTGTGTATATATCTCCTATGTATATTCATACACATATCAGAAGATCATGAAGATTTAATTGGAGGGAATCTGAAGCTTCTTTTCAATCAGACCTCACATAATATCAAAATTATATTCCTGTCTTTTTCTTTAATCATGGATTTTAGGTAATCCAATAATTCTTAAATTATCTCACTTCAATCTCTTTTCCAGGTCAATTGCTTTTCTCATTAAGTATTTCACATTTTCTCCTATTTTTTTACTCTTTTGATTTTGTTGCATTTTTTCTTCATGTTTCATGGAGTCTCAGGCACTTTTGAGAGTCCCTTGAATAGGAAAGAGGCCAAATCAATCGATATTTAAAGGTATTAGTTCAAGCTTTTCCCTATAAGGTCAAATACAAAAGCTGATGCTTAAAAACTTTGGCCACATGATGAGTAGATGGTATTCATTGGAAAAGATTTTGATCTTGGGAAAGACTGAGAGCAAATGGAATAGGGGATGACAGAGAATGAGACGAATAGATATTGTCGCATAAACAATAAGTAACAACTTGAAGAGACTTTGAAAGATAGCAGAGAAGGATCTGGTGTGCTATGCTCATGGAGAATGAAGAGTTAGACATGACTGAATAGCTGAACAATAGTTAAATCAGTGAGAATTTATGAGATGACCAAATAACATACTATGGACAAGGAAAAGAAGAGAGCATAGGGCAGAATCCCGTGCAATTCCCATGATGAGAATACATTATCTGTATGATGAGCTAGCAAAGGGGGGAGGAGAAGAGAACTCAGATAAGTAGAATGAGAAACAAGAGTGTGGTATCCCATAAACCTAGAATGAAGAAAGTAACAAGGAGAAAAGAGAGGTCATGTCAAAGCAACAGAGAGGTCAAAGACAATGAGGATTGAGAAAAAAGTGACCTTATCAGATGAGACAGGAGTAAAGGACATAATCGTTGATGGCATATTAGTGATATGAAATGAAAGAGAGAAGAAAAGGGAGTTAGCAGCGAATGGCCTCAGTTTTTATTTATTTTGCTGTTGATTTTCTGGACTAAAAAAACTAATGCAAAAAAATTAGTAATGCACATTAAATTTATAACTTTTCTAGGTGCATATTTTTTTGGGGGGCAGAAAGATGCTTGCTAAACATTTTCTAGCATATAACTGGTTCTAATTGTCCCTAATTTCAAATTATGTCTTCAGTGTCTCAAGGTTTCAACATGAATCTGAGGAAGCTAGGTGCACAGTGGATAGAGTGCTCAGTCTGGAGTTAGGAAGACCTGAATTCAAATGTGGGCTCTGACACTTGCTACCTCTTAACAGTCATTTAGCTTACTACCCCTGAGAAGTCATTTAGCTTTCATTTACCTCAGTTTCCTGATCTGTGTAATAGGGATTACCTCAGTTTCCTGATCTATATAATAGGGATAATAATAGCACCTACCTTACAGTTTTGTTATGAGGATTAAATGTAATAGTTGTAAATCACTTAGCATAGTGCCTGGTACAGAGTAAATTTTATATAAATGTAAAATATTATTATCATTATCTGTATTTTCACTCTGGTATGAAGTATCAACTCTGAAAACAAATGACTGAAGAGTTATAAGGGTTTTGCAACTGCTGGTAACTCTAAAAATACTAAAGAGTTCACTCAGGTGATCACAACCAGAGTTAACTCTCAAAAATAAAATGAAATAAAACCAAAGCCACTGGTCATAAGCAAAAAGCTTTCTATATTCCACTGGAGGATGGAAACTAGCTGAGCAGAGGTTTCCTCTAGGGAGAGATCCAAGGCAGTGATGCTAAACCTTGAGAAATGTAGTTGTGGCTAGACAAAGAATCAAACAATGCAGTGCAGCAACAGTAGAGAGGCAAGGTTGCCTAGTGACAAAAAGTCCATTAATTGCAGGGCTTAATGCCTGGGCCTGTTGGTGCTTGCCTGAACTTAGGAATCATCAGTTCTGTGATTTAGTTGCAGCAGAGTTCATCCAGAGGGTGAGCACAAAGGACTGTTGTTATGCGAAACTGAACACAGAGCTTTCTTGTTGGTCCTTAGCTCTGGAAAACAGGGTGTCTCCTAATGGTGAAAAATAAGAAGAGTAAAAAAAAAAGAAGGGTGTTTTTGGCATGGGGATACTGACAGAAGGAAGAAAACCAACAATTCTGGTTCCTTTGTGTCTTTTGGAGTGTGCCAGTGAGAGTGACACTGTACATACCGTAACATCTGATTTGTTGGTGTTTTCCTTTTTTTTGATTTCCTTTTATAGCACAAGGATATGTTTACTGTTAAGAACTTTCTTACGTTATTTTTCTTTCTAAATGCAAAAGAATTCATGATCTTTATTAGAGAATGTATACTAGTATACATTTACACTAGTATATATACTATATTATGTAAGGGAGAATCAGCATATTTCCAGACTTCTGTAGGCAACATAATGAGCAGGAATAGACCCATTTAGGTTACATCTTAATGTCCTTTTGAAGGAGGACTGAATTTTGAAAGAAAAGGGGATAGGGAAGCCATGAGTTTCCAAGATAATGATTAGTAAGAAAAATCATTTGTCACATTCCCCCATCTGGTTCTAATGACAGGTGTAGCCTTCTCAAAGCATCACTAACTGATATGGTCAACACTTCATCAAGGGGTTTTGGGGACTTATAACCATATGGGACAGGGGAAAGAGAACAGCATTGACAATTCAAAAGGGTAAGTATGCCTTAGTAAATATAGATACAGAGGCCCCAAGGGAAAGAGCAAAAATAAATTGTGTGTTTAAGGCTTCAGAAGTCTCTTCTCGTACAGCTGTCTGGTGTTCAGGACATCATCTGATGAAGTTTCCTGGTTGGAGTATTGCCAAGTGATCTCTAACAGACTGTCTTCTTAAAACATCTTGTGGAGAGATACCCTCTTCCTTTGTTAAAAGTTTCCTACAAAACTGATATTAACACATTTTTAAATAATCTTGCTAATAACCACAACAAGTAATTCAAGTTCACACAACCTTTATGTCTCTAATATTATAAAATCAAAATTGGAATGTTGACCAACTGTCCTGTTCAAAAAACTCAAATAAAAACAGGAAAATTTGAACACAGTTTTTATAGTTCACAACTTCACTTCCATTCCACCATCAGGAGGATAAGATTCCATTAAGAAATTAATAACAGAACGCTATTCATAAAAAGATGGACTCTAATACCTGCATCGTACATTGAGTGATCAATTTTAAAACAGTACATATCAATAAAAATATTCCAACTTCTGGTCATGTTCAAATAAGTAACCCCTAATTAAAGTAGATTTTTCCTTGAAGACATGTAAAGGAATACTTGATTTAACCAAATAATTTTAGCTGAAATTTCCATCCATGGCAAAACCTCAAAGCTCATGGGACATGGTTCATGAAAGAACTTGTTTTGCTTAAATATACATATGCATAACAAGGGTTCTTATAAGATAGATTTTCATCAACTGGAAAAAAAATAGAAGAAAAATGGGTGAAATGTAAGCTCTTCTATCCGTCATTTGAAGCCTTTTACAAGTACCTTTTTACCACTTCTGTATTTTTACAAAATACTCAATATATCGTATTGCTGTTCCACACACAAAACACCTTGTCTCCTAACTCTGCATTTACATTTCTTTTCCCCCGTGATGGAAATGTACTACTCCTAACCTTCATTTATTGGAATCCCCAGTTTCCTTCAAGACGAAGTTAAAAGGTTAGCATTTATATAAAGACTTTTTGGATCCCCTTTGATGCTCATGCCCACATTCCTCACACTGGTATTTTGCATATATAGATGTTATCTACATCATTAAAATGTAAGATGTGATGCTTGAGGACAGAAATGATTTCATTTTTGTCTCTGTATCTCCCCTACTTAAAAAAAAATTCTGGCATATAAGAGTTCCTTAATAAATGTTTGAGGATTGCCTCTGTTTTTTTTTTATCCTTTCACTGGCAAATATGGTTAACTACTTATTATTGTAGACATTTATTATGTCTCAGTAGGGATGCCAAGTGCTAGCAAAAAAAATCGAGAGAACCTGTGTATTCCCCATATTTTTCCATTCTCTCTACTCTGTCTCTAACATTGAGCCCCAAAGTTAAAATTTACAAAGTCTACAGAGAAGTCACATCTCCTCTGATCCTTCAAATCAGCATCAAAACATCCAGTTTTCACCCCTACTCCCCAATCCTATAGTTACAGAGAGAAATGGAAGTGATGGTGGCAGTGTTAATTCTTTCAATGGAAGTGTTATGCACTGTGAAGAGCACTGGATTTTTGAGTCATTCCTGGAAAGGAAGCAGTGATTACAAAGATTCTGTTTGGCTTCATACAGAGTAGCTGACATCAGACTAATATAATTTCTATTTTGACAGAATCAATGAACTAGTATAGAGGGAGTGCTGTGGATATTGGTTTTGTGTATATTAACAAAGTATCACACTATTTTTGTGAGGAAGCTGGAAAGATATGAATTAGATGATAACACTATGGATTCAGAGCTGGTTGGTTGACCTGATTCAAAGAGCAGTTGCAAGGGTTCAGTGTCAATGTGGCCAGAGATTCTAGTGAAGTGCCCAAAGAGTCTTTGTTTTACCCTGTATATTTAGCATATCCATGAATGACTTGATAATACAAAACTGGCAGGAGTAGTTAACATAGTATATGATGGAGTAAGCATCTAAAACATCCTTAAGTTGATTTTTTTCATCCTAACTTACACAGAAATATATTTTACTTATATAGGGATCACGTTTCCCTTTCATGTAATTGATTTTTGCTCCTCTCCTTCAAACCGTTTTTCTCTTTTTACATACTTATATTCCCAACCACTTATTCTTTCTTTTTATTTTTGGTGAGATTTACCAACTGGATTTAAGTTTTTCTGTGCTGCCAATTTTGTCTGTTATGCAGGAAATAAACCCAACATTTATCGCTCATTTCTTTCTTGCACCATTAGGAAATATTTTGCTGTGACTCTATGCTGTCACTTCCCAAGAGATCATGAGAATTCATAGAGTCTTCTGCTGCATCATGTATTGATTAATTTTCTTTTGTCCTTCAATATTTATTCATTGTTTGAAATCGTTTAGGTGTCCTTGTGGCTATCTTCTCTTATTAATATATTCCTTACTGGGTTTATTTGTGAGTTTTCTTCTTATTGAGATCTTTAATAATTTCAATCTTCTGTTCATTATCTTTGTCTGTCTATCCATCTATCTATCTATCTATCCATCTATCTATCTTTCTATCTATCTATCTATCTATCTATCTATCTATCTATCTATCATCTATCTACATATCACCTTCTAACTTTTTCTGCTTTGGTGGTAAATTCCCTTATATCTAGATATCAGACCTCTGCTTCTTCCTGTACTAGAGCAATTCACATTTCAATGGCCTCAGGCTTTGCCCATGTAATTTCTGAAGGGAATAAATGAATGGCATCAACTGATGTCAGGACCTTTTGCTTTAGACTTAATGGAGTCCTATACATTTGGCTTCCTATTCAAGTTCCCTCTGTTCCTTAGTTTTCTAGTAGCACAGCATGCTGCCATATATTCGAAAGAGAGAAAAAAATTAATTTTCGTATCTCCACCACTGCTGCACAGTTTGGAGTGGGAAGAAATTAGTTCTGTTGTAAACCTATGGGTCACATTGTGCTGCCGCTCCAAGGATTTAGGAGCTGGTATGAGTGGGAATTCTGAGGGAACATGTTAGGATTAGGAATTATAAACTTTTCGCTGTTAGTTCATCAATTTGTGCCTTGTTAGAGTGCTTAGCATTTAGATGCTGATAGCTGAAATTTCTTTTACTTCTCATGCATTCTTCTTATATTGAAAACGTATGAGGAGTTCTGAGGACTGGAGAAGATAGGGATTCCTTCATCTTGTTGGTCACATGACTAAGAATGTCTGATCAGATTTTGATGCAAAATTCTTTATATTCTTGTTGAAGGAAATGTAAGGACTTTTTCCCCTGATATCAGGAATAAATTTGTGATATCCAATGTAGCATCCCTGTCTTACCTACTCCTCCTAGTCACTTTTATAAGTGATATTCATGAGGTACCCCAAGTAGTTTGTAATCCACACTCATGGGCCCAAACAGTTGACACAATTAGTTCAAAGTAAAGGCAAAAGTTATAGTATGAGCTTTCTAACTATAAACATGAGGCACACTTTCCCACAAACACACACAGTTAGGGTGAGGAATGGTTGCATGCATAGAATATGCTTGTTGAAAGATACATATGAAGAACACACATGGTGAAGCCAACTCAAGTCTCCGCCACTTTAAGACCTTGACTTCCTTCTTCTTATTTTGAAACTTCCACATTTCTCTTTGTGGAACAGTATCTTTGCTGGACTGGTCTTACAATTGTATATCCTGGCCAACTTTTTTCCTTAGCTCAACTTTGGGCAGCACAGCTGACTCTCCCTTTGTTTACAGCTGGCTAGATTACTTTTTTATATCAATCCAAGGGATATGGCTAATCTAGACCTTGTCCATGTAGCATCAGTTGCCTTCATCATATGACGAAGCACTCTACTCTCAGGCTGATTAAAATTATACATGTCAACTAAGGGAGTAAAAATAAAATAAACATTTCTTTAAATTTCCTTACAAACAGTGAATGGGACACTCTTAAGTTTTGCAACCTTTGCTATCTGTGAATAGGACACATAGGTGATCATCTTATGTCTGAAATGGGAAAAGTCTAAAATCTGAGACCCTTATACTAGCATGTGTGAAACAGTGATTTATGGACTCAGCACTTGAAGAGGACTATTCTGAACTTTTCTCTTCTATAGCCATTGAACTCCATTCACAACTTAGAGTTGTATTATAAATTATCCTTAATTTAGTAAGCAATGGAATAAGAAGGAATCACCTCAAATGTAATCACAATAGCAGGTGAGAGAAAACAAAAAGACATGGCTGAGACCCCTCCTGCTTTGTGACAAAGATTCCATGCTATAATGGTGACCAAGAGAGAATTAGTGGCTTTTTTCCCCAGGGAATTGAATCCTTCAAAATAGTGATGATCTCTAAAAGTTCTCTAGATCTAGCTCTCTAAAAGCATAAGGACTCTGAAATTACAAATCCCTCTTCTGGAAAAAAAAGGGAAAGTGGAAGTGAGAATGAAAAAATGGGGCTGAGTATACAATTAAATTTAATGTAGGTGGCAGTGGAACTCGATATTCTGGGTAATGAGAATGGTACTTGAAATATGAGGATTATCTCCTAGATATATGAACCATACTGGCTCCCTAAATCAGACTATTAGGTCAATGTCACAGAGGATAAAAGTTTCTGTCTCCTATTAACAGGATATGTCCTTCTGCTGCAAGGTGTTTCTTGGAGGAGACTTGCAATTTTCTTAATGTACACTGTTACTTTAGATGAGTGAAATAAAAATATAAGCTGCCTCTAGCAAGGTAATGGGGGAATATAACTGGGATTGTGGATAAATAATTTAAATGAAATGTAATTTTAGGTAAAGAGAAACAAAAAGAAGACTCAGAAAACAGCATAGGTGCCAAGAATGCAAAGAGACCCTGAGAAGAAAGTGATTCATAGAACGGATTCAATCTGTTGAGCACTGGAAATGTAAGATGGTTGAGAAGCTTTGACAATCAGAAATGAGACTAAGATTGAGAAGTTTATTAGGAACACAGAAAGGCCAATACTACTACTACTAGTCTCAGACCCAACTGTTTACAGTTATTGAGGTGATGTGGTATGATTGATACTGAGTCAAAACCATCCACTCTGGGAGCCTCAGAGTCACCAACATTCCCCAGTGCTTTGGAAGCAGCTCTAAGAGAACTTTCTCTCTGAAGTTCAGGAAAGAGACTTCTCCCTGGGAGTAAGAAGATGTTCTTCTTCTCTTTGAATAGAGCAAGACATGCAAATTGGGTCCAATCCTACTGGGATGAAAAGCAGCCCCAAACCTGTACCTGTATCTCTGGGAGACAAGATCAAGCTCTGTGTGTCCTTCCACACAGAGGACTAACCTAGAAACTCACCATGAAATTTAAGCTGAATGGAATTTCCTCTTGATTATTTTCCAAGGTATTTTTATGGAGAGGGAGGGACAATGTGAAGTGGTGACTTAATGTGATTATTGACTTTAATACAATGTCTCTGTATTGCAGGTGTCCAGTGTGATGTGCAGCTGGTGGAGTCTGGAAGTGATGTGAGACAGCCTGGGGGTTCTATGCATCTCTCCTGCAAAGTTTCTGGATTTACCTTCAGTA
Source organism: Phascolarctos cinereus (assembly GCF_003287225.1). Taxonomy (NCBI): domain Eukaryota; kingdom Metazoa; phylum Chordata; class Mammalia; order Diprotodontia; family Phascolarctidae; genus Phascolarctos; species Phascolarctos cinereus. The sequence goes on from NW_027555736.1 coordinate 254,721,935, forward strand.
GCTACTGGATGAACTGGGTCTGCCAGGCTCCAGGGAAGGGTTGCAATGGGTTGCAAGAATTAGCACTGGTGGAAGTAGTACATGCTATGCAGACTCTGTGAAAGTTGATTCACCATCTCCAGAGATGATGGCAACAGCATGTTATATCTACAGATGAATTCCGTTAATACTGAGGATACTGCTGTGTATTACTGTGCAACAGACACAGTGAGAAAAAGGAATGTGAGACTATAGAGAAACTTCCCCTGAAGTGCCATTGAGTCCAGGAAGGGTTTGAGCTCATGATGCACATAATACAAGATGCCTAGATCCAGCAACAGGTGTAGAGAGAATCTGAATCATTTCTATTTATGGCCTGTGTTGTTTTTTCTTCTATTCCAGCAGAAAGCAACTTTTCCAGTAGCTAGCCATCAATCTTAATGCCTGACTCTTACTCCCATTGCTACTCCATATTTAACTGGTAGTTATGTCTTGTATATTTTACTTTCATCACATATCTAGAATACTCTTCCTTCTCTCCTCAAGGTACCACAACTATGGAGGTAGGCCCTTATCAGTTCAACCTGGACTATTATGCTAGTCTGCTGGTTGTTCTCCCAGCCTCAGTACTCTCTTCACTCTAGTCCATACCAAATTTAACTCTCAAAATTATCTTCCTAAAGCACAGATAGGACGATTTCCCCCAAATTCAAGTGACTCTGTATTACCTTCGAGAGAAAATATAAAATTGTATTTGGCTTTTACAACCTTTCATAACACATCCCATTTTATTTTCCTCTCTTATTCTACCTTGCTTCCTGCCTTGTGCTTGGCAATTCAGTGATGCTGACCTCCTTAGTGTTCCTTTCACAAGAGATTTCATTTCCCTACTCCATGTGCTCTCACTGGTTGGAATTCTTCTCCTGGGTCAGCTAGGTGGTGTAGTGGATACAGCACCAGCCTTAGAGTCAGAAGGACCTGAGTTCAAGTCTGGTCTGGGATACTTGACATTTATTAGCTGTGTGACCCTGGGCAAGTCACTTCACTCTGACTGCTTCCTGCCCCCTCTTCCTATCCCCTCCCCCAAAAAAGAAAAAGGAATTCTTCTCTTCCTCATCCCTGCCTCTTCTCCCTTTTGGCTTTTTTCAATCTCACCTGAAATTCTACCCCCTCTTCCTTCTCCAATCCTAATTCCACTGTCTTTGTGCTGGATATATCCTGTATATACATACACACACACACACACACATGCACACATATACACACACATATATACTATATATATTTTGAGCATAATTATTTTCATGTTGTCTCTGAATGAGACTAACCTCCTTAAAAACAGGGACTGTTTTTGCTTTGTATCCAGTTCTTGGCACCCTTCCTGGAACATGGTAAGTGCTTAATAAAAGCTTGTTGTTCATTTGACCTTCTGTTTCTTCATGAATGAGACTCTCCAACATTGCTGAGATGTGTTCTATCCATGATTTCCATGTTAGGTAGATAATAAGTAATTTCTCTGACATTTTAACACATTAAGAAAAAATACTCATTACTATTAAATATTGTTGAAAGTTAAATTTAAGAAAAATGTAAACTAAGGCACATTTCTCTAAGCAAGATAACATTCTATTATCAAGAATAATAACCTGAGAATAAGATGGTTCAATGGCTGCCTCATTCTCCAGTCAAAGATGCCAAGGAAAAGGACAGCTTCCCTTTTAGAGGTTTTTGGCAACTACAGAACAAAAAACATAACAGGATAGGTGACATCATGTGCTTAAGGGCAACATAATTGGTTATATAGCTGAAGTTTGGATAACACCATATTGGTTCGAAATTGGGTGTGTAGCAACAACCCTCCTTCTCTCCTTTTGGTGACTAAGAAGGGGTTATTGATTCAGTCCAGTTGTAAGGGCCAAGGTAATGGCCCAGAGTTACTTGGACAGCAAACCAGACATCAGTGAAGGATTGAAGGTGTTGTAAATATATTAGGGCCAACTCCCCTGTGGCACACCATATCTTCCAAGGTTACCAGAATTCCTTGAGGCAGGAATAGAACAGTAGTTAGCAAGAGAACTGGATTTCTAAACTTAACCCATCACAGGTCAGCGGAATTCTGAACTAAGTTTAGAGACAGAGACTAAGAAGTCAGTTACAGGACAAAAGCAATAGGCTGTAAATAGGATCAATAAGAAAATGATACAGGATCTGATGAGATGGGATCTGAACTCCTAAAAGATAAAGATTATGTCTTTGGGATCTGGATTCCAAAAAGGAAAATTCCTGGACTTTCCCACATGTTCAAATCTCTAGTTCTTCTGAGGCTTTAATCTTACCAACTGGCCTTTCATTATCTCCTATGCCCAATCTCCCAATTCTCTGTTACCCTTAACCTAGCCTAGCCCTCCATTGCCTTACCTCCCTATGCCACTTCACACTACCCCCAGCCACTTCCCACCTTTAATCCTATTTGGACTCCATTCTCCCTTGGTCACATGGTCAGGTCCTGGCATTCTGTTACCTCACAGTAACCCAGCTTAATGGCCACTCTCATCTTGATCCTTCTCAGACCCCTCCTCCAGGTACCCCAGACTATTTGGGCACTCCTAGATCCCTTCCACAGTCTTTCTATATAAGATCCATCTGTCCTACTTAAGGGACTCAGATTCTTAACATCTGGCCCAGTTATATTAGCAATACACATGCTTAGATTGCTTAAGAGTCTGTCCAATCTGGCTGATTCTTTAAATCTCACTCACCCCAATGTGATAATATACCATGACATTGGCTGAAATTCAATTCATTTGAACAGGACCCCAGTGTTCTAATTTTGGAGTCCCAGCTCTCCACCTCTAAACCTCAACAGACCCATTTTAATTTTAATTTTCTCAGTATTATACGCCTACAGAAATTTCACATATATTATGTGCAACATATAAAAAGTTTGAGAGGCATAGTTTCTCAGTAATTAGTCATTTTATTAATAATGCTAGCATGTTATTAATAAAAAGATGGCCATTTGGCCATCTCTCTTTGAAAAAAAAACATCATGGAACCCATTCAAAGCCCATCTAAAGATGTGTGCTTCTGAGAGTTTGAATCAACTCTGATTGGTCAACAATGAAAGATGAATATTATACTAAGACAGGGACCTATTCTACTAAGGATGTGGGGATGTGATTCTAATCACTTGGGTTTGGTCAAAGAGAATTATTTGGATTCATATCCTCATGTGATAAAAGGGAAAACCACATTTTCCCAGACTTGTCTGAGTGAAACACAATGGGTTTCAATCCATCAATTCACCTAACTTTACCTTTCGAACAGATCTGAGTTCTCCCTCTCAGTATTAGCCCTTCAAAGGCTTCCTGAGTAACCCAAAGGAAGTGACTTGTCAATGAGGAAGTAGAAGGGCAAAATCTTGGCCCTATTTAAAGAAATAGTAATTAAATGTAAGTGAGAAATAATTATTTCTCTCAAATGCATAATCATGACTTTACACAGAGACTAAAGAGTGTCCCATTCATCACTTGTAAGGAAATGTAAATAAATGTTTCTATTTTTCTCCTTTGACTGATGTAAGAAATTTAATCAATTATTGTGAGGAGATTTTTGAACTTTCAATCATGAATGAAACCGACATTACACAGGAACTTCTAGTGATTGACTGACCAATACAGCCAAAAAAGTATTAAGGCAAATGGGTAAATGTTGATAGAATAACTTATTAAAAATATTTAAATTCTTTTTTGAAAGTAAGGAAGATCTAGATGTTCCTCTCAGGTGCCCCTTCATCGAGGTGCCTTGGGTTCTGCACTCACCAGTGAGCAGTGACTGCCTCCCCAGCTCCATAACAGGAAAGTTTAGAAAAGATTTTCAATGTAATCATCATGATCAACACCTTGGACAGCGAATATCCAGCTCATTCAACCTCAATGAAAAGACAGAAACTCTACTTCTGGTCACTAAACAGTATTCATAATGTGTGTTCATGGAGGCAGATACTCTGGTACTGGCAAATGTTGATGAGATTTTTGAGAGAGAGAAGCTATTGGCAGCACCAGACTCAGATTGGTCTGACTGTTTCAGTTCTGGAGTCTTTGTTGATCTTCCACGGAAATACACTATCAGATGTTACATATGGCTCCTGAACAGGGCAGCTTTGGTAGTGGGGGTAAGAGTTTGATGAACATCTTCTTTAGCTGTTGGGCAAGAAGAAATATCAGAAAACACCTGGCATTTATTTATAACCTAAGCAGCATTATTACATACTTCTACCATCCAGCCCTTAAGGCACTTGGGGCAAAGGCAGAATTCATGCATCTCCTGAGATGAATCAAATTATGGAATTATACCCTAACCCCCAAATGAAAAGTTGCAGGAATGACGTTCATGACCCCATTATGACTCACAATTCCTCACTATTTGTTGGGATATCTTCAACACCAACATTTTACCTTTCTCTAGCAGTTTGGTGTTGGCAATGATACCTTCACAGAGAAAGTCCCAGATGCAATCTCACATATGTCCATTGGGAACCTCAACCCTCCCTCACAACCATTTTTATCCTTGGGTGAACACAAGGAGTGGTGGGAGCAAGGCCAGGCTGATTCCATGGCAGCCAATTCCTTCAACAATATCAAGGAGAAACTGGACATTTAACTCCACTAAGAACACCGCAATTTTCTCTCTGCAAACATTGGTAACACAGGACTGGTTCTAGATAATTTAGCATCTAGAAAAAGTGTTGCATATGGTTCATTGTAGTTGCTAGTTGCTTTGACTAACACTTCTCATTTGTAGGTTTATAGGACTAAAGTTGAAAATCAGACAGAAGTCAAGAAGTAAAAAGCTCATTTTCTGGTCAATTAATTGCTGAGTGACTCCTCACGTGATCATTCAGAGAAAATTTAATAAGTTTTTTATTTAATGTGAATCACAAACAAATTTGATGAGTGGGAATGAAGTTATTAAAGTATGGACCTCGGCTCCTGAAACCTGAAGAACAGGGCTTTTCTCAGTTCTCTTCATAAAAATAAATGGGAAATGCATTAATATTTGCCTTCCTAATTTTCTGTAGTAGATAGATATTTTAGGATTGATCAGACACTGCCCTAGTGGTCCCAATTCTTCTTTTATTGAATAGCAAAGTAATACTGTCAAATTGATTCACAACTATAATAATTGTTACCAGAAATGATGGTACCCTTTTAATCTCTCTTTATAAAAAAAGATATTTTTGACCACCAGTTTTCTGTATGTACTATGGTAGCATGCATTTGTATGCATTTTGGGGATGAGTGAGTTTTCTGAATGTTTTCCTCTGGTAGCACTATGCATAACAATGAACACTGAGTAGTGAAAATAAAAGTTAGACAGCAAATATGTTTTTAAAATTCTTGGGACATGTATGCATGATTTGTGGAATTGTGAACTTATCTGATCATTTTGGAGAACAATCTTGAATTCTGCTCAATGAGTTATTCAACTGCCTATACCCTTTGACCCAGCAATGACACTACTAGGCCTCTTATAAAGATGATTAGGGAAAAAGGGAAACAACCTAGATGTTCTAAAATATTTATAGCAGCTATTTTTGAGGTGGCAAAGAACTGGTAATTGTGGGAATGTCAGTCATTTGGGGAAATGCCTGAACCAGATATGCTGTGTGATTGTGATGGAATACTATTGTACTATAAGAAATATTGAGCAGGATACTCTTAGAAATGCACAGAAAGAATTACATGAACTGATCAGTGGAACACAGCAGACATGCATCATACAGTAGCAAACGATTTTCGTAAACCTGTATTCGATAAATGTGAAAATTTAAGGTTTTGGGATAAGAATTTCTTATTGTTCAAAATTGTTGGGAAAGGTGAAGAGCAGTCTGAGAGAAACTGGGCCAATTTCATAAGACCAATATCATACCATTTACCAAGACTGGATGGTGGTTGTTCTTCCTTTTGAAAGAGGACCAAAATGATATCACTATGTAAGAGTCAAGTTACAGTGCATCTGACTGTCGTTGATCAGACCAATACAAGCTCGGAATACTCCACCACAAGTTGGGCATGTGAATATTTGGGGTGGATTCTCTAAATTTGCACATCTTGCATTTCTTTTGAGCTTCTTCAGTTTTGCTTTTATCCTTGGGCACAACAACTTCTCTGATTAGGACACACCACTTTCCTGTGCCAGTGTCACATAATCAATTCCAAAATTTTTGATTTTTGTATTATTTTCAGGCAGTTTGGATTAAGTGAGTTACCCAGGGTCACACAGCTAGTAAATGTCATGTTTGATGTGATGCTGGATTTGAACTCAGGTCCTCCTGACTCCAGGGCCAGTGCTCTATCCCTTGTGCTACCTAGCTGCCCCATTTCCAAAATTCTTTAGAGAGATGTTCATCCTTTTTTCTGACCCCCATGTGAGCACTTGCCCTCTGTGAGTTCCCCATATGGCAGTCTTTTTGGCAAGCATACGTTTGGCGTTTGAATAATGTGGCCAGTCCATTGAAGCTGTGTTCTCTGCAGTAGAGTTTGAATGCCTCACAGTTAAGCTCAAAAAAGCACCTGAGTTTCTGTTATCTTATCTTACCAGGTGATCTTCAGAATCTTCCTAAGACAGTTCAAGTGGAAGCAATTCATTTTTCTGGCATGGTGCTGATATATTTTCTAGGTTTCACAGACATACAACTATGAGGTCAGCACAATAGCTCTGTAGACGTTCTGCTTGGCAGTAAGTGTAATATCTCTTGTCTCCCACTCTTTCCTTCAAAGGCTCCCAAATACTGAACCAGCTCTGGCAATGCATACATTAACCTCATTATCAATGTGTACGTCCCTGGAAAGTATACTGCCAAGGTAAGTGAACTTATCCACCTCATGCACAACTCCATTTGCTGTGACCAATGGTTCCATGTATGGATGGCATGGGGGTGGTTGCTGGAACATTGGTGTTTTGTTGGTGTTGTTAGACCAAAATGAGCAAGGATACTGTCGTGAAATTGACATACTGACGATGATCTTCTCTTGGGATCTAAATTTTGACATGAGTTGAAAATTCATGTGTGACCTAGATAGATAGGTTGATATTATATCAAAATTAGAAGAATATGGCCCATTTTACCTATCAGACTTAAGGGGTGGAGGGCAACTTATGAACAAACAAAAAGTAGAGGGTATTGTGTGGTGTAAAATGAATATCACTTACATTAAATTAAAAAGGTTTTGTACAAATAAAACCAAAGTGGCCAAGATCAGAAGGAAAACAAAAATTGAGGGAAATTTTTTAAAGACACTTTCTCAGATAAACGTTTCATAAATTCTATGTAAAACCTTGGTCCAATTTATAAGAATATGACTCATCTACCAATAGATAAATTGTCAAAGGATATGAACAGGCAGTTTTTCAATGAAGAAATCAAAACTATAGTCACATGGAAAATTCTCTAAATCACCAGTGGTTAGAGAAATGCAAATTAAAGCAGCTTTAAGATCTCACCTTAAACCTATCAGATTGGATAAAATGATAGAAAGGGAAAGCAACAAATGTTGGAGGTGCTGTGGAAAAAATGGAACACATTCACTGTTGGGGGAACTGTGAGCTGATCCAACCACTTTATAGAGCAACCTGGAATTATGCCCAAAGACTTACAAAAGTGTTTATAACCTTTCTCCCAGGAACACTATTATTATATCTGTTTCCCAAGCCCATATAAGGTAAAAAGGAAAAGAATCTGTATGTTATAAAATAATTATAGCAGCTCTCATGGAATTGGAAATTGAGTGGATGCTCATCAATTCACCTCCTGATTTCCCCTTAGGTTATCTTTTACTGAACTGGAGAAAGCTCGGTCTCCAGCACCTTAAGGAGCGTTTTCCCTGGACTCCATAAGGTCAGGAGAACCATGGAAAAATATTGTCTGATCTGTATAGGGGATTTCTGACAAGTCTCTCTGAGATTTTGGATTCTCCCTGTCATTATTATGTATCTGTTCTGTGTTTGTGTCTGTGTGTAATTTGACACCCTTTGCGGCCAGGTAGCAAGAAGAGCATTCCAAAGGCTGCAGCTTGACTCTGGAATGCCCCTTTCTTTCTCTCCCCCTCTTCCTCCCTGGTCACAGCAGCCTCAGAGGAGCAGGTGGCTCTTTAAAAATGTTTTAAAATTTATGTTATTTTTAATTTATGGAATAAAAGAAGCATTTCCATAATATATTATATTAAAAGTAATTGCACATGAAACTGAAAATGTATTATGCACACCATGCTATTCCCTTTAAGTAAGTTTAAATGAACTTTTAAAAAGTTATCATGTAAATAGTTTTTTTCTTTCCCCCCACCCTAGAAATGGCTATTAGACTCAAATACGTATATTTGTAAAACCATCTTATAATCTATTTATCCGTTCTTTCTCTTTATGCAGATAATGTCTTCTTTTACATGCCTTTTGTAGTTAATCTGGGTATTTGTAATAGTGAAAATGTTACTTTTTCTGGGAACAGCATCTTTGCTGGGCAGTTTTTACTGTTGGATTCCCTGGGGCTGCTTTTCTCCTTAGCTCAACTTCTGAGAGCAGAGCTGATTCTCACTGTATTTAAAATAGAGCCTGCTAGAGTACTTTTTTATATCAAGACAAGGAGCTTGTCTAATCTAGACTTTGTTTCCATGGCATCAGTTGCCTTCATCATATGAGCAAGCACCCTAAATACTCTTAGCTTGATCAAAAGTGTTCCTGTTAACTAAGGGAGTTAAAAATGTTAAGCTTTATTTAAATTTGCTTTACAAAGAGTAAAATAGATACTCTCAAGTTTTGCAAACTTTACTATCTGTGAATAGGACACATGGGGTGATCATTTTATATCTGAAATGGGAAAAGTTTAAAAATCTAAAACTCTTGTCCTAGCATGTCTGAAATGCTGACTTATGGACTCAGCAGCTAGAGTACCAATCTATGCTTTTCTCTTCTGTAGTCATTGAACTCTGTTCACAGCTCTGTTGCATTATATATTACCCTTCATTCGGTAAATAACAGAGTAAGAAGGAGCCACCTAAAATGTAATAACAGTAACAGGGGAAGAAACCAAATAAACATGGCTCAGACTCCATGCTTTACGATGAAGACACCATAGATATAATGGTGATCAAGAGAGGGATTGCTGGCTTTTTATTCGTTTTTTTCCCCCCACTGAGTTGAGTCCTTGAGAAAAAAAGAAAGATGATCTTGGAAATATTCTAGATATAGAACTCTAAAAGTATAAGGTCCCTGAAATTATAAATATTCATTCTTTAAAAAAAAAATATGGAAGTGAGAATGGAAACATGTTTCTGTGTATACAGTTAAAAATTCAGCAGGTGGCAGCAGAGGTAGATCTTCTGGATGATGAGAATGATACTTGAACTTTGAGCATCATCTCATACAAATCTTAGCCATACTTGCTCCATAAATCAGAATATTAAGTCAATGTCACAGAGGATAACAGTTTCTCACTCCTATTAAATAGGCTATGACTCTCTTAGGAACAAGGTGTTTGTTGGAGGAGACTTGTAAATCTCTTACTGTGCATTGTGACTTTCATAACTCAATTTCTAAACCTAAAAGATTTGAAAAAGGTATATGAGCTATTCCTATCAACGCAATGAATGAGTATAACTGAAACTATGGGTAAATAATTTAGGTAAAATGTACTCCTAGGAAAAAGGAGATGAAAAGTTGAGTTAAGGAGCAGTAGAGTGCCAAGGACCAGGAAAAGAGACCCTGAGAATAAACTGATTCACGAAAGAGATTCAGTATGTTGGTCATTGGAAATGGAAGATGTTTGAGTAAGTTTGACATGCAGAAACAGGCCTCAGAGCAATTAGAAATGTATTAGGAGCACAGAAAAGCCCACAAGATGTCATCCAATTGTTTAGAGTTATCTAAGTGATGTGAGGTCATTGACACTGAGTCAAAACCAGCAGTTCTGAGAGTCTCAGTGTCAACAACATTCCCCAGTCGTTTGGAACTTGTTCTAAGAGAACTATCCGAAGTTCAGGAAAGGAACTTCTCCCTGGGAGGAAGAAGGTGTTCTTCCTCTTTTTGAATAGAGCAAGACATGCAAATTGGGTCCCTCCCCACTGGGATGAAAAACAGCCCCAAACCTGTACCTGTACCTCCTCTGGGAGACAAACTCAAGTGTTCTGTGTCCTTCTCTACACAGGACTAACCTGGAAACTCACCATGAAGTTTAGGCTGAACTGGATTTTCCTTCTCACCATTTTCCAAGGTAGTTTTATGGAGAGGAAGGGACAATGTGAAGTGGTGACTTCATGTGACTACTGACTTTAATGTAATGTGTCTGTGTTGCAGGTGTCCAGTGTGATGTGGAGCTGGTGGAGTCTGGGGGAGATGTGGTACAGCCTGGGGGATCTCTGAGGCTCTCCTGCAAAGCTTCTGGATTTACTATCAGCAGCTACTGGATGAGCTGGGTCCGCCAGGCTTCAGGAAAGGGACTGGAATGGGTTGCAAGCATTTATAGTAGTAGTAGTAGTACATACTATGCAGACTCTGTGAAAGGCCGATTCACCATCTCCAGAGATAATGGCAACAGCATCTTATATCTACAAATGACTTCCGTTGAGACCGAGGACACAGCTGTGTATTACTGTGCAAGAGGCACAGTGAGGAAAAGGAATGTGAGACCTGATAAAAAACTTCCCCTGCCAGGAGGTGAAGTGTCAGTGAGGCAAGAAGTGGACTGAGCTCATGATGCACGAAGTAAAACATGCCTATATCCAGGAACAGGAATAGTGAATTTCTATTTACGGCTTTTGGTGTTTTTTCTTCTGTCCCAGGAGAAAGCAACTTTTCCAGTACATAGCTATCATTCTTAATGCCTCACTGTCAGTCCCACCTCTACCCCATAATCAATTGGTAGCTATGTATTGTCCATTCTACTTTTATCAGAAATCTACTGTACTGTACCTTCTCTCCTCAAGGTACTGCGACCAGCCTGAAGTAGGCCTTTACCAACTCATACCTGGACTATTATGCTAGCTTGATGGTTGTTCTCCCAGCCTTGGTACTCTCTTCACTCCAGTTCACACTAAACTCAGCTATTAATATCACCTTCCTCAAACATAGATCTGACCATTTTTCCCAAGTGCTGGAGAATCCAGAATAAAACATAAGTTCTGATTTGGCTTTTAAATCCTTTTCTACCATGGCTCCTTCCTGTGTTATTCTACCTTAGTTATTTCCACAGGCTCATCAATCCAATGACACTGATCTCCTTGGTATTCCTTTCACAACAGATTCCATCTCTCTACTGTGCATTTTCAGTGGCTGGAATGCTTCTGCTTCTCATCCCTGCCTCCTGGCCATCTTAACCTCCTTAAATCTTACCTAAAATACTCCCCACCTTCTACTTTCCCTATCCTGTTTAATTCCACCTTTATGCTGCATATATACATATACATATACACACACAGATATAGATAAATAGATAGTGCATTGTTATTTCAATGTTGTCTCTCAATAAAAGTGACCTCCTTAAAAAGAGGTACAATTATTTCCCTTTCTTCATATCCCCAGTACTTAGCTCTGTGCTTGGCACATAGTTTACTATGCTCAATAAATAAATGCTTGTTGCTGATTTGACCTTCTCCCAAATTGCTGAGCTTTGTTCTATTTCTGATTTCCATGATATACACATAATGAGTAAATACTTTGACATCTTAGCATATGCATATGAGGTATAATACATTATTGAGTTTTGTTATGAATTAAATTTAACAAAAAGGTAAATTAAGGCACCGTTCTCTAAGCAAGCATATATTCTATTATCAAGGTTGGTAACCTGAGAACAAGATGGGTCAAAACTGCCTCAGTCTCCAGCCAAAGATCCCAAGCAAAAAACAGCTCTCCGTGTATAGAGCCTGGCTAGTGGAGAACAAAGAACAGAACAGGATAGGTGACATCAAGGGCTTGAGGTCAACATGACTTTTTTACATAGGTGAAGTGTGGGGACCAAGATTTGGAAATTTGGAGTGGGTCCTAACACCAACCCTCCTTCTTACCCGTTTATGACTAAGAAGTGGTTATTTTGAGTCTACTTTCATGTTAGAAGATAGTGGTCTAGACTTCTTCTGATAGCAAACCAGATATCCCTGAAGGATAGATTGGTGGTGTAAAGATATTAGGCCAAATCCCCTTATGGCAAGCCATATTCCCTCAGGGTTAGCAGAATTTTTGAGACAAGAAGAGCACAGTGATTAGCAAGAGAACTGGATTTCCAACCTTAACCCCTTACAGGTCAGCTGAATTCTGAACTAAGTTGAGAGACATAGAACCATAAGTAAGTACTCAGTCATAGGGCATAATCAATTAATTGTAAATAAGATCAATAAGAAAATGATACAGGATCCATTTTAATCTTCTCAGTATTACATGCATGCAGCCATATCACATGCATTATGCATAGATTAAAAATGCCTTTACATAGAGACTAAAGAATGTCCCACTCACAACTTGTAATCAAGCAGAAAAAACAAGTGTGTATAGCTTTAGCTCATGTAAGTAATTTCATTAATCGGCCTGAGAGGATTTTTAGGTTTGAAGTATGAAAGGAACTGACTCTACATGAAGAAGTTGTAGGGACTGGCTAACCAACAGAATCCCAAAAGTATTAAAAGAAATGGGCAAACCCTGCTTGAATGACTTATGAAAAAGGATTTAAATTCGTTTTTAAAAGTAAGGAAATTCTAGTTGCTCCTCTCAGGTGCCTTCTTATCCTGACACCTGAGCTTTTTGTACTCAATAGCAGTTAGTTACTGTCTCCTCAGCAATGTTGACTCCATTGGCACCAGAACAGAAATGTTTAGAAAACATTTTCGATGCAGTCATCATTGCCGAAATCTTGGAAATTGAGGATTCAGCTCATCGAAACTTAATGAAAAGAACTGTGCTTTGTGCCTTGTTTACCAAACTCCATTTCTGATCATCCATTCAGTATTCAAAATGCTGTTCATGGAGGTAGATATTCTGGTACTGACAAACATTGATAAGCTTTAAAAGTTAATATTATTATTTTTTCGCTTAATGGTATTTTATGTTTTCCAATGACATGTAAAGATTGTTTTCAACATTCATTTTCATAAGATTTTGAATTTGGAATTTTTCTCCCTCCCTTCTTTATAACATATCCCTTCCTGTGTCAGCAAATTCCAGGACCAGATAGAACTGATCAACATTCTTCCTGTTCATTATCACTAAGCCCAGGATGTCTGGGACCAGATACTCTTTGAATAATGGGACTTTATTTATCTTGAGTTTCTATTGACCCTTTGGCATTCTCCTGTTTTATTATATTTACAACTCATTCAATTACGGAAATTCCTTTCCCATGCTATATGTTGAAAAAAAAAACACATATGGAGGCTGTATTTTTTGTAACACAGACATCCTGAGTCTAATCACTCTAAACTGTATAAAAACCCTTCTCATTTTGCTTAATCTTGGAGTCTGAATTATGTCTGGCTTCCATGTCGACATGATTCACTAGCTAAAAGGGAATAAACTATATAATCATGTATCACCTAACTTGTTTGCCTTCTTTTACCAAACTTTCAGGTTTACAGGTGAAACTCATCTCAGGGCTTAGGCCTGAGGAAACTGCCCTTTAGGCCATCTCTCACAGTGGCAACTGGAAAATTTGTTACCCAATAACCAGTGCCAGGTCACAAATCCTAGCCAAACTGAACAGTGGAACAGGCCTCTCCTACCCACTCCACATTTACCATTCCTCACATTTCTCTTCCCCTGAAGGTCCTGGACTGTACCAAGGAGGAGCAGGTTCAGAAGTGATTAGCAGCTGTCTGGCTACGAGGTTTGTGGGGAAAAAACTATGGGTGATGATTTCCTACCTGACTGAGTGCTGCTGAGTCTAGCAGATGTCTTCTGTTGTTCAGACCCCAAGCCAGGTCAAAAACTTACAGAGAGCTCAGAAAAGAGTGTAGGGCAGCAATCACACTTTACCCTGCATCAGACTATTTGGGCAGCATTGAAAGCTTGCTATCTTAGTCTCTGGAATAAGACAACACTTAATTTCCCCAAATAACAAAAAGACCGGCCAGATCATATCATCAAGTGCAAAATCATAAGGTAAGCCTGAAGAAAGAGCAAACAAAAACAGCCTCACAATAAAAAGTCATTATGTTCGAGAGGTGTTCAAGGCACAAACTCAGAAGAAAATGATTCAAATTCATCATTTGAGGCAAAGCCTCAAAGATTCAAAGAGAAACATAGCTCAGGGCAAAAATTCAACTGGACTTCTTGGAATAAAGCATGAGTTTTTTAGAAAATAGTTTAACATTGTTTTCATCAATGACAGGAGAGTGTTAAAGGAAAACGTGGAAAAGAGATGAAAAGTATGGATAAAGAATTAGAAAGAGAATGAACAGTTTGGAGAAAGAGTTAGAAAACCTGGCATAATCATTAAACACCTTTAAAATTGGAATGGAACACAGAGAAACCAATGGCTCCATGATACAACAACAAATATTATAGTCAAAATTTTGAAAATTAAAGAATTTTTTAAAGAAATCTGACCTGGAAAAGAGATTGAGAAGGTAAAATTTAAGAATTATCAGACTACTTGAATACTTTGACTAAAACAGGAACCTAAGTCTCATATCTCAAGAAACTTTAAAAGAAAATTGCTCAGAAGGACAGGGCAAAGTAGGGCAGGGCCTGATTTTCAGTGTCTGCTGATTTCTGGAGTTTTGAAGTTCACACTGAAAACTTAACAATCACCTCCCTCATGCCAACAGAGCACACACTGAATGTAAGGGACAATGAATGGGATTGGGGTTATATAATCCACATGAAATCCAGTTCCAAAAAGAATGAGCAAAAAATAGCCCCATAAGCACGCAGAAGAGCTTAGGATAGACTCAGAAATGCTCCTCCCTACTCCCTCTGCCAAAAACCCTCCAAAAGATTCCTAAATTAGATTCAATCTCTGCTGAATATCCAGAATTACAAAGGCTTGGGGTACCTTCTTAATTAGAAATGGCACTGAGATAAGCTGGGAAAATATCAGACACATAGAAAACCCTAATGACCATTCCCTTGGAATTGAGAATAGACTGGATTCTCAGTGTCACTAACCTTCCTCAGGGTTTTAGAAACAATCCTGAGAGAAACTTCTCTGCAGCTCAGAGAGAGGACTCCTCCCACTGGGAGGCAGTTGCTCTTCCTTACACTTTACAGAGAAAGACATGCAAATTGGGCTCCTCCCTCTAGGGATGAAAACCAGCAAAAACCTGTGTCTGTAGCTCTGGGAGAGGAGTTTTTCCTTTGTGTGGCCTTTCTCTCCTAAGGACTGACACTGTAGAGCCTGAACAGTGGGTTTGGGATTGAATGGAATTTTCATTCCAACTATTTTACACGGTAGTTTTGGTTTTTGATTAAGGAAACATTCTTTGAAGTGATGCATTTGTGTTACTATTTTCTTAAATGACTCTTTTTTTGCAGGTGTTCATTGTGATGTTCTGCTGGTAGAGTCTGGGGGTGGTGTGAGACAGCCTGGAGGATCTCTTAGCCTTTCCTGCAAAGCTTCTGGATTCACTTTTAGCAGCTGTGGCATGTACTGGGTGCACCAGGCTCCAGGAAAGGGTCCGGAGTGGGTGGCAGTTATTTGGAATGATGGAAGTACCACATACTATGCAGACTCTGTGAAAGGCCAATTCACCGTCTCCAGGGATAAGAGCAACAGCATGCTGCACCTGCAAATGAATTCCCTTAAAGCTGAGGACACACCCATGTATTACCGTGCAAGTAACACAGTGAAAAAAAGGATTGTGAGACCAGACATAAACCTCCTAATTCAGACAGGCCATGTGGACAATGAGTTAGACAGGGAGCTCAATGACACCCAGCACAAGGAAACCAGTTAGAATAACAGATGAAGAACTATGCTCACAAAGTTTTCAAGGTCTTTGGTTTCTTCCCATTCACAGTGAACATCTATCCCTTTCTATCTATCTATCTATCTATCTATCTATCTATCTATCTATCTATCTATCTAATCTCTTTTGTGTTCCTGAGAATCTTTCTTATTTCTGTTGCCTGCACGTATAGAGGGAAGATGTATCCTTTTAATGGTTTACATGTTTTGTCCATGGTGACTAATTTCTCTATAGTTGTCAAATACGAGGCAGATCAGGAATTATTGAACATTTACGGTGTATCCCATAGCATTTTCATATACATGCATGTGGAAAATATACCTACTTGTAGATGCATTTAATATATATGTATATGTGTTGATACATTTACAAATCTATTTTATGTAGATGATTCTCCCAATGTGTATCTATGCATATATATGTGTATATATATATATATATATATATATATATATATATATATATATATACATATATATGTTTATATATATATACATATGCTTATATTCCATGTATGTTCATACACATATCAGAAGATCATGATGCTTTAATTGGAGGGAATCTGAAGCTGCTTTTGAATCAGACCTCCTATAATATCAAAATCATATTCTTCTATCTTTTTCTTTAATCATGGATTTTAGGTAGTCCAATAATTCTTAAATTATCTCCCCTCAATCTCTTTTCCAGGTCAGTTGCTTTTCTGATTAATTATTTCCCATTTTCTTCTACTTTTTTACACTTTTAACTTTGTTTTATTTCTTCTTCACGTTTCATAGAGTCTCATGCATTTCTGAGAGTCCCTTGAATAGGAAGGAGGCCAAATCAATCAATATTTAAAGGTATTAGTTCAAGCTTTTCCCTATAAGGTCAAATACAAAAGCTCATGCTTAAATACTTTGGCCACATGATGAGTAGATGGTATTCATTGGAAAAGATTTCAATCTTGGGAAAGACTGAGAGGAAATGAAATAAGGGATGATACAGAATGAGATGAATAGATATTGTCATGTAAACATGAAACAACAACTTGGAGAGACTTTGAAAGATAGCAGAGAAAGATCTGGTGTGCTATGCCCGTGGAGCATGAAGAGTTGGATATGACTGAGTAGCTGAACAATAGTTAAATCAGTGAGAATTTATGAGATGACAAAATAACACATTATGGACAAAGGAAAGAAAAGATTATAGGGCGGAATCCTGTGCAATTCCCATGATGAGAGGACATGATCTGGATGATGATCCAGCAAAGGAGGGAGGAGAAGAGAGCTCAGATAAGTAGGATGAGAACCAAGAGTGTGGTGTCCCATAAACCTAGAAAGAAGAAAGTAACAAGGAGAAAAGAGAGGTCATGTGAAACAACAGAGAGGACAAAGAGGTTGAGGATTGAGAAAAGGTGACCTCTTCACATGAGACCAGAGTAAAGGAGATAGTTGTTGATGGCATATTAGTGATGTGAAGTGAAAAAGAGAGGCGAAGAGGGATTTAGCAGAGAATGGTTTATTTTGTTGTTGGTTTGTAGACTGAAGAAAGTAATGCAAACAATATTAGTAATGCAGATTAAATTTACAACTTTTCTGAGTGCATAACTTTTTGGGTGGCAGAAAGATGGTTGTTAAGCATTTTCTAGCATATGATTGGTTCCAAATGTCCTTAATTTTCACATTCTGTCTTTACAACCTCAAGGTTTCAACATGAATGTGAAGAAGCTAGGTGCACAGTGGATAGAATGCTCAGCCTGGAGTTAGTAAGATCAAATTCAAATCTAGTCTCAGTCACTTACTACCTGCTGACCCTTGACAACTCATTTAGCTTTCATTTACTTCAGTCTCCTCATCTGTATAATAAGGATAATAATAGCACCTACCTTCCCGGGTTGTTGTGAGAATTAAATGAAATAGTTGTAAATCAATTAGCATAGTGATTGGTACAGAGTAAGTTTTATATAAATGTTAGTTATTATTGTTATTATCTGTATTTTTACTCTGGTATGAAGTATCAACTCTGAAAACAAATGACTGAAGAATTATAAAGGTTTGACAACTGCTGTTAATTATAAAAATGCTAAAGAGCTCACTCAGGTGATCACAATCACAGTTAACTCTAAAAAATAAAATGAAATAAAACCAAAACCAGTGGTCATAAGCAAAAACCTTTCTATATTCCACTGGAGGATGGAAACTAGACAAATAACCTGAGATTTCCTCTAGGAGGAGATTCAAGGCAGTGAGGCTAAACCGTGATATATGTAGTTGTGGCTGGACAAAGAATCAAACAATTTGGTGCAGCAACAGAAGTGAGGGAAGGTTGCCTAGTGACAAAAAGTTCATTCTTAGTAAGGCTTCATGCCTGGCCTGTTGGTGCTTGCCTGAACTTAGGGATCATCAGTTCTGCGATTTAGTTGCCACAGAGTTCATCCTGAGGGTGAGCACAAAGGACTGTTGTTAAGCCAATCTCAAGGCAGACCTTTCTTGTTGGTCTTCAGCTCTGGAAAACAGGGTGTCTCCTAATAGTGAAAAAGAAGAGGAGTGAAAATAAAAAGAAGGGTGTTTTTGGCATGGGGATCCTGACAGAAGGAGGAAAACCAATAATTTTGGTTCCTTTGAGTCTTTTGCAGTATGCCAGTGAGAATGACACAATACACACCATAATTTCTGTTCTTTTTTTCCATTTCCTTTTTTAACACAAGGATATGCTAATTGTTAAGAATTTTCCTATGTTATTTTTCTTTTTAAATGTAAAAGAATTCATAATGTTTATTACAGAATGTATAGTGCATTTAACTAGTATATATCCTATAGTATGTAAGGAGGAATCAGGATTTTTCCAGTCTTGTCTAGAGAACATAATGAGCAGGAATAGATCCATTTAGATTACACCTTAATGTCCTTTTGAAGAAGGACTGAACTTTGAAAGAAAAGAGGATAGGGAAGCTCTGAGTTTCCAAGATAATGATTACTAAGAAAAATCATTTGTCACATTCCCCCATCTGGTTCTAATGAGAGGTGTAGCCTTCTCAATGCATCAATAACTAATATGGTCAACACTTCATCAAGGCGTTTTGGGGACTTATAACAATATGGGACAGGGGAGAGAGAACAGCATTTTCAATTCAAAAGGGTAAGCACCCCTTAGTAAGTAGAGATACAGAGACCCCAAGGGAAAAAATAATAATAAGTCGTCCACTTAAGACTTCAGAAGTCTCCTCTCATATAGCTGTTTGGTGTTCAGGACATCATCCGATGAAGTTTCCTTTTTGGAGTATTGCCAAGTGATCTCCAGAAGACTGTCTTCTTAAAACATCTTGTAGAGAGAGATCCTCTTTCTTTGTTAAAAGTTTCCTACAAAATTGATCTTAACACAATTTTAAATGATATTGCCAACAACCAGATCAAATAGTGCAAGTTAACTCAACCCTTATGTATCTAATATAAAATCAAAACTGGAATGTTGACCAACTGTCATATTAAAAAAAAACCTAAATAGAAACAGGAAAATTAGAACTCCGTTTTTATACTTTACAACTTCACATTTGTTCTCCCATCCAGAGGATAAGATTCCATTAAGAAATTCATAAAAGAACACTTCATAAAAAGATGGACTCTAATACATACATCATACATTGAGTGATCAATTTTAAAACAGTACATATCAATAAAACAATTCCAACTTCAGGTCATGTTCAAATAAGCAACCCCCAATTAAAGCAGATGCTTCCTTTAAGGCCTGTACAAGAATACTTGATTTAATCAAATACGTTTAGCTGAAATTTAAATTTATAACAAAACTTCAAAGCTCATGGGACACGGTTCATGATAGAATTTGTTTTGCTGAAATATACATATGTATAACAAGGGTTCTTATAAGAAGATTTTCATTAATTGAGAAAAACATAGAAGAAAAATGGGTCAAATATAACCTCTTCTGCTTGTCATTTAAAGCCTGTTACAACTACCTTTCTACCACTTCTGTATTTTTACACAACACTCACTATATCATATTGCTATTGCACACACAAAACACCTTGTCTCCTAACTCTGCATTTGTATTTCTTTTCCCCCATGACTGCAATGTACTACTCCTAACCTTCATTTCTTGGAGTCCCCAGTTTCCTTCAAGACCAAGTTAAAATGTTAGCTTCTTTATAAAGCCTTTTTTCAACCCTTTGATGCTCGTGCCCACATTCCTGACACTGCTATTTTGTATATATAGGTGTTGTCTACCTCATTAAAATGTAAGATGAGATGCTTGAGGACAGAAATGATTTCATTTTTGTCTCTGTATCTCCCCTACTTAAAAAAATATCTGGCATATAAGAGTTCCTTAATAAATGTTTAATGATTGCCTGATAGATGCATTTTCTGTTTTTTTATCCTGTCACTTGCAAATATGGTTAACTACTTATTATTGTAGATATTTATTCTGTCTAAGTAGAGATGACAAGTGCTGGTAAAAAAAAATAGAGAGAAACTGTCTATTCCCCTTATTTTTCCATTCTCTCTACTCTGTCTCTAACATTGAGCCCCAAAGTTAAAATTTCCAGGGTCTAGAGAAAAGTCACATCTCCTCTGATCCTTCAAATCAACAGCCAAACATCAAGTTTCCATCCCCACTCCTCAGTCCTGCAGTTATAGAGAGAAATGGTGGACAGGAAGCGATGGGCAGTGTTAATTCTTTCAGTGGAAGTGTTATGCAGTGTGAAGAGCACTGGATTTTTGAGTCATTCCTGGAAAGGAAGCAGTGATTACAAAGATTCACTGTGGCTTCATACAGAGTAGCTGATATCAGACTAATAAATTTCTATTTTTGACAGAATCAAACTAGTATAGAGGAGTGCTGTGGATATTGCTTTTCTGTATATTAACAAAGTATCTCATACTACTTTTGTGAAGAAGTTGGAAAGATATGAATTAGATGATAACACCATGGATTCAGAGCTGGTTGGTTGACCTGATTCAAAGGGCAGTTGTCAAGGTTTCAGTGTCAATGTGTCTATAGATTGTAGTGAAGTGCCCAAAGAGTCTTTGTTTTGCCCTGTATATTTAGGATATTCATGAATGACTTGATAATACAAAAGTGGAAGGAGTAGCTAACATAGTAGATGACAGAGTGAGCATCTAAAACATCTGAAAGTTGATTTCTTTTTTCCCTCCTAACTTATAGCATCATATATTTTACCTATATGGGGATCATGTTTCTTTTCATATAATTGATTTTTGCTCCTCTCCTTCCAGACTGTTTTTCTCTTTTTATATACTTATATTCCCAACCACTTATTCTTTCTTTTTATCTTTGGTGAGATTTGACACCTGGATTTAAGTTTTTCTATGTTGCCAGTTTTGTCTGTTATGCAGGAGATAAATCCAACATTTATCACTCATTTCTTTCTTGCACCATTAGGAAACATTTTGCTGTGACTCTATGATGTCACTTCTCCAGAGAACTTGAGAATCCAAAGAGCGTTGTGCTGCATCATGTATTGATTAATTTTCTTTTGTACTTCAATATTTATTCCTTGTTTCAAATAGTTTAGGTGTCTAGTGGCTATCTTTTCTTCTTATTAATATCTTCCTTACTGGGTTTATTTGTGAATTTTCTTCTTATTGAGATCTTTGATAATTTCAATCTTCTTTTCATTATCCTTATCTATCTATCTATCTATCTATCTATCTATCTATCTATCTATCTATCTATCTATCACCTTCTAACTCCTTCTGCTTTGATGGTAAATTCCCTTATGTCTAGATATCTGAGTTCTGCTTCTTCCCATACTACAGGGATTCACATTGCAGTGGCTTTGCTCATGTGACTTCAGAAGGAAGAAAATGAATGACATCAACTGGATGTCAGCACCTTTTGCTTTAAACCTGATGGAGTCCTATACATTTGGCTTCCTATTCAAGTTCCCTCTGTTCCTTAGCTTTCTAGTAGTACAGCATGCTGCCATACTATTCCAGAGAGAGAAAAAATTCAATTTTCTGTATCTCTACCTCTGCTGCACAGTTTGGAGTGGGAAAAATTTAGTTCTCTTGTAAGCCTATGGGTCAGGTTGTGCCACCCCTGCAACGATTTAGGAGCTGGTATGAGAGGGAATTCTGAGGGAACATGTCAGGGATTAGGAATTATTAACCTTTTTTGCTGTTAGTTCATTAATTTGCTGCCTTGTTAGAGTGCTTAGCATTTAGATGATGTTGATAGCTGAAATTGCTTTCACTTGTCATGCGTTATTGTTATATTGAAAACATTTGAGAGGTTTTGAGGAGTGGAGAAGATAGAGATTCCTTCATCTTGTTGTTCACATGACTAAAAATGTCTGATCAGATTTTGATGCAAACATCTTTATATTCTTGTTGAAGGAAATCTAAGGACTTTTTCCCCTGATATCAGGAAAAAAGTTTGTAATTTCCAATGTAGCATCCTCTTTTGGCCTACTCCTCCAAGTCACTGAGACAAGTTAGATATTCATGAGGTACTCCAAGAAGTTTGTAAATCCACACTCATGGGTCCAAAATAGTTGACACATTAGTTCAAAGCAAAGACAAAAGTTATAGTATGAACTTTCTAACTATAAACATGAGGCACACTTTCCTGCAAACACACATACAGTCAGGGTGAAGAATGGGCACATACATAGAACATGCTAGTTGAAAGATACATGTGAAGAGTACACATGGTCCAGCCAACTCAAGTCTCCACCACTTTAAGACCTTGACTTATTTTTTTATTTTGAAACTTCCACATTTCTCTTTGTGGGAATAGTATCTGTGCTGGACAGGTCCTACAGTTGTATTCCCTGGCCAACTTTTTTCCTTAGCTCTACTCTGGGCAGCAGAGCTGACTCTCCCTCTGTTTACAACTGGCTAGATTTCCTTTTTATATCAACCAAAGGACATGGCTGATCTAGACCTTGACCATGTAACATCAGTTGCTTTCATCATATGAGCAATGACCCCAAATACTCTCAGGTTGATTAAAATTGTTTGTGTTAACTAAGGGAGTAAAAATAAAATAAACATTTCTTTAAATTTCTTTACAAACAGTGAATGGGACATTTTCAAGTTTTGCAACCTTTGCTATTTGTGAATATGACACATAGGGTGGTCATCTTATGTCTAAATAGGAAAAGTGTAAAATTCTTAAGATCTGGCCTGCTTACCTTAGTGATACAAATGCCTAGATTCCTTAAGAGCCTGTCCAATCTGGCAGATTCTTTAAATCTCACCCACCCCACTGTTCTAACAAACCTTGTCTTTGGGTGAGAGAAGGCTTGGGTTGAATTCATCTGAGCAGGACAGGGTTTTGTGATTTGGGGATCCCAGCACTCCTACACCTCTAAAGCTCAACAGATCCATTTTAAGTTTAAGTTTCTCTGCATTATATGCATACATAATTCTCACATACATTATGTGCAACATAGAAAAAGTTTGAGAGGCATGGTTTCTCAGTAATTAATTATTTTACTAAAATGCTAGCATGTTATTAATAAAAGGATGGCCATTTGGTCATCCCTCTTTGAAAAAAAAAAGCCATCATGGAACCCATTCAATGCCCATGGAAAAATGTGTGTTCCTGAGAGTTGGAATCAACTCTGATTTGTCAACGAGAGAATGAATATTTTGCTGAGACATGGACCTACTCTACTGAGGATGTGTATGTGATTCCAATCACTTGGTTTCTGTCAGAGAATTATTTGGATCCATATCCTTGTCTGATAAAAGGGAGAATCCACATTTTCCCAGACTTGACTGAGTAAAACACAATGGGCTTCAATCCATCAATTCACCTAACTTTACCTTTTGAACAGATCTGAGTTCTTCCTCTCAGTATCAGCCCTTGAAAGTTTGCCTGAGTAACCTACAGGGAGTGACTTCTGAATGAGGAAGTAGAATGGCAAAACCTTGGCCGTATTTAAAGAAACACTTATTAGATGTAAAGAGAGAAAAGAATTTCTCTCAAATGCATAAACAGACTTTTCCTAGAGACCAAAGAATGTATTCATAACTTGTAAGGAAATGCAAAGAAATATTTATACTTCGCTCCTTTAGCTGATGTAAGAAATTTCATTAATCAATCTGAAGAGATTTTAGGACCTTGAATCATGAATGAAACTGACATTACATGAGGAACTTCTAATGATTGACTGACCAACATAGCCAAAAAACTGTTAAGGCAAATGGGCAAACATTGCTAGAATACCTTATAAAAAGAATTTAAATTCTTTTTTTAAAAGAAAGGAAGATCTAGATGTTCCTCTTAGGTGCCCCCTCATCGCAGTGCCTTGGGTTCCTGAACTCAACAGTGACCAGTCATTGCCTCCCCAGCTCCCTAAAAGGGAAGTTTAGAAAAAGTTTTCAATGTAGTCATCATGATCACCACCTTGGACAGTGAATATCCAGCTACTCTAACCTTAATGAAAAGGCACAAGTCTGTGCAAGAGTGTCATCTAAAACAAAGTCTACTTCTGGTCACTAATACAGTATTCATAATGTGTGTTTATGGAGGCAGATACTCTGGTTCTAGCAAATGTTGATGAGCTTTTTGAGAGAGAGAGAAAAGCTGTTAGCTACACCAGACTCAGATTGGTCTGATTGTTTCAATTCTGGAATCTTTGTTTATTGATCTTCTGCTGAAATATACAATCAAATATGGCTTCTAAACAGGGCAGCTTTGGTGGTAGGGATCAGGGTTTGATGAACATCTTCTTTAGCTGTTGGGAGACAACAAATATCAGAAAGCACCTGGCATTTATTTATACCCTAAGCAGCATTATTATATACTTCTACCATTTAGCATTTAAGGCCCTTGGGGCAAATGCAGAATTCATGCATCTCCTGAGATGAATCAAATCATGGAATTATAATCTAACCCCTAAATGAAAAGTTTCAGGAATGACACCCATGACTCACAATTCCTCACCATATGGTGGGATATCTTCAACACCAATATTTTGCCTTTCTCCAGCAGTTTGGTGTCAGCAAAGAGACCTTCACAGAGAAAGTCCCAGATACAATCTCACATATGACTATTGGGGACCTCAGACCTCTATCCCAACCATTTGTATCCTTGGATGAACACAAGGAGTGGTGGGAGCAAGGCTAGGCTGATTCCATGGGAGCAAATTCCTTCAACAATATCAAGGAGAAACTGGACATCAACTCCACGGAACACCACAATTTTCTCCATGCAAACATTGGCAACACAGGACTGATTTAGATAATTTAGCATCTAGAAGAGTATTACATATGATTCATTACAGTTGCTAGTGGCTTTGCCTAAAACTACCCATTTGTAAGTTTATAGTATTAAAGTTGAAAACTGGACAGAAGTGAAGAAGTAAAAAGCTCATTTTATGGTCAATTCATTACTGAATGACTTTTCACATGATCATTGAGAGAAATTTTAAGAAATTTTTGTATCATGTGAATTGTAAATAAATTTGGTGAGTGGGAATGAAGTCATTAAACTATGGGCCTCAGCTCTTGAAACCTGAAGAACTGGGCTTCAATCAGTTCTTTTTATACGGATAAATGGGAAAGTCACTAATATTTCCCTTGCAAATTTTCTGTAGTAGAAAGATATTTCAGGATGGATCACAGACTGCCTTAGTGGTCCCAATTCTTCTTTTATGGAAAGCAATGTATATTGTGAAATTGAGTGACAACATTTCATAACTGCTACCACAAATGATGGTACCCTTTTAATTTCTCTTTTAAAAATGTTTTCAAAAAAACCAGTTTTCTTAAGTACTAAGGCAGCATGCAATTCTATGCATTTTGGGAATAAGAGTGAGTTTTCTGAATGTTTACCTCCAGTACCATTATGCATAACAAGAAACACTTAGCAGGAGAAATATAAAGTTAGAAAGTCAATATGTTCTTAAAATTCTTGGGGCACATATTCGTTGTTGGTAGGATTGTGAACTGATCCAATCATTTTGGAAAGCAATCTTGAATTATGCTCAATGAGTTATTAAACTGCCTATGCACTTTGACCCAGTAATACCACTACTAGGTCTATTTCCAAAGATGATTAGGGAAAAAGGAAATAACCTAGCTATTCTAAAATATTTATAGCAGCTATCTTTGTGGTGGCAAAGAACTGGTAATTGTGGGAATATCAGTCAATTGGGGAAATGGATGAACCAGTCAGGCTGTGTGATTGTGATGGAATACTATTGTAGTATAAGAAACATTGAGCAGGATGCTCTCAGAAATGCATAGAAAGAATTACATGAACTGATCATTGGAACAGAGCAGACATGCATCATACAGTAGCAAATGATTATAGTAAACCTGTATTTGATAAATGTGAAAATTTAAGCTTTTGGGATAAGAATTTCTTGTTGGTCAAAATTTCTGGGGAAGCTGAAGAGCAGTCTGACACAAACTGGGCCAATTTAATAAGACCAATGTCATACCATTTACCAAGATTCGTTGGTGGTTGTCATTTGTTTTCAAAGAGGACCAAAATGACATCACTATGTTAGAGTCAAGTTACAGTGTATTTGTCTACAGTTGATCAGACCAATAGAAGCTCAGAATACTCTACCACAAGCTGGTCACCTGTGAACATTTGGGGTGGATTCTCAAAATGTGCACATCCTGCATTTTTTTTGAGCATCTTAAATTTTGTTTTGCCCCTAGAGTACAGCAGCTTCTCTGATGAGGACATGCCACTGTCTTGTGCCAGTGTTACATAAGTAATTCCAAAATTCTTAATTTAATTTTTTTTTTAATTTTCAGGCAGTTGGGATTAAGTAGGTTACCCAGGGCCACACCCTACTAAATGTCATGTTTGGTCTGAGGCCGGATTTGATATCAGGTCTTCCTGACTCCAGGGCTAGTGCTCTGTTCCCTGTGCCACCTAGATGCCCCATTTCCAAAATTCTTAAGAGAGATGTTCATCATTTTTTCTGACCCCCATGTGAGCACTTGCCCTGTGTGAGTTCCCCATAAGACAGTCTTTTTGGCAAGCATACGTTTGGCATTTGAACAATGTGGTCAGTCTCCTGAAGTTGTGCTCTCTGCAGTAGAGTCTGAATGCTTTACAGTTTAGCTCAAAAAAGCACCTGAGTGTGTGGTATCTTATCTTACCAGGTGATCTTCAGAATCTTCCTAAGACAGTTCAAATGGAAGCAATTCATTTTCCTGGCATGGTGCTGGTATACTCTCTAGGTTTCACAGGCATACAACAATGAGGTCAGCACCACAGCTCTGTAGACCTTCTGTTTGGTAGGAAGTCTAATATCTCTTCTCTCCCACTCTTTCCTTCAAACCTCCCAAATTCTGAATTAGCTCTGGCAATTCATACATCAACCTCATTACCAATGTGTACATCCCTGGAAAGTATACTGCCAAGTTAAGTGAACTTATCCACCTCATGCAAAACTTCTCCATTTGCTGTGACCAGTGGTTCCATGTATGGATGGCATGGTGCTGGTTGCTGGAACTTGTGTGTATTGTTCATATTGTCAGACCAAAATGAGCACAAATAGCAGAAAATAGATCCATATTTTGTTGCATAACCACCTGCAAACAGAAAATCATGCACTGACACTTCCTCCACTTTGGTCTTATCTTGTAGCCTTATCAAGTTGACCAATGTACCATCGGTGCTGAAGCTGATTTTGATGGTATTTGTCCTCATTGAAGGTGTTTGACAACGTGGCTGAATAAACCATGCTAAAAAGCACATAGCCTTTCCTCACTCCATTGGTGAATGGGGAATCACAAGAGCATTGTCCATTATCTAGAACCTGGCAAGCACACTGTCATGAAATTTGAGAAACTGATGATGATCTTCTCTGGGGATCTAAATTTTGACATAAGATGAGTTCAAAATGCATGCATGACCTAGACAGATAGATTGATATTATAACAAAATAAGAAGAATATGGCCCATATTACCTATCAGATTTATGGGTGGAGGGCAACTTATGAATAAACAAGAAATAGAGAGTATTGTGAGGTGTGAGGTGGATACTATCAATTACATTTAATTAAAAAGGTTTTTTACAAAGTAAACCAATGTGGACAACATTAGTAGGAGAACAGAAAATTGGGCAAAAATTTTTAAACATGCTTTCTCTGATAAATGTTTCCTATATACTATATAAAACATTTGTCTAATGTATAAGAATATGAGTCATCTTCCAATTGACAAATTGTGAAAGGATATGAACAGGCAGTTTTTCAATGAAGAAATCAAAGCTATAATCACATGAAAAATGCTCTAAAACACCATTGATTAGAGAAATGCAAATTGAGGCAACTTTAAGATATCGCCTTAAACCTATCAGATTGGATAAAATGGCAGAAAAGGAAAGCAACAAATGTTCAAGGGGATGTGGAAAAATTGGAACACATTAACTGTTGCTGGAACTGTGAACTGATCCAAACTTTTTATAGCGCAACCTGGAATTATGCTCAAAGATTTAGAAAACTGTTTATAACCTTTGTCCCAGAAATACTATTATTAGATCTGATTCCCAAGCTGATTTAAGGGAAAAAGGAAAAGAATCTATGTGATCTAAAATAACTATAGCAGCTCTCAAAGAACTGGAAATTGAGTGGATGCTCATCAATTGGGGAATGGCCAAACAAGCTGTGATATATGATTATGACAGAATACTACTGTGCCATAAGAAATGATAAGCTGATAGATTTTAGATAAAACATAGAAAGGCTGAAATAGTGAAGAAATAATGAAGAATGAAATAAGCACAATCAGAAGAACATTATATCCAGTAACAGCAAAAGTATTCTAAGAACACCTTTGAATGACTAAGTCATTAGGAGTATTAGAAATACTCAAATCAAGTTCAAAGGACCTATGAAGGAATACACTATCCATATCCAAGAAAGAACTGATGAATAGAAGAATGTATGTTATGGTTTTACACATACATGCATACATATACATATATATACACACATAGACACATACACAAACTTATTTATGTTTAATGGTAGCCATCTCTAGGATGAGATGGGGAGGGAGGGAGAAAAAAGTGCACAGCAGAGAACTAAATAAAATTTAAAAAGCAATACAGACAATCAGGATAGCTTTGAAAGTGACACGTAGTTGTTTTTAAAAAGCAAAGGGTGAAATGGAAATTCATTTTTTTATTAAATCCTCCTTTTTGTTATGCTGTTTATATAAAGTTCTTCTCTTGTCTTTTTGTATTTAAGTTTAAAATAAATAAAAATGAAAAAATAGATTGCAATATGCATACAAAAAAGAAAAGGTTAAAGAACAGCGGGTAGGATTTTGAGTATTCTCTAAATATAGAAGAAATGGGAGGGGTACTGAATCAAATGCACATTAACAGGATTTAGCCTTCTTGAGAATTTTTGCCTTTTCTTAAGAAACTACGGTAAAGTTAGAATGGTTGAAATGGGTGAAAAAATAATGCCAAGGGATTTGTGAGATTTAGAAAAGGAGGAAAGATAGATATTACAATGAATGTCCATTGTATGTGTTCCTCACCCTGGAACATCCTCTAAGATATTTCTCACGCTGAATAGCATAATAATTATAACATTTGTCTCCCAGAGTTATTAGGATAAAAAATGACAGTATTTCTAAAACTCTTTGCAAACCTTAAAGAGCAATGTGAAAGGTA
>NW_027555736.1:254751584-254769682 GCF_003287225.1 Phascolarctos cinereus
CACAAAAATCAACTGAAGAGAACTCCTTAAAAAGCCACTCAACCAAATGGAAATATACATGCATGTATGCATGTATGTGTGCGTGTGTGTGTGTCTGTGTGTGTGTTTATTCAATAAAAATAAGAATTTTTAAAAGAATTGGCCAAATGGGAAAAATGTACTGAATTTGATGAAGAAAATAGATTCTTAAAAAATAGAATTGGCTAAATGGAAGAGGCAGCACAAGAGTTCAGTAAAGAAAATAATTCCTAAAAAAATTAGAATTGGGCACGTGGAAGGTAATAACTCTGTGAAATATCAAGAAACAATAAAACATAATCAAAAGGAAGAAAAAAATAGGAAAAAATGTGAAATATCTCTTCTGAAAAAAAAACTGACTAAAAATACAAGAGAAAGAAAATTTAAGCTTTATTGGACTACTTTAAAGACATGATTAAAAGAAGAGCCTAGACTTTATATATCTAGAAATTATCAAGGAAAATTGCCTTGATATCTTGTACCAGAGGTAAAATAGAAATTGAAAGAATCTGCCCTTCACCTCCTCAAAGATAACAGAAATTAAAATTCCAAAGATTGGTATTATCAAATTCCACAGGAATCAGGTGAAGGGAAAATATCATAAGTAGCCAGAAAAAAAGGGAATTCAAATAATATGAAGCCTCAGTTGGGATCACATAAGATTTAGCAGCTTCTACATAAAGGAATCAGAGGGCTTGGGATATGATTTTCTAGAGGGAAAATGAGTTAGGATTACAGTGAAGAATCACCTGTCCAGCATAATTTCGGGGGGAAATGGAATTTAATGAAATAGAGGACTTTCAAGCATTCCTGATCAAAAGACTAGAGCTGAATTAAAAAGCTGATTTTCAAATATGAGACTGAAGAGAAGTTTAAATGGCAAATGGGAAAGAAAGATCATAAGGAATTCAATTAAGTTTAAATTGTCGGCATTCCTACATGGGAAAATGATACTTCTTACTCTGAACTTTATCACTATTGATGAAGGGAAAGAACTGTGAAAAATTTGAAGAAGTCTCTTTTTAATCAAGGCGTCATTTCTCAAATAAGGAGTGAACTTTGAATGACTAAGAATACAAATTGTTCCCCAATTGGTAACAGGTCAAAGATGTGAACATGCAGCTTGAAATCAAAGAAATCAATACTCATTTAAAAATACTCTAAATCACTATTGATTAGAGAAATGTAAATTAAAACTACTCTGAAGTACCCCCTCACACCTACTGGATTGGCCAACAAGGTAAATGAAAAATCTTGGAGGAGATCTGAGAAAATTGGCACACTGAAGCACTCTTGGTAGTGTTTTTAACTGATTCAAATATTTTAGAGACAAATTTGTTACAGGTTTTTCTGATATCTTCCTCACCATTTGTCATTGCAAAATAGTATTCTATTGCAATCTTATACCACAAATTGTCTAATCATTCTCCAGTTGATTGGCATCACCTCAATTTCCAATTCTTTGCCACCCCAAAAAGAGCTGATATAAATATTATTGTATATACAGGATCATTGCCTTTTTTTGTTTTGTTTTGTATTTTATCTATTTGCAATATAAACATAGTACTAGCATTACTGGATGAAAGAGTATGCACAGTTTAATAGCATTTTGGAAATAGAAGACTTACATAAACTGTTTCAAAAAGAAATGAGAAGAACCACAAAAAGACTGTCCGCAGTAACTGCAGGATTGCATGATGATCAACTATGAATGTCATAGCTATTTTCAGCAATAACATGATCCAAGACAATTCCCAAGCACTTACGATGAGAAATGCTATTCATCTCCAAAGAAAGAGTTAAAGAAATCTAAATGTAGATCAAAGCATACTTCTTTAAACTTTATTTTGTTTCCAGGTTCTTGTTTTTACTCTGTGTTTGGTTTTGAACATTTGTGATATGGAAATATGATTTGCATCTTGCCTTGCCTTCTTGTCATTGAAGAGTGAAAGAGGGGAGGGAAGGAAGTTGGAAGTCAATTTTTTTAAAAAACGAATGCAAAAAAATTTACATGTCAAAGCAATAAAATATTAAAATAACAAAACTTCAAATAATTGAGAATTTCAAAGCTGAATATTTTTAAATATTATAGAAGGTAGGATTCTGAAAATGTTTCCACATTACATATATATATATATATATATATATATATATATATATATATATATATATATATATATATATATATATATATATTCATCTGATCTTTCTGTTTTTAAAAAACATTTTTAATCCAATTAATTTTCCACTTCAATTGCAATCAATTCTAATTCCGTCCTAAGTAGAATTGGAGATAAGTTGTCTATAAAACACATCTATCTTGGGACATGCCCCACATATGTGTTTATCCCAAATTAAATAATAAACATAAGTAAATAATGAATCTAAGCAAAATTGCACTTCCTTTTCAGTTAACACAACATAGTCCAAACTTTCTTTCCACTAAGATAATTGATTGAACTAAAACTCTTTTCCTTAAAACAAAACAGAAACTTTAAAACTGCCTAATAGTAAAATAAAAACAAAAACTAATAAGCAATAATGGAAAAAGAAATTCCAATCCAAATAAGTACAAAATGCATAAAATATCTTCGAAGCAAAATACACAAAAGACCCATACACTTTCAAATTACAAAATGTTCCTTAAAGAAATAAATAACAATGTAAATGGATGGAAGAATATTGAATGCTCTTTGATAGGCCCTGTTCATATAATAAAAATGACAATATGTCAAAATTAATATACCCTTTTGATGCAATCAAATGACCAAAATGATACATTATAGATCTTGATAAAATAATAACAAAATTTATTTGGAAAAGCAAAAGATCAAGAATATCAATGGAAATTATTAAAAGAGCCAAGGGCACACTCCCTTGGGGTAGTTTTATATCTCTAAGAAATGGAACTTTCAGGTAATTCTAGGTTGCCTGCTTTTCCTTTTCTCTAGCTTTCTTCAGCTCCTTTTAGATGAGTGCTTCAGGGTGTTTATCTGCCTGGGGCCCCTTGCAGTGCTGCCTCCATTAGATCTCCTGAGGCACTGGGACCTCCTTTGCTGTAGAATGCCAAGGCACCTTGTAACTTTCTGAGCTAGTTTCCACTGGTTCCCCCACCGTCACTGAGGCACTCAGAGGTCCAGGTGTTGGTGTTTGCCTGCTCTACCAGCTAGGCTTTCGAATTTCCTCCTGGTTGGCAGTTGGAGGCTGCAGGGTTCTGACAGCTTACCTGGTGTTGGGCTGGAATCAGCAAGGCTGGAACTTTAGTAGGACTAAAGTCCTCTCCCTCTCTGAACTAGATAACTCTAACTACAAAATGAACAAGAAAGAAGTTACCCGGATGAACAGAACATTAGAAAAGTTAAGTACAATAGACCTCTGGAGAAAAATGAATGGAGAAAAAAAGGAATATACTTTTTTTCTCGGCGGTACATGGAACATAGACAAAAATTGACCATGTACCAGGGCATAAAAACATCACAATCCAATGTAGAAAGGCAGAAATATTAAATGTATCTTTTTCAGATCATGATGCAATATAAATTATATGTAATAAAGGGCCATGGAAAGATAGACTAAAAAATAATTGGAAACTAAATAATCTAATCCTAAAAAATGACTGGGTCAAACAACAAATCATAGAAACAATCAATAATTTCATTCAAGAGAATGAGAATAGTAAGATAACATATAAAAACTTATGGACTGCAGTGAAAGCATTTGTTAGGGGAAGTTTTATATCTCTAAATGCTTATATAAATAAAATTAAAAAAAGAGGAGTTCAATGAATTGGGCATACAACTAAAAAAACTAGACAAGGGACTAATTGAAAATCCTCACTTAAACACCAAATTAGAAGTATTGAAAACCAAAGGGAAAATTAAGAAAATTGAAATTAAAAAACTATTGAACTAATAAATAAAACTAAGAGCTGGTTTTTTGAAAAAAACAGTAAAATACATGAATCTTTGATTAATTCAATTAGAAAAAAGAAAGAAGAAAATGAAATTACTAGCATCAAGAATGAAAACAGTGAATCTACCACCAAGAAAAAGGAAATTGAAACAATAATTAGGAATTATTTTGCTCAATTGTATGCCAACAAATTTAACAATCTTAGGGAAATGGATACATATTTTCAAAAATATAAATTGCCCAGATTGACAGAAGTGGAAGGAAAATACTTAAATAACCCCATCTCAGAAAAAGAAATTGAACAAGCTACTGATGAACTCCCTAGGAAAAATTCTCCAGGGCCAGAGAGATTTACATGTGAATTCTATCAAACATTTAAAGAACAATTAATTCCAATACTATACAGACTCTTTGGGGAAATAGGTGTAGAAGGAGTCTTACCAAATTCTTTTCATGATACAAATATGGTGCTGATACCTAAACCAGGAAGAATCAAAATACAGAAAGAAAATTATACACCAATTTCTCTAATGAATATACATGTAAAAATTTAAACAAAATACTAGCAAATAGATTGCAGCAACTTATCACAAGAATAATACACTATGACCAGGTAGGATTTATACCAGGAACGTAGAACTGGTATAATATTAGGAAAACTATCAGTATAATTCAGAATATCAACACCAAAACCAACAGAAACCACATGATCATCTCAATAGATGCAGAAAAAGTTTTTGGCAAAATACAACACCCATTCCTATTAAAAACACTAGAAAGCATAGGCATAAATGGAGTCTTCCTTAAAAGAATACATAGCATCTATCTAAAACCTTCAGCTAGCATAATATGTAATGTGGACAGACTAGAAGTATTTCCAATAGTATCAGGGGTGAAACAAGGATGTCCATTATCACCACTGTTATTCAGTATCATACTGGAAATGTTGGCTTTAGCAATAAGAGAAGAAAAAAATTGAAGGTATTAGAATAGGCAGAGAAGAAAGCTATGACTCTTTGCAGATGACATGATGATATACTTAGAGAATCAAGTACAAAACTACCTGAAATAAAAAACAACTTTAGCAAAGCTGCAGGCTATAAAATAAACCCACATAACTCATTGGCATCTCTATATATTACCAACTCTAAGGTACCATTTCACACCTATCAGATTGGCTAACATGACAAAGCAGGAAAATGATAACTGTTGGAGAAGATGTGGGAAAATTGGAACACTAATGCATTGTTGGTAGAGTGGTGAAATGATTCAATCACTTTGGAGAACAATTTGGAACTATGCCTAAAGGGCTATAAAAATGTGCATACCCTTTGACCCAGCAATAGCACTTCTAGGGCTGCATCCCAAAGAGATAATACAAATGGGAGAAGGACCCACATGTCCAAAAATATTCATGGCAGCTCTTTTTGTGGTGGCAAAGAATTGGAAATTGAGAGGATGCCCATTAATTGTGGAATGGCTGAGCAAGTTGTGGTATATGAATGTAATGGAATACTTTTGTGCTATAAGAAATGATGAACACACTGAATTCAGAAAACCTGAAAGACTTCCATGGTCTGATACTGAGTGGAATGAGCAGAATCTAGAGAACGTTTTGCACAATAACAGCACATTGTGCGATGACTAATACTGATAAAATTAATCCTTCCTTAGCTATTTTGTTTTGGGCATAGACAAGGAAGGTAGCAAATAGTTGTCCACATATGATGGTAGTCAATAGTCTGTAGTTTGGTTTAACTGTAGCAGGAAAACTGAGTATTCTGTCTTAGATGGTCACACCACTTTTTTTTTTCCATTTCCTGCCTTCAGGCAGCCCAATGGGTCTGACTTCCAGAGATTTCCTCTGGCCTGGATGGGCGCTGGTATATGCAGGGCAAAATTAAATCATAGGAAGGAAAGATATGCGAGACCTCTACTTACGCTAACTCTACTCCCCTTAACACCACTAATGAGTTTATTTTTAGCCCAGTGAATTCGTGATGGTCTAAATTGCTGTGGTTTAATTTTTTCCTATACTTTAAAGGCATTATTGTACTATTTATGAATAAAAGGAGTCTGCTTCATTTCAAACTAGCCCTCTCCTAGAAACTAACCCCCATTTCTTCTTCCTCAGCATTTAGAAAGAGAGATTGTATTATGGTCTCTTTGTAGTTTATCATAACCTCCCTCTCAACTTCCTTTGAGCAAATTAAATAAATTTAGACCAATACTCTTCTGGGTTAACCATAAGTTTATCTTATTATTATGCCATAATCTCAACCAACTGACGTAGTTGTCTGGAGTCAGATGACTTAGTTTCAAATTCTACCTTTGACACTTTGACACTGTGATCTACAAAGAATCAGTTAAATTCCCTTACCTTGGTTTTCTCTTTTTGAGGGATTAGACTAGGTGCCACCAGAGGTCTTTTTCAGCTCCAGAACTGGACAGCCATTTAATGCATTATTACCTCATGGCTTGTAGCAAGCATGTGAGTATCAGAGAACAACATAAATTTTAAAGAAACAGAAATAAGCTTTGGAATAGATTGCTCTAGGCAAAGGGGGAAAGGAGGAGATAATATAGGAAGTAATTATTCTCAGAAACAAGGATGAATACAAGATGATCCCAGGGAAGATTTTTTTTTTGCATGATTACATTTACATGATAATTTTACATGAGTTACAGGATAATGTTATTCTATATTTGGAGGGAATAGCATGTTGTGCATGGTAGATTTGCAGTTATGTATGCATCATCTTTTTCTTGTGCTGTGTTGTGGAAATGCTTGTTTGCTCTGTGAATTCAATGTGAAATATATTTTTTAAAAACATCCAATCCAGCTCAAATCCCAGTGTGGAGTCTCTACAGGGTCAGTCATTAGGATAAAAGAGAAGTCACACAAGACTGAAGTTCCTCTCCTAGAGCTAGAGGATTTGGGCTGGTTTACATAACAAGGGAAAAAGAAGTTTGAATGTCCTCCTCCCTTCACTCTTCTTGTTTGTTTTTCCTTATCAAAGAGGACCATGGCATCAGCAAGGTGATGTCATGATTTGCAAGTGAATTGGATTAAAGTGGTGGAAGACTGTGCACAGTCAACAGACATGCTTTCATCTCCAGAGCCATCTGGGTCCAGTGGCAAGAAATAATTCAGAAGAAGTAAAGATATCTCCCACACCCCTTTAATAAAAGGAAGAACAGCTGCCACCTCCTTGGAGTTAGTGCTCTCCCTGACCTGCAAAGAGAAAGATCCTCTAGAACTGGTTCTAAAACCCTGGAGGACATTTTATGACACTAAGAATATGCAACATTGGTGATGCAAAACACAGGGTCTGTCCTTTCCAATCACTCCAATTATTCTCAATACGAAGAAAAAGCTTATTAGGCTTTTTTCTATTACTGATATTTTCTGAGGGAGTCTCTTCCAATTTCTGATTAAGGAAGCACCCTAAGTCTCTTATCCTTGATTTTGAATTGAATCTGCTCATGGGTACCTTTTCCCTCTATATCTCTGCCCCTGTCCATTGGCTCTTGTGTTTCCTTCTGGTGCCTTTGCTCATTTTTAATTTTGGAATCCACCTGTTATATACCTCTACTGCCAAATATGTTCTCTCATACCTCTCTTCCACCTAAAGTAAATGAAGCATGAACTGGACAAGAGATGCCAAGAAACTTCCATTGTATCTCAAGGCATATACTGTTTCTAATATAGGCCCATAATGTATTGTGGGACAATGACATAGGCACCCCAACAAACCATCTCCCCATTTCTTCTTCTACAGCATTTAGAAAGAGTTTCTACTATATTCTCTTTGCAGTTTAAATAACTCCCCTCAACTTACTTTGAGCACATTATGCCCTTGTGGGGCATGAGTTTGTCTTCTACACTTTCAGAGCATTTTACTGAACTTCCAAATAAGATACCACTCTCCTTATTCAGAGCTTCCAAGTCTGCCATCACTATGTCCTCAGGAAATAGAGCATCTTTTCCCTGCTCTTATTTACCTTGCCTTTTTGTACTGAGTAGGAAAGGGGTGGGTCAGTGCTCTTATTCCATGGGAAGAAGGGTGAAGATGGGAAGTAAGGGTAAGGGTTTTCAAGGTCCATTAGGACCTCCATAAAAACAAATTATTTTCACATCAGCCATTGGGATTGTGAAATCTTGTATAATGCATAGAATCTGAACTATGTCAATTTTGTGTTTTTTTTTTCCTTCACTGGCACAGGACTTGTATTTTCATTTTTCAGTCACTGTATCATAATCTTTACTAAAGAAAGTGAAAATTCCATACGTTATGTAGAACATAGTTAAATTTTACCAGTAGGTCCTCTCTCCTTTTTTCATTCTCATTAGGATATAGACCTAGCAGTGGTGTTGTTGGATCAAAGGATATCCTTATGTTGTGGCCAAGAAATGGAAATTGAGGTGATACATATGACCTGGGGAATGGCTAAATAAGCTGTGATATTTGATTGTGACAGAATATTATTGTGCTGTAATAAATAAGAAGCAAGATGATTTCAGGGAAACCTGAAACATTTACTTGAATTGATACAAAGTAAAGTGAGCAGAACCGGAAGAAAGTTGTACACAATAACAGCTACTTTGTTTGATGACCAGCTATGATGGATAATTAGCTATGTCAGCAACACAATGATCCAAAATGTTTCCAAAGGACTCAAGATGAATCATGGTATCCAACTCCAGAGAAAGAACTATGGAGTCTGCATGCAGATCAAATCATACTATTTTAACTATTTTTTTTCTTTGTCCCAGTTTTTCCCTTGTGTTCTGATTGTTCTTTCCTAATATGACTAATATGAAAATATATTTAAAATGATTGTATATGTTACAAAGGAGGGAGGGAGAAAAATTCAGAATTTAAAATCTTGTAAAATGAATTTTGAAAACAATCTTTATATGCAATTGGATAACATAAAATACTATTAAGTGCAAAAATAATAATGTTCAATTTTAAACCTCATCAATTTGTCAGTGCCAGAATATCTACATCCATGAACAGACATTTTGAATACTGAATGGGTGATCAGAAATGGAGTCTGGTAAACAAGATACAAAGCACAGTTTTTTTCATTAAGTTTTGATGAGCTGAATCCTAACTTTCCAAGATATCAGTAATGATGACTGCATTGAAAATCTTTTCTAAATGTTTCTGTTCTGGTGCCAATGTAATCAACATTGCTGAGGAGTCAGTGACCAATTGCTACTGGGTACAAAAAGCTCTGGTGTCAGGGTAAGAAGGCACCTGAGAGGAGCAACTAGAATTTCCTTACTTTTAAAAATGAATTTAAATCCTTTTTAATAACTCATTTGAGCAGGGTTTGCCCATTTGCTTTAACAGTTTTGGGATACTACTGGTTAGCCAGTCCTACAACTTCCTCATGTAGAGTCAGTTCCTTTCATATTTCAAGCCTAAAAATCCTCTCAGGTTGATTAATGAAATTACTTACATCAGCTAAAGCTATAAACACTTTTTTTATACTGGATTACAAGTTGTGAGTGGGACACTCTTTAGTCTCTTTGTAAAGGCATTTTTAATCTATGAGTAATGCATGTGATATGGCTGTATGCATATAATACTGAGAAGATTAAAGTGGATCCTGTATCATTTTCTCATTTATCTTATTTACAATTAATTGATTATGCCCTATAACTGAGTACTTAGTTATGGTTCTATGTCTCTCAACTTAGTTCAGAATTCAGCTGACCTGTAAGGGGTTAAGGTTTGAAATCCAGTTCTCTTGCTAATCAGTGTGTATTCCTGTCTGAAGGAATTCTGCTAACCCTGAGGGAATATGGTTTGCCATAAGGGAATTTGCTCTAATATCTATACACTACAAAACTATCCTTCAGGGCTATCTGGTTTGCAATCAGAAGAAGTCTAGACCACTATCTTCTAACATGAAAGTAGACTCAAATAACCACTTCTTAGTCATAAATGGGAAAGAAGGAGGGTTGGTGTTAGGCCCCACTCCAAATTTCCAAACACTCATGTTGTTCCCCACACTCACCTATGTAAAAAACTCATGTTGACCTCAAGCCCTTGATGTCACCTATCCTGTTCTTTTCTTTGTTCTGTACTAGCCAAATCTATACAAGGAGAGCTGTTTTATGCTTGGGATCTTTGGCTGGAGACTGAGGCAGTTTTGACCCATCTAGTTCTCACGTTACCAGCCTTGAAAATAAAATATGTTCTTGCTTAGAGAAAGGTGCCTTAATTTACCTTTTTGTTAAATTTAATTCATAACAATACTCAATAATTTATTATACCTCATATGGATATCTTAAAATGTCAAAGTATTTACTCATTATGTATATAACATGGAAATCAGAAATAGAACAAAGCTCAGCAATTTAGGAGAGCCAAATTCAAAAAGGAACAGAAGGTCAGATCAGCAACAAGTATTTATTTATTGAGCGTAGTAAACTATGTGCCAAGCACAGTGCTAATTACTCGGGATATGAAGAAAGGCAAAACATTGTACCTCTTTTTAAGGAGGTCACTCTTATTCAGAGAGACAACATTGAAATAATAACGCACTATTTATTTATCTATATCACTGTGTGAGTGTGTGTATCTGTATATATGCAGCAGAAAGGTAGAATGAAAGAGGATGGGTAAAGTAGAAGGTGGGGAATATTTTAGGTAAGATTTAAGGAGGTCAAGGGGGCCGGGAGGCAGGGATGAGGAGGAGAAGCATTCCAGCCAGTGAAAATGCACAATAGAATGATGGAATCTGTTGTGAAAGGAACAGCAAGGAGATCAGTGTCATTGGATTGATGAACATGTGGAAAGAATTCAGGTAGAATAAGAAAGGAAGGAGCCATGCTACAAAAGGATTTAAAAGCCAAATCAGAACTTATGGTTTATTCCGGATTAACCAGAACTTGGGAAAAACTGTCAGATCTATGTTTCAGGAAGATGATATTAATAGCTGAGTTTCCTGTGAACTGGAGTGAAGAGAGTACTAAGGCTGGGAGAACAAATATCAAGCTAGCATAATAGTCCAGGTATGAGTTGGGAAAGTCCTACCTCAGGGTGGGTTCAGTACCTTCAGGAGAGAAGGTAGAGTACAGTACATTTCTGATAAAAGTAGAATGGACGATACATAACTACTAATTAATTATGGGGTAGAGGTGGGACTGAGAGTGAGGCATTAAGAATGATAGCTAGTACTGGAAAAGTTGCTTTCTCCTGGGACAGGAGAAAAAAACACCACAAGCCAAAAATAGAAATTCACTATACCTGTTCCTGGATATAGGCATCTTTTACTTTCTGCATCATGAGCTCAGTCCACTTCTTGCCTCACTGACACTTCACCTCCTGGCAGGGGAAGTTTTTTATCAGGTCTCACATTCCTTTTCCTCACTGTGTCTCTTGCACAGTAATACACAGCTGTGTCCTCAGTCTCAAGGGAAGTCATTTGTAGATATAAGATGCTGTTGCCATTATCTCTGGAGATGGTGAATCGGCCTTTCACAGAGTCTGCATAGTATGTACTACTACTACTACCACTAATGCTTGCAACCCATTCCAGTCCCTTTCCTGAAGCCTGGCGGACCCAGCTCATCCGTAGCTGCTGAAAGTAAATCCAGAAGCTTTGCAGGAGAGACTCAGAGATCCCCCAGGCTGTATCACATCTCCCCCAGACTCCACCAGCTCCACATCACACTGGACACCTGCAACACAGAGACATTACATTAAAGTCAATAGTCACATGAAGTCACCACTTCACATTGTCCCTTCGTCTCCATA
Source organism: Phascolarctos cinereus (assembly GCF_003287225.1). NCBI lineage: Eukaryota > Metazoa > Chordata > Mammalia > Diprotodontia > Phascolarctidae > Phascolarctos > Phascolarctos cinereus. The sequence continues at coordinate 254,763,293 of NW_027555736.1, forward strand.
AAACTACCTTGGAAAATGGTCAGAAGGAAAATCCAGTTCAGCCTAAATTTCATGGTGAGTTTCCAGGTTAGTCCTCTGTGGGGAAGGACACAGAGCACTAGAGTTTGTCTCCCACAGGAGGTACAGGTACAGGTTTGGGGCTGCTTTTCATCCCAGTAGGGTGGGACCCAATTTGCATGTCTTGCTCTATTCAAAAAGAGGAAGAACACCTTCTTCCTCCCAGGGAGAAGTTTCTTTCCTGAACTTCGGATAGTTCTCTTAGAACTAGTGCCAAAGGACTGGGGAATGTTGTTGACACTGAGACTCTCAGAACTGATGGTTTTGACTCAGTGTCAATGACCACACATTACTTAGATAACTCTAAACAGTTGGATGACATGTTGTAGGCTTTTCTGTGCTCCTAATACATTTCTAATTGATCTTAGGCCCATTTCTGAATGTCAAACCTTCTCAAACATCTTCCATTTCCAATGACCAACACACTGAATCTCTTTTGTGAATCAGTTTATTCTCAGAGTCTCTTTTCCTGGTCCTTGGCACTCTACTGCTTCCTAACTCAACTTTTCATCTCCTTTTTCCTAGGATTACATTTCACCTAAATTATTTACCTATAGTTTCAGTTATACTCACTCATTGCCTTGATAGGAATAGCTCATATACCTTTTTTCCAATCTTTTAGGTGGAGAAATTGAGTTATGAAAGTCACAATTCACAATAAGAGATTTGCAAGTCTCCTCCAATGAACACCTTGTTCCTCAGAGAAAAATAGCCTATTTAATGGGAGAGAGAAACTGTTATTCTCTGTGACATTGACCTAATAATCTGATTTATGGAGCAAGTATGGCTAAGATTTCTGTGAGGTGATCCTCAAAGTTCAAATACCATTCTCATCACCCAGAAGATATAGCTCTGCTGCCACCTGCTGAATGTTTAATTGTATACACAGAAACATGTTTCCATTCTCACTTCCACATTCTTTTTTTTTTAAAGAAGGAATATTTATAATTTCAGGGCCCTTATACTTTTCGAGTTCTATATCTAGAATATTTCCAAGATCAACTTTCTTTTTTTCTCAAGGATTCAACTCAGTGGGGGGGAACGAATAAAAAGCCAACAATCCCTCTCTTAATCACCATTATATCTATGGAGTCTTCATCATAAAGCATGATTCTGAGCCATGTTTATTTGGTTTCTTTCCCCTGTTACTGTGATTACATTTTAGGTGGCTCCTTCTTACTCTGTTATTTACCGAATGAAGGATAATTTATAATACAACAGAGCTGTGAACAGAGTTCAATGACTATAGAAGAGAAAAGCATAGATTGGTAATCTTCAACTGCTGAGTCCATAAGTCAGCGTTTAAGACATGCTAGTATAAGTTTCTTAGATTTTAAACTTTTCCCATTTTGACATAAAATGATCACCCTATGTGTCCTATTCACAGATAGTAAAGGTTGCAAAACTTGGGAGTGTCTCATTCACTCTTTGTAAAGCAAATTTAAATAAAGCTTAATATTTTTAACTCCTTAGTTAACATGACCACTTTTGATCAACCTGAGAGTATTTAGGGTGCTTGCTTATATGATGAAGGCAACTGATGCCATGCAAGCAAAGTCTAGATTAGCCAAGCCCCTTGCCTTGATATAAAAAAAAAAAACAACAGCTCTATTTTAAATAGAGTGAGAATCAGCTCTGCTGTCAGAAGTTGAGCTAAGGAGAAAAGCAGACCCAGGGAATTCAACAGTAAGAACTGGCCAGCAAAGATACTGTTGCCAGAAAAAGTAACATTTTCACTATTACAAGTACCCAGATTAACTACAAAAGGCATGTAAAAGAAGACATTATCTGCATAAAGAGAAAGAACTGATAAATAGATTATAAAATGATTTTACAAATATACATATTTGTGTCTAATACCCATCTCTAGGGTGGGGGAAAGAAAAAAATATTTACATGATAACTTTTTAAAAGTTCATTTAAACTTACTTAAAGGGAATAGCATGGTGTGCATAATAGATTTTCAATTTCACGTGCAAGCATGTTTTATTATACTGTATTATGGAAATGGTTCTTTTATTCTTTAAATTAAAAATAATATAAATGTTAAAACATTTTTAAAGAGCACAGTCAAATTTCACAATAAGAGAAAGGAAGTCAGGGTGTTGAAGTGGCAGAGACTTGCACTGGCTTGGCCAGCTTTGTTTCTTATATGTATCTTTTAACCAGCTACTATGCATGGGCCCACTCTTCCCATTGACTCTGTGCGTATTTGAGGAATAGTGTGCCTCATATTTACAGTGGAAAGGTTCATGCTGTAATTGTTTCCTTTTCTTTGAACTAGTTGTGCCAAGTGGTTTGAGTCTTTGAGTGTGGACTCACAAATACCTGGGGTCACTGACCTCTTGATCTTCCAACTTATAAACGTGATGTAGAGGAGTAGACCAAGAGGGGAATGCTACATTAGAAATCACACCCTCTGAGGAAAATTTTTTTTTAGATTTTCTTCAATAAGAATATAAAGAAATTTGTACCAAAATCTGATCATATATTCTTAGTTATGTGACAAACAAAATGGAGAAATCTCTTTCCTTTCCAATCCTCACTGATGCAGTGCTTGGGTGCTTATGTTAGGTGCTTGTACTTGGACCCCAGTTTACCTTAGTCCCAAACAGTATAATAAATTCTGACTTAAGCATTCAATTAAGAGCATCACATTTCATTTGAAATATTACCAGAATGAATTAAATTAAGTTTTGGTTGTGTTCCGGTGCACAAAAACTTGTCTCTTTTATGTGAGGCAGAAAATTAAGTGCTACTCAATCTGCCTCTCTTTGATCTGAGGGGAAAGGATTCACCCTTCTTTCCTCCTTAACTTTCTCTCTTCTATATTCAACAACTTGGCCAAAGTTAGAATGTAAAGAGAGAGAGGGAGAAAGAATTTTTTCCCTAACAATTCTCCAAAAGTTTCAAAACCTTTTACTCTCAAACCCTCTCTTCACACTGTTCATGCAAATAGCTTATGCTTTTCTTTCTACCCATATTCTCTCATTCCTACATGCTTAAACTTTCTTGCCTTCCTTCTACTTACTTATCCCTCTGATGGACTTTGATTAAAGTGCCTTTAAAACTGCACATATCTACTTCTTTCTAATTATGACCTGACACTTCGAGGATCCTTCTCAACTTGCCTTTTACCAATCATATAACCTAAATAATAAAGTATTCTTCTCTCCCATCCACCTGCTCCTCTGACGCTGCTGTTACCAGGGAGGAAGAGGGGAAGAGAAAGAAAGTGGCATTCCAGAGTCAAGCTGCAGCCCTTGGAATGCTCTTCTTGCTACCTGGCTGCAAAGGGTGTCAAATTACACACAGACACAAACACGGAACAGATACATAATAATGACAGGGAGAATCCAAAATCTCAGACAGACTTGTCAGAAATCCCCTACACAAATCAGACAATATTTTTTGTTGTTCTCCAGATCTTATGGAGTCCAGGCAAAACTTTCCTTAAGGTCCTGGAGACTGAGCTTTCTCCAGTTCTGTAAAAGATAACCTAACGGCAAATCAGGAGGTGAAGAGGGAGATTGGCCCATCCTCCTTGCCTATGAGCAAAAAAAAAAAAAGAAGGCTGCCTCCTGTAGTCTACTTGCCTCCACCAACGTCCTGCTGAGGGACAAAAAAACCCGCAAAAGTTCCAACAAGGCTTCCCTTGTCAAGAAGGAAATCTGCTAGAGCCTGTTGCAACCTCGACCCATCCCCACCAAGCCTTCCTAGGTGCTTGAGGGCAGCCCAACTATAGGGGAGAGGAGAGGGAGGCTTACCTCAACTCGGAGAAGGCCTGAGACTTCAGACAAGGCCCACACTGGGTGCCATAAATGTTGAGGTATGAGAGGCTGTGACCCCTCAAAGACTGGAGTACTCGATGGGTCATCTGGAATGAATTCCCAGACTCAAGCATTCTTTAAGTCAAGGTGACAAAGATTTATTGTTATACTTTTCAGTGTGTAAGGATTCTTAAGGATCCTGCTGTCTTAAAGTGGTACAGTTAAACTTTATATAGGATAAAATACAATAAATCATGTGCCAAATATGTTAACTAGGTGATTGGGGTGGGATTAGGGAGTGGCTAAGGAGTGGTCAGCTCTTAAAAGACCATGCATTTCTTGTACCTACTGTGCAGGCGTTTTACCCACAGTTCACTAGGAAAAGCCCACAAGGGGGCCACTTGGAGGTGTGGTTTTAGGCCTGCTACCTCACTAAGTAAACTAAGTTCAGGGGTAACTGAGAGTTGTATAAATTGCATAATTAAATTTATGTCAATAAATGATCAGAGTTGTTCTGGACATGGGTCTGTTCTCCTTCTAAGTCACCAGGACTGCCTAGCTCACTCTCTTGATTGTTGTTTCTTTGAAAACCTAATGCCTGCATAATTCTCTTTAGTAAAATCAACACACTCAGCTGTCTCATAGAAAGTTAGAGACTATATATCTACTTCTTCATCCATCATCATGATGGTAACAATAATAATAATTACCTTTCATATTGCTCTTTAAGGTTTGCAAAGAGTTTTAGAAATACTATCACTTCTTATCCTAATAACTCTGGGAGATAAATGTTATTATTATTATTCTATTCGGTGTGAGAAATATCTTCAAGGATTTTCCAGGGTGAGAAATGCATGCAATGGACATTCACTGTAAGACCCATCTTTCCTCCTTTTTGAATCTCAAAAATCCCTTGGGATTATTTTTCAACCATTTCAATCATTCTAACTTTACTGTAGTTTCTGAAGAAAAGGCAAAAATTCTCGAGAAGGCTACATCCTGTTAAGGTGCATTTCATTCAGTACCCCTCCTATTTCTTCTATAATTAGAGAATACTCAAAATCTTGCCCCCTGTTCTTCAACCTTTTCTTTTTTGCATGCTTTTGCAATTTATTCTTTTTTTATTTTTTTAAATTTTTATTCATTTTAAACTTAAATACAAAAAACCAAAAGAAGAGCTTTATGTACACAGCACAACGAAAAAGAGGATTCAGTATAAAACAATGAATTTCCATTTCACTCTTTACTTTAAAAAAAACTATGTAATACTACATATCATTTTCATAGCTACCCTGATTTTCTGTATTTCCTTCTAAATTTTATTTTGTTCTCTGCTGTGCACTTTTTTCTCCCTCCCTTCCCATCTCACCTTATAGATGGCTACCATTACACACAAATATGTTTGTGTGTGTGTGTATATATGTACATGTATTTATGTATATGTATGTAAAACCATACTAAACACTCTTCTATTTATCAGTTCTTTCTGTGGGTAGGGATAGCATATTCTTTCATAGGTTCTTTGTAGTTCATTTGAGTATTTATAAACTCCTAATGATTTAGTCATTCAAAGTTGTTGTTAGAATACTTTTGCTGTTGCTGTGTACAATGTTCTTCTGGTTCTGCTTATTTCACTCTTCATTTTTCTTCATTATTTAGCATTTCCATGTTTTATCTAAAATCTATCAGCTTATCATTTCTTATGGCACAGTAGTATTCTATCATAATCATATATCACAGCTTGTTTGGCCATTCCCCAATTGGTGAGCATCCACTCAATTTCCACTTCCATGAGAGCTGCTATAATTATTTAGAACACATAGATTCTTTTCCTTTTTACCTTAAATCAGCTTGGGAAACAGATCTAATAGTAGTATTCCTGGGACAAAGGTTATAAACACTTTTGTAACTCTTTGGGCATAATTCCAGGTTGCTCTATAAAGTGGTTGGATCAGCTCACAGTTCCACCAACAGTGAATGTGTTCCAATTTTTCCACTACCCCTCCAAAATTTGTTGCTTGCCCTTTCTATCATTTTATCAATCTGATAGGTTTAAGGTGATATCTTAAAGTTGCTTTAATTTGCATTTCTCTAACCAGTGGTGATTTAAAGAATTTTCCATATGACTATAGTTTTGATTTCTTCATTGAAAAACTGCCTGTTCATATCCTTTGACAATTTATCTATTGGGAGATGATTCACATTCTTATAAATTGGACAAAGGTTTTACATAGCATATATGAAACATTTATCTGAGAAAGCATCTTTAAAAATTTTCCCCAATTTTGTTTTCCCTCTGATCTTGGCCACATTGGTTATATTTGTACAAAACCTTTTTAATTTAATATAAGTGATATTCATTTTACACCACACAATACTCTCTACTTCTTGTTTGTTCATACGTTGCCCTCTTCTAATTTTGATATAATATCAACCTATCTATCTAGGTCACACATAAATTTTGAACTACATCAAAATAACATCCGAAGAGAAGATCATCATCAGTATCCAATTTCATGATAGTATGCGTACACATTTTGGTCTAACAAAACCAACAAAACAA
>NW_027555736.1:254769782-254835557 GCF_003287225.1 Phascolarctos cinereus
GTGACCTTGGGTGACTCACTTAACTCCATTGCTGAGAGAGAGAGAGAGAGAGAGAGAGAGAGAGAGAGAGAGAAGTGTAAAAGTTGAATTTATCTCCTGCATAACAGACGTAATTGGCAGCATCGAAAAAATGAAGTAAATGGTGGAAAATCTCACCAAAGATTAAACAGAAGGAAGAAGTGATTGGGAATATAAGTATGCAAAAGACAAGAACAGTCTCAAGGAGAAGAGTAAAAACCAGTAACATTAAAAAAAATACCATCTCTATATAAGTAAATATATTTCTCTCTAAGGATACAAAAAAGACAGCTTAAGGATTATAGGTCACCTGGAAAAAAGTGGCAAATCCAAAAGCTTATAAATCGAGACATGGAGTCAAGATGGCAGAGTAACAGCAGGGACTCACTTGAACTCTTGCCCAAAACCCTCCAAATACCTTTAAATAATGATTCTAAACAAATTCTAGACCAGCAGAATCCACCAAAAGACAGAGTGAAACCATTTGACAGCCTAAGAAAACTAAGAAGTTCAGCAAGAGAGGTCTGGGCACCAGGGCGAGAGGAGCACAATGCAGTGCAGGCCATACTAGCGCAAACCGGACCTCAGCAACCAGGAGTAGGTCTCAAGGCAGCTGAATCAGTGGCAGCAGTGGTAGTTTGCAGACCTCTTAGCCCACAGATACTGATGCTGGTATTTAGACAATTCCAGTGTATAGTACTGGACAATTTAGGTCAGCAAGAAAGTCTGTAGCACCCAGGTGAAAGTGAAGCATACTCCAATGCAGGCCATGCCAGCACAGCCCCAGCCACAGCAAAGCAGGAGCACACCTTGGGAACCACTGAATCAGGAATGGTAGCAGCTGCTACCGTAGTTCTCAGCCCAAAGACAGTAAGGAGGTCAAGCAACTGGTCAAAAGGAGATTACAGAGTCTCTTTACAAGCCCTGAGGAAGGACTCTGTAGTTTTGCCTATACTCATAAGGGTCACATTCCTGGGTGGCAGTCCTGGGGCAAGGAGGAGCACTAGTACATCAGAGCTTACAATCACACTGGAGTTCCAGAGAGATAAAGAGTGGTTGTGGTCACTCACAGACCAGAGCACAGGCCAGGAGAGTAGCATACATCTCTCCTTAGATCATACCACCTTGGAACAACCAAAAATTTACAAAATATCAGGCATTTAAGAAGAAGCTCCTTATTTGATAAAAACTGCAAAAAAATGGAAATAAAGTAGATATCCATTAATTAGACAATTGCTTAATAAATTGTGGAACATGAACATAATAGAATATTGGTGCGCAATAAGAAATTGTGTGTATGAGTAATATATCTAATAATAATAATGGTAATTGTAGTTATTATTATTATTACATTAGCTAACATTTATATAGGAATGTAAGGACCTGTTACATTAAATAAATCATGGTACATTAATATACTGGAATGCTGTTGATGCACAAGAACTGATGAAATGGACAGGTTCAGAGAAAACTGGGAAAACATCTATGAACTGCTGAGAGAGGAGTAGCACTAGAAGAACAATTTATGAAATGACAGCACCATTATAGAGAAAAATAATTTAAAAAAATTTAGAATTGGGTCAATACAGTATATACAACATGAATCCCAAGGATTGAAGATGAAATATACCTCTCATCTCAGCCAGAGAAATGATGAACTTAAAAAGAAAACGAAAGGACATACACTTTTTGGTAAGGCCAAAGTGGGAATTTTTTTCCTGAAATTAAATGTTTGAGAGTGAAATACTTGGGTATCAAAGAACACATCATGGTAAATGCATAGTATTTCCCACTGCCATCGTTCTTAGTAACTGAGACCCACCCTAGCCCTTTCCCTGAATCACATTAGACCCAGTGCATCCAGTAGTCACTAAGGGTGAATCTTTACAGGAATCTTTACAGCTTTACAGGAGAGGAGCAAGAGACTCCGCATGCTCTCTCACATCTCTGCCAAACTCCACCAGGTAAGCATCGCACTGAATAGGTACAAAGACAGAAAGATTGCATTTAAAGACAACAGTCATGTCTTGCCAAAACAACAGTGTCTCTCCATGTTCAAAATTCTACTTTGGAAAACGATCAGAATAAAATTCCAAATCAGAAAGGAAGGAAAGAGTTGCATAAAATGATGAAGAGCAAAGTGGGCAGAACCAAGAGTTTGTACACAGTAAAAACAATATTGTTTTAAGAACAATTATGAGCAGCTAAGTAATTTTGAGTATTAGGAATACACAAATTAAAAATAAAGGACATAGGAAGAAAGACGCTAACCATATCCAGAGAAGGAACTGATAAATAGAAGTATGTATAGAACAATTATATGCATATATGCATATACATACATGCATACATACATATATATATGTATATATATATATATATATATTATATACATATATATATGTTATATATATATATATATATATATATATATAATATATATATATATATATATATATATATATATATATATATATATATATACGTATCTGCATCCATCTCTAGTGTTGGGGGTGGGAGGGAGAGAAATTTACCTGATAATATTATTGTACATTTGGAGGGAATGGCAAATTGTGCATGGTAGCTTTGCAGTTTCGTGTCCAATCATCTTTTTTATGGTACTGTGTTACAGAAATGTTTGTTTTCTTCTGTGAATTAAAAATACAATAATTTTTTTTAATCCAATTCAAGGGGCAGCTAGGTGATTTACTGGACAAAAGACAGGCATTCAGGTCATGAGGATCTGAGTTCAAATTCAGCCTCAGACACTTTACATTTAACTAGCTGTGTGACCCTGGGCAACTCACTTAACCCCGATTGTGTCATCAAAAAATAATCCAATTCAGCCCAAATCCCAGTGTGGAGGCTCCACAGGGTCTGTCTTCAGGGTAAAGGAGAAGCCACACAGACTGAAGCTCCTCTCCTAGAGCTAGAGATTCTGGGCTGGTTTTCATGCCAAGGGACGAAAAGTCTGCATGTTGTCCTCTCTTCAACAAGAGAAAAAGCAGCTGCCATAACCTTGGGGTTAGTCCTCTCCCTGAAATGCAAAGAGAAAGATCTCCCAGAACTGGTTCTAAAGTCCTGGAGAACATTTTATGACACTAAGAATATATAATATTAGCATATAGCAGTCTGCGCGCTGTCTTGGGGAGAGAAGTGGGGAGCGAAGGAAAGAAAAATTTAAAACTCAAAAGCTTGTGGAAGTGATTGTTGATCATTTAAAATGAAATAGTAATTACAAGAAATAATAATGTATGGTATTCATGATGAGAAAGACAGTGTCTGTCCTTCCTGCCAAGATGCAAGGAGACGCCTAGTTTTCCAGAGCTAAGGCCCATCAATCAGGCTGTGCCCTGAAGTTCCTTTGAAAACAATACGTTGTGCTCACCATCTGGATGATCAGAGCCATACCAAAATCCCAGAATTGTTACACACCGCATCAGGTGGTCTCTGAGTATGGACAAGCACCATTAGTACCCATGTTGCAGTCATGAAGCCCTGCTTTGAATGAAACTTGTCAAATTATTGCTTTTACTTCCTTGGTCACTGTCAGAGCTCATTACTTAGCATTGCTATAACTATTGAGATCTCTCCACAATGCCTCAAATCCTACACTAGGGATGGAGCTCTGGTACATGTGTTCATACCTGCCAGCCATTTTCCTCACTTAGAAATTAAGCTTCTGTTTGATTCCTGACTCTCCTGTCTCTAACCTGCTTTGTTTGATGCCTGCCAAGCACATGTTAGAGACCAGCTATGGCCTGGTTGACATTACCCATCACTCCAATTGTTTTCATACCAAAGAGAACGCTTATAAAGCTTCTCTGTTTCTGATATTTTCTGAGTCAATCTCTCCTATTATCTGATTGATTTTGAACTGAATCTGCATGGGTTACTTTTTCTCCCCATCTCTGCCCTGTCCTTGGCTCCACATGGTTCATTCTAGGGCCCTTGCTTATTTTTAGAATTGGAATATATATACATATATACACCTATATATTTATGTGTGGCTTCCTCATGGAGCCACCTCTCTCCTTACTCAGGGCTCCCAAGTCTGTTGTCACTATGTCCTCAGGAGATAGAATATCTTTTCCCTGTTCTTTTCGATTTTCTTTTTCTTCTCTACTGAGCAGGGAATGAGGTAGGTCAGCACTCTTATTCCACGAGGGAGCGGGGGTGAAGGTGGGTAAGAAGGGTAAAGTTTATGAGGTCCATTAGGACCTTTCCAAAAAACAAATTATTTTCGTATCAGCCATTGGCATTGTGAAACCTAGTATAATGCATAGAATCTGAACTATGTCAATTTTGTATTTTTTTTTTCACTGGCACAGGACTTGTATTTTCATTTTTCAGTTGCTGCTTCATGATCTTAGAAAAAATTAAAATTCAATACACTGTGTACAATGTAGTTATAATTTCTAGTAGGCCTTTCCCTTTTTTATTCTCTTTGGAATATAGACTGGCAGTAAGTATTGCTGGATCACAGGTTATCCTTTTGTGGTGGCAAAGAACTGGAAATTGAGGGATGCCCATCAACTGAGGAATGGCTGAACAAACTGTGATATATGATTGTGGTGGAAAATTATTGTGCTCTAAAAAATGACGAGCAGAATGGTTTCAGAAAAACATGCAAAGACTTACTTGAACTGATGTAAAATGAATTGAGCAGACCCAAGAGAACAGTAGACACAGTGACAGCAGTAATGTGTGAGGAAGAGCTATGATTGACTTAGCTCTTCTCAGCAATAGAATAATCCAGCATAATCCCAAAGGACTATCCATCTCCAGAGAAAGAACTGATATTGACTGAATGCAGACTGAAACATAATAATTTTTACTTTGTTTCTTTCATTTTTTGTTCAATTCTTTTTATACAAAATCACTAACGTGGAAATGTTTTAAACCATTACACGCACATGTATAATCTATATTGGATTGCTTACTGTTTCAAAGATGGGGAAGGGTAGGAAAGGAGGATAGGAAGGTAAAATTAGGAACTCAAAACCTTTTTTAAAAAGTTTGAAAATTGTTTTAACATACAATTGGGAAAAATAAAACACTATGAAAATAAAAAGAATATAGTTAAATTGTCATGAACACGGAAAGTTTCTCTCAGTCCTTTACAGACAGTATGTTTTCACATGTATATGACCTCATTCTCCTTAAAACATGCTTTTCCGTTTCCCTGAGGATGATTGAAATGCCTTTAATGAAGGAGTAAAGAAATTTATATCAGTAAGTGATCAGAGTTGTTCTGGACATGGATCTGTTTGTCTTCTAAGGCACCATGACTGCCTAGCTAGCTTTTTCATTGTTGTTGGTTTGAAAAACCTAATGCTTGTATAATTCTCTTTAGTAAGATCAACACACTCAGCTGATCTCACAGAAAGTTAGAGACTATATATCTTTTTCTTCATCCATCACCATGATGATAACAATAACAATAATTACCTTTCACATTGCCCTTTAAGGTTTGCAAAGAGTTTTAGAAATACTGTCATTTTTTATCCTAATAACTCTGGGAGACAAATGTTATAATTATTATGCTATTCAGCGTGAGAAATATCTTAGAGGGTGTTCCAGGGTGAGGAACACATACAATGGACATTCATTGTAATATCTATCTTTCCTCCTTTTCTAAATCTCACAAATCCCTTGGCATTATTTTTTCACCCATTTCAACCATTCTAACTTTACCGTAGTTTCTTAAGAAAAGGCAAAAATTCTCAAGAAGGCTAAATCCTGTTAATGTGCATTTGATTCAGTACCCCTCCCATTTCTTCTATATTTAGAGAATACTCAAAATCCTACCCGCTGTTCTTTAACCTTTTCTTTTTTGTATGCATATTGCAATCTATTTTTTCATTTTTATTTTTTTAAACTTAAATACAAAAAGACAAGAGAAGAACTTTATATAAACAGCATAACAAAAAGGAGGATTTAATAAAAAAATGAATTTCCATTTCACCCTTTGCTTTTTAAAAACAACTACGTGTCACTTTCAAAGCTATCCTGATTGTCTGTATTGCTTTTTAAATTTTATTTAGTTCTCTGCTGTGCACTTTTTTCTCCCTCCCTCCCCATCTCATCCTAGAGATGGCTACCATTAAACATAAATAAGTTTGTGTATGTGTCTATGTGTGTATATATATGTATATGTATGCATGTATGTGTAAAACCATAACATACATTCTTCTATTCATCAGTTCTTTCTTGGATATGGATAGTGTATTCCTTCATAGGTCCTTTGAACTTGATTTGAGTATTTCTAATACTCCTAATGACTTAGTCATTCAAAGGTGTTCTTAGAATACTTTTGCTGTTACTGGATATAATGTTCTTCTGATTGTGCTTATTTCATTCTTCATTATTTCTTCACTATTTCAGCCTTTCTATGTTTTATCTAAAATCTATCAGCTTATCATTTCTTATGGCACAGTAGTATTCTGTCATAATCATATATCACAGCTTGTTTGGCCATTCCCCAATTGATGAGCATCCACTCAATTTCCAGTTCTTTGAGAGCTGCTATAGTTATTTTAGATCACATAGATTCTTTTCCTTTTTCCCTTAAATCAGCTTGGGAATCAGATCTAATAATAGTATTTCTGGGACAAAGGTTATAAACAGTTTTCTAAATCTTTGAGCATAATTCCAGGTTGCGCTATAAAAAGTTTGGATCAGTTCACAGTTCAGCAACAGTTAATGTGTTCCAATTTTTCCACATCCCCTTGAACATTTGTTGCTTTCCTTTTCTGCCATTTTATCCAATCTGATAGGTTTAAGGCGATATCTTAAAGTTGCCTCAATTTGCATTTCTCTAATCAATGGTGTTTTAGAGCATTTTTCATGTGATTATAGCTTTGATTTCTTCATTGAAAAACTGCCTGTTCATATCCTTTCACAATTTGTCAATTGGAAGATGACTCATATTCTTATACATTAGACAAATGTTTTATATAGTATATAGGAAACATTTATCAGAGAAAGCATGTTTAAAAATTTTTGCCCAATTTTCTGTTCTCCTACTAATGTTGTCCACATTGGTTTACTTTGTAAAAAACCTTTTTAATTAAATGTAATTGATAGTATCCACCTCACACCTCACAATACTCTCTATTTCTTGTTTATTCATAAGTTGCCCTCCACCCCATAAATCTGATAGGTAATATGGGCCATATTCTTCTTATTTTGTTATAATATCAATCTATCTGTCTAGGTCATGCATGCATTTTGAACTCATCTTATGTCAAAATTTAGATCCCCAGAGAAGATCATCATCAGTTTCTCAATTTCATGACAGTGTGCTTGCCAGGTTCTAGATAATGGACAATGCTCTTGTGATTCCCCATTCACCAATGGAGTGAGGAAAGGCTGTGTGCTTTTTAGCATGGTTTATTCAGCCACGTTGTCAAACACCTTCAATGAGGACAAATACCATCAAAATCAGCTTCAGCACCGATGGTACATTGGTCAACTTGATAAGGCTACAAGATAAGACCAAAGTGGAGGAAGTGTCAGTGCATGATTTTCTGTTTGCAGGTGGTTATGCAACAAAATATGGATCTATTTTCTGCTATTTGTGCTCATTTTGGTCTGACAATATGAACAATACACACAAGTTCCAGCAACCAGCACCATGCCATCCATACATGGAACCACTGGTCACAGCAAATGGAGAAGTTTTGCATGAGGTGGATAAGTTCACTTAACTTGGCAGTATACTTTCCAGGGATGTACACATTGGTAATGAGGTTGATGTATGAATTGCCAGAGCTAATTCAGAATTTGGGAGGTTTGAAGGAAAGAGTGGGAGAGAAGAGATATTAGACTTCCTACCAAACAGAAGGTCTACAGAGCTGTGGTGCTGACCTCATTGTTGTATGCCTGTGAAACCTAGAGAGTATACCAGCACCATGCCAGGAAAATGAATTGCTTCCATTTGAACTGTCTTAGGAAGATTCTGAAGATCACCTGGTAAGATAAGATACCACACACTCAGGTGCTTTTTTGAGCTAAACTGTAAAGCATTCAGACTCTACTGCAGAGAGCACAACTTCAGGAGACTGACCACATTGTTCAAATGCCAAACGTATGCTTGCCAAAAAGACTGTCTTATGGGGAACTCACACAGGGCAAGTGCTCACATGGGGGTCAGAAAAAATGATGAACATCTCTCTTAAGAATTTTGGAAATGGGGCATCTAGGTGGCACAGGGAACAGAGCACTAGCCCTGGAGTCAGGAAGACCTGATATCAAATCCGGCCTCAGACCAAACATGACATTTAGTAGGTGTGTGGCCCTGGGTAACCTACTTAATCCCAACTGCCTGAAAATTAAAAAAAAAATTAAATTAAGAATTTTGGAATTACTTATGTAACACTGGCACAAGACAGTGGCATGTCCTCATCAGAGAAGCTGCTGTACTCTAGGGGCAAAACAAAATTTAAGATGCTCAAAAAAAATGCAGGATGTGCACATTTTGAGAATCCACCCCAAATGTTCACAGGTGACCAGCTTGTGGTAGAGTATTCTGAGCTTCTATTGGTCTGATCAACTGTAGACAAATACACTGTAACTTGACTCTAACATAGTGATGTCATTTTGGTCCTCTTTGAAAACAAACGACAACCACCAACGAATCTTGGTAAATGGTATGACATTGGTCTTATTAAATTGGCCCAGTTTGTGTCAGACTGCTTTCAGCTCCCCAGCAATTTTGACCAACAAGAAATTCTTATCCCAAAAGCTTAAATTTTCACATTTATCAAATACAGGTTTACTATAATCATTTGCTACTGTATGATGCATGTCTGCTCTGTTCCAATGATCAGTTCATGTAATTCTTTCTATGCATTTCTGAGAGCATCCTGCTCAATGTTTCTTATACTACAATAGTATTCCATCACAATCACACAGCCTGACTGGTTCATCCATTTCCCCAATTGACTGATATTCCCACAATTACCAGTTCTTTGCCACCACAAAGATAGCTGCTATAAATTTTAGAATAGCTAGGTTATTTCCTTTTTCCCTAATCATCTTTGGAAATCGACCTAGTAGTGGTATTACTGGGTCAAAGTGTATAGGCAGTTTAATAACTCATTGAGCATAATTCAAGATTGCTTTCCAAAATGATTGGATCAGTTCACAATCCTACCAACAACGAATATGTGCCCCAAGAATTTTAAGAACATATTGACTTTCTAACTTTATATTTCTACTGCTAAGTGTTTCTTGTTATGCATAATGGTACTGGAGGTAAACATTCAGAAAACTCACTCTTATTCCCAAAATGCATAGAATTGCATGCTACCTTAATACTTAAGAAAACTGGTTTTTTTGAAAACATTTTTAAAAGAGAAATTAAAAGGGTACCATCATTTGTGGTAGCAGTTATGAAATGTTGTCACTCAATTTCACAATATACATTGCTTTTCCATAAAAGAAGAATTGGGACCACTAAGGCAGTCTGTGATCCATCCTGAAATATCTTTCTACTACAGAAAATTTGCAAGGGAAATATTAGTGACTTTCCCATTTATCCGTATAAAAAAGAACTGATTGAAGCCCAGTTCTTCAGGTTTCAAGAGCTGAGGCCCATAGTTTAATGACTTCATTCCCACTCACCAAATTTATTTACAATTCACATGATACAAAAATTTCTTAAAATTTCTCTCAATGATCATGTGAAAAGTCATTCAGTAATGAATTGACCATAAAATGAGCTTTTTACTTCTTCACTTCTGTCCAGTTTTCAACTTTAATACTATAAACTTACAAATGGGTAGTTTTAGGCAAAGCCACTAGCAACTGTAATGAATCATATGTAATACTCTTCTAGATGCTAAATTATCTAAAATCAGTCCTGTGTTGCCAATGTTTGCATGGAGAAAATTGTGGTGTTCTTAGTGGAGTTGATGTCCAGTTTCTCCTTGATATTGTTGAAGGAATTTGCTCCCATGGAATCAGCCTAGCCTTGCTCCCACCACTCCTTGTGTTCATCCAAGGATACAAATGGTTGGGATAGAGGTCTGAGGTCCCCAATAGTCATATGTGAGATTGTATCTGGGACTTTCTCTGTGAAGGTCTCTTTGCTGACACCAAACTGCTGGAGAAAGGCAAAATGTTGGTGTTGAAGATATCCCACCATATGGTGAGGAATTGTGAGTCATGGGTGTCATTCCTGAAACTTTTCATTTAGGGGTTAGATTGTAATTCCATGATTTGATTCATCTCAGGAGATGCATGAATTCGGCATTTGCCCCAAGGGCCTTAAATGATAAATGGTAGAAGTATATAATAATTCTGCTTAGGGTATAAATAAATGCCAGGTGCTTTCTGATATTTGTTGTCTTCCAACAGCTAAAGAAGATGTTCATCAAACCCTGATCCCTACCACCAAAGCTGCCCTGTTCAGAAGCCATATTTGATTGTATATTTCAGCAGAAGATCAATAAACAAAGATTCCAGAATTGAAACAATCAGACCACTCTGAGTCTGGTGTAACTAACAGCTTTTCTCTCTCTCTCTCAAAAAGCTCATCAACATTTGCTAGAACCAGAGTATCTGCCTCCATAAACACACATTATGAATACTGTATTAGTGACCAGAAGTAGACTTTGTTTTAGATGACACTCTTGCACAGACTTGTGCCTTTTCATTAAGGTTAGAGTAGCTGGATATTCACTGTCCAAGGTGGTGATCATGATGACTACATTGAAAACTTTTTCTAAACTTCCCTTTTAGGGAGCTGGGGAGGCAATGACTGGTCGCTGTTGAGTTCAGGAACCCAAGGCACTGCGATGAGGGGGCACCTAAGAGGAACATCTAGATCTTCCTTTCTTTTAAAAAAAAATTTAAATTCTTTTTATAAGGTATTCTAGCAATGTTTGCCCATTTGCCTTAACAGTTTTTTGGCTATGTTGGTCAGTCAATCATTAGAAGTTCCTCATGTAATGTCAGTTTCATTCATGATTCAAGGTCCTAAAATCTCTTCAGATTGATTAATGAAATTTCTTACATCAGCTAAAGGAGCAAAGTATAAATATTTCTTTGCATTTCCTTACAAGTTATGAATAGGACATTCTTTGGTCTCTAGGAAAAGTCATGTTTATGCATTTGAGAGAAATTACTATTTCTCTCTTACATCTAATAAGTGTTTCTTTAAATACGGCCAAGGTTTTGCCATTCTACTTCCTCATTCAGAAGTCACTCCCTGTAGGTTACTCAGGCAGACTTTCAAGGGCTGATACTGAGAGGAAGAACTCAGATCTGTTCAAAAGGTAAAGTTAGGTGAATTGATGGATTGAAGCCCATTGTGTTTTACTCAGTCAAGTCTGGGAAAATGTGGATTCTCCCTTTTATCAGACAAGGATATGGATCCAAATAATTCTCTGACAGAAACCAAGTGATTGGAATCACATACACATCCTCAGTAGAGTAGGTCCATGTCTCAGCAAAATATTCATTCTCTCATTGTTGACAAATCAGAGTTGATTCCAACTCTCAGGAACACACATTTTTCCATGGGCATTGAATGGGTTCCATGATGGCTTTTTTTTTCAAAGAGGGATGGCCAAATGGCCATCCTTTTATTAATAACATGCTAGCATTTTAGTAAAATAATTAATTACTGAGAAACCATGCCTCTCAAACTGTTTTCTATGTTGCACATAATGTATGTGAGAATTATGTATGCATATAATGCAGAGAAACTTAAACGTAAAATGGATCCGTTGAGGTTTAGAGGTGTAGGAGTGCTGGGATCCCAAAATCACAAAACCCTGCCCTGCTCAGATGAATTCAACCCAAGCCTTCTCTCACCCAAAGACAAGGTTTGTTAGAACAGTGGGGTGGGTGAGATTTAAAGAATCTGCCAGATTGGACAGGCTCTTAAGGAATCTAGGCATTTGTATCACTAAGGTAAGCAGGCCAGATCTTAAGAATTTTACACTTTTCCTATTTTAGACATAAGATGACCACCCTATGTGTCATATTCACAAATAGCAAAGGTTGCAAAACTTGAAAATGTCCCATTCACTGTTTGTAAAGAAATTTAAAGAAATGTTTATTTTATTTTTACTCCCTTAGTTGACACAAACAATTTTAATCAACTTGAGAGTATTTGGGGTCATTGCTCATATGATGAAAGCAACTGATGTTACATGGTCAAGGTCTAGATCAGCCATGTCCTTTGGTTAATATAAAAAGGAAATCTAGCCAGTTGTAAACAGAGGGAGAGTCAGCTCTGCTGCCCAGAGTAGAGCTAAGGAAAAAAGTTGGCCAGGGAATACAACTGTAGGACCTGTCCAGCACAGATACTATTCCCACAAAGAGAAATGTGGAAGTTTCAAAATAAGAAAAAATGAGTCAAGGTCTTAAAGTGGTGGAGACTTGAGTTGACTGGACCATGTGTATTCCTCACATGTATCTTTCAACTAGCATGTTCTATGTATGTGCCCATTCTTCACCCTGACTGTATGTGTGTTTGCAGGAAAGTGTGCCTCATGTTTATAGTTAGAAAGTTCATACTATAACTTTTGTCTTTGCTTTGAACTAATAGTGTCAACTATTTTGGACCCATGAGTGTGGATTTACAAACTTCTTGGAGTACCTCATGAATATCTAACTTGTCTCAGTGACTTGGAGGAGTAGGCCAAAAGTAGGATGCTACATTGGAAATTACAAACTTTTTTCCTGATATCAGGGGAAAAAGTCCTTAGATTTCCTTCAACAAGAATATAAAGATGTTTGCATCAAAATCTGATCAGACATTTTTAGTCATGTGAACAACAAGATGAAGGAATCTCTATCTTCTCCACTCCTCAAAACCTCTCAAATGTTTTCAATATAACAATAACGCATGACAAGTGAAAGCAATTTCAGCTATCAACATCATCTAAATGCTAAGCACTCTAACAAGGCAGCAAATTAATGAACTAACAGCAAAAAAGGTTAATAATTCCTAATCCCTGACATGTTCCCTCAGAATTCCCTCTCATACCAGCTCCTAAATCGTTGCAGGGGTGGCACAACCTGACCCATAGGCTTACAAGAGAACTAAATTTTTCCCACTCCAAACTGTGCAGCAGAGGTAGAGATACAGAAAATTGAATTTTTTCTCTCTCTGGAATAGTATGGCAGCATGCTGTACTACTAGAAAGCTAAGGAACAGAGGGAACTTGAATAGGAAGCCAAATGTATAGGACTCCATCAGGTTTAAAGCAAAAGGTGCTGACATCCAGTTGATGTCATTCATTTTCTTCCTTCTGAAGTCACATGAGCAAAGCCACTGCAATGTGAATCCCTCTAGTATGGGAAGAAGCAGAACTCAGATATCTAGACATAAGGGAATTTACCATCAAAGCAGAAGGATTTAGAAGGTGATAGATAGATAGATAGATAGATAGATAGATAGATAGATAGATAGATAGATAAGGATAATGAAGAGAAGATTGAAATTATCAAAGATCTCAATAAGAAGAAAATTCACAAATAAACCCAGTAAGGAATGTATTAATAAGAGAAGAAAAGATAGCCACAAGGACACCTAAACGATTTCAAACAATGAATAAATATTGAAGGACAAAAGAAAATTAATCAATACATGATGCAGCACAACGCTCTTTGGATTCTCAAGTTCTCTGGAGAAGTGACATCATAGAGTCACAGCAAAATCTTTCCTAATGGTGCAAGAAAGAAATGAGTGATAAATGTTGGATTTATCTCCTGCATAACAGACAAAACTGGCAACATAGAAAAACTTAAATCCAGGTGTCAAATCTCACCAAAGATAAAAAGAAAGAATAAGTGGTTGGGAATATAAGTATATAAAAAGAGAAAAACAGTCTGGAAGGAGAGGAGCAAAAATCAATTATATGAAAAGTAAACATGATCCCCATATAGGTAAAATATATGATGCTGTAAGTTAGGAGGGAAAAAAGAAATCAACTTTCAGATGTTTTAGATGCTCACTCTGTCATCTACTATGTTAGCTACTCCTTCCACTTTTGTATTATCAAGTCATTCATGAATATCCTAAATATACAGGGCAAAACAAAGACTCTTTGGGCACTTCACTACAATCTATAGACACATTGACACTGAAACCTTGACAACTGCCCTTTGAATCAGGTCAACCAACCAGCTCTGAATCCATGGTGTTATCATCTAATTCATATCTTTCCAACTTCTTCACAAAAGTAGTATGAGATACTTTGTTAATATACAGAAAAGCAATATCCACAGCACTCCCTCTATACTAGTTTGATTCTGTCAAAAATAGAAATTTTATTAGTCTGATATCAGCTACTCTGTATGAAGCCACAGTGAATCTTTGTAATCACTGCTTCCTTTCCAGGAATGACTCAAAAATCCAGTGCTCTTCACACTGCATAACACTTCCACTGAAAGAATTAACACTGCCACCATCGCTTCCTGTCCACCATTTCTCTCTATAACTGCAGGACTGAGGAGTGGGGATGGAAACTTGATGTTTGGCTGTTGATTTGAAGGATCAGAGGAGATGTGACTTTTCTCTAGACCCTGGAAATTTTAACTTTGGGGCTCAATGTTAGAGACAGAGTAGAGAGAATGGAAAAATAAGGGGAATAGACAGTTTCTCTCTATTTTTTTTTACCAGCACTTGTCATCTCTACTTAGACAGAATAAATATCTACAATAATAAGTAGTTAACCATATTTGCAAGTGACAGGATAAAAAAACAGAAAATGCATCTATCAGGCAATCATTAAACATTTATTAAGGAACTCTTATATGCCAGATATTTTTTTAAGTAGGGGAGATACAGAGACAAAAATGAAATCATTTCTGTCCTCAAGCATCTCATCTTACATTTTAATGAGGTAGACAACACCTATATATACAAAATAGCAGTGTCAGGAATGTGGGCACGAGCGTCAAAGGGATTGAAAAAAGGCTTTATAAAGAAGCTAACATTTTAACTTGGTTTTGAAGGAAACTGGGGACTCCAAGAAATGAAGGTTAGGAGTAGTACATTGCAGTCATGGGGGAAAAGAAATACAAATGCAGAGTTAGGAGACAAGGTGTTTTGTGTGTGCAATAGCAATATGATATAGTGAGTGTTGTGTAAAAATACAGAAGTGGTAGAAAGGTAGTTGTAAAAGGCTTTAAATGACAAGCAGAAGAGGTTATATTTGACCCATTTTTCTTCTATGTTTTTCTCAATTAATGAAAATCTTCTTATAAGAACCCTTGTTATACATATGTATATTTCAGCAAAACAAATTCTATCATGAACCATGTCCCATGAGCTTTGAAGTTTTGTTATAAATTTAAATTTCAGCTAAACGTATTTGATTAAATCAAGTATTCTTGTACACGCCTTAAAGGAAGCATCTGCTTTAATTGGGGGTTGCTTATTTGAACATGACCTGAAGTTGGAATTGTTTTATTGATATGTACTGTTTTAAAATTGATCACTCAATGTATGATGTATGTATTAGAGTCCATCTTTTTATGAAGTGTTCTTTTATGAATTTCTTAATGGAATCTTATCCTCTGGATGGGAGAACAAATGTGAAGTTGTGAAGTATAAAAACGGAGTTCTAATTTTCCTGTTTCTATTTAAGTTTTTTTTAAATATGACAGTTGGTCAACATTCCAGTTTTGATTTTATATTAGATACATAAGGGTTGAGTTAACTTGCAGTATTTGATCTGGTTGTTGGCAATATCATTTAAAATTGTGTTAAGATCAATTTTGTAGAAAACTTTTAACAAAGAAAGAGGATCTCTCTCTACAAGATGTTTTAAGAAGACAGTCTTCTGGAGATCACTTGGCAATACTCCAAACAGGAAACTTCATCGGATGATGTCCTGAACACCAAACAGCTATATGAGAGGAGACTTCTGAAGTCTTAAGTGGACGACTTATTATTATTTTTTCCCTTGGGGTCTCTGTATCTCTACTTACTAAGGGGTGCTTACCCTTTTGAATTGAAATGGCTGTTCTCTCTCCCCTGTCCCATATTGTTATAAGTCCCCAAAACGCCTTGATGAAGTGTTGACCATATCAGTTAGTGATGCTTTGAGAAGGCTACACCTTTCATTAGAACCAGATGGGGGAATGTGACAAATGATTTTTCTTAGTAATCATTATCTTGGAAACTCAGAGCTTCCCTATCCTCTTTTCTTTCAAAGTTCAGTCCTTCTTCAAAAGGACATTAAGATGTAATCTAAATGGATCTATTCCTGCTCATTATGTTCTCTAGACAAGACTGGAAAAATCCTGATTCCTCCTTACATACTATAGGATATATACTAGTGTAAATGCACTTATACATTCTGTAATAAACATTATGAATTCTTTTACATTTAAAAAGAAAAATAACATAGGAAAATTCTTAACAATTAGCATATCCTTGTGTTAAAAAAGGAAAAAAAGAACAGAAATTATGGTGTGTATTGTGTCATTCTCACTGGCATACTGCAAAAGACTCAAAGGAACCAAAATTATTGGTTTTCCTCCTTCTGTCAGGATCCCCATGCCAAAAACACCCTTCTTTTTATTTTCACTCCTCTTCTTTTTCACTATTAGGAGACACCCTGTTTTCCAGAGCTGAAGACCAACAAGAAAGGTCTGCCTTGAGATTGGCTTAACAACAGTCCTTTGTGCTCACCCTCAGGATGAACTCTGTGGCAACTAAATCGCAGAACTGATGATCCCTAAGTTCAGGCAAGCACCAACAGGCCAGGCATGAAGCCTTGATAAGAATGAACTTTTTGTCACTTGGCAACCTTCCCTCACTTCTGTTGCTGCACCAAATTGTTTGATTCTTTGTCCAGCCACAACTACATATATCACGGTTTAGCCTCACTGCCTTGAATCTCCTCCTAGAGGAAACTCAGGTTATTTGTCTAGTTTCCATCCTCCAGTGGAATATAGAAAGGTTTTTGCTTATGACCACTGGTTTTGGTTTTATTTCATTTTATTTTTTAGAGTTAACTGTGGTTGTGATCACCTGTACGAGCTCTTTAGTATTTTTAGAGATAACAGCAGTTGCAAAACCTTTATAACTCTTCAGTCATTTGTTTTCAGAGTTGATACTTCATACCAGAGTAAAAATACAGATAATAATAATAATAACTAATATTTATATAAAACTTACTCTGTACCAGGCACTATGCTAACTGATTTACAACTATTTCATTTAATTCTCACAACAACCCGGGAAGGTAGGTGCTGTTATTATCCTTATTATACAGATGAGGAAACTGAAGTAAATGAAAGCTAAATGACTTGTCAAGGGTACTAAGCAAATACTGTTAACGGTAGTAAGTGACTGAGCCAGATTTGAATTCGGTCTTCCTAACTCCAGGCTAAGCACTCTATCCACTGTGCACCTAGCTTCCTCAGATTCATGTTGAAACCTTGAGGTTCTGAAGACAGAATTGAAAATTAAGGAATTTGGAACCAATTATATGCTAGAAAATGTTTAACAAGCATCCTTCTGCCCCCAAAAATTATGCACTAGAAAAGTTTAAATTTAATGTGCATTACTAATATTTTTTGCATTACTTTCTTTAGCCAGAAAATAACAGCAAAAAATAAAAACTGAGGCCATTCTCTCCTAACTCCTCTTCTCCTCTCTTTTTCATTTCATATCACTAATATGCCATCAACAACTATCTCCTTTACTCCTGTCTCATGCTGAAAGGTCACTTTTTTCTCAATCCTCATCTTTGACTCTCTGTTGCTTTGACACATGACCTCTCTTTTCTCCTTGTTACTTTCTTCTTTCTAGGTTTATGGGACACCACACTCTTGGTTCTCATCCTACTTATCTGAGTCTCTCTCCTCCCTCCTTTGCTGGATCATCATCCAGATCATGTCTCTCATCACAGGAATTGCACAGGAGTCTGCCCTATGCTCTCTTCTTTCTTTGTCCATAATATGCTATTTGGTCATCTCATAAATTCTCACTGATTTAACTATTGTTCAGCTATTCAGTCATGTCTAACTCTTCATGCTCCACGGGCATAGCACACCAGATCTTCTCTGCTATCTTTCAAAGTCTCTCCAAGTTGTTTTACTGTTTACATGACAATATCTATTCATCTCATTCTCTGTCATCCCTATTCCATTTGCTCTCAGTCTTTCCCAAGATCAAAATCTTTTCCAATGAATACCATCTACTCATCATGTGGCCAAAGTTTTTAAGCATCAGCTTTTGTATTTGACCTTATAGGGAAAAGCTGAACTATCTTTAAATATTGATTTGCCTCTTTCCTATTCAAGGGACTCTCAAAAGTGCATGAGACTCCATGAAACATGAAGAAAAAATACAACAAATTCAAAAGTTTAAAAAAATAGGAGAAAATGTGAAATAGTTAATCAGAAAAGCAACTGACCTGGAAAAGAGATTGAGGGGAGATAATTTAAGAATTATTGGACTACCTAAAATCCATGATTAAAGAAAAAGACAGGAATATAATTTTGATATTATGTGAGGTCTGACTGAAAAGAAGCTTCAGATTCCCTATATATAAATCATATTATATTTATGATATATAATATATATATATATAATACATATATATATATATATACACACACACACATATATATATATACATATATATATACACACACACACATATAATCTGCATACATACACATGGGAGGATCATCTAAACATAGATAGTAAATGTATAACACATATACATATATATTAAAGTAGTACAGATAGTATGTTTATCACATGCATGTGTATGAAAATGCTATGGATACATAGCAAATGTTCAATAATTCCTGATCTGCCTCTGTTTGACAAGTACAGAGAAATTAGTCACCATGGACAAAACATGTAAACCATTAAAAGGATACATCTTCCCTCTATACATGCAAGCAACAGAAATAGGAAAGATTCTCAAGAAAGCAAAGAAAATTAGATAGATAGATAGATAGATAGATAGATAGATAGATAGATAGAAGATAGATAGATAGATAGAAATGGATAGATGTTCACTGTGAATTGGGAAGAAACCAAAGACCTTAAAACCTTTTCAGTGTAATTCTTCATCTGTTATTGTAACTGGTTTCCTTGTGCTGGGTGTTGTTGAGCTCCCTCTCTAACTCATTTTCCACATGGCCTGTCTGAATGAGGAGGTTTATTGTCTGGTCTCATACTTCTTTTTCTCACTGTGTCTCTTGCACAGTAATACATGGCTGTGTCCTCAGCTTTAAGGAATTCATTTGCAGGTGCAGCATGTTGTTGCTGTTGTCCCTGGAGATGTGAATGGCCTTTCATAGAGTCTGCATAGTATGTGGTTCTTCCATCATTCCAAATAACTGCCACCCACTCCGGCCCCTTTCCTGCAGACTGGCAGACCCAGTTCATGCGATAGCTGCTAAGGTGAATTCAGAAGCTTTGCAGGAAAGGCTAAGACATCCTCCAGGCTGTCTCATATCACACCCAGACTCTACCAGCTGAAAGTCACAATGGATACCAGCAAATATAGAGCCACTTAAGAAAACAGTCACACAAATACATCACTTTAAAGAATGTTTCCTTAGTCACAGGACAAAACTACATTGTAAAACAGTCAGAATGAAAATTCCAGTCAGTCCCAAACCCATTGTTCAGGCTCTACAGCATCAGTCCTTAATAGAGGAAGGCCACACAGATGAAAAGCTCCTCTCCCAGAGCTGCAGACACAGGTTCTTGCTGATTTTCTTCCTCAGAGGGAGGAGCCCAATTTGCATGTCTTTCTCTGTTAGTGTGAGGAAGAGCAACTGCCTCCCAGTGGAGGAGTCCTCTCTCTGAGCAGAGAAGTTTCTCTCAGGATTGCTTCTAAAACCCTGAGGAAGGTTAGTGACACTGAGAATCCAGTCTATTCTCAATTCCAACGGAATGGTCATTAGGGTTTTCTATGTGTCTGATATTTTCCCAGCTTATCTCAGTGCCATTTCTAATTAAGAAGGTACCCCAAGCCTTTGTAATTCTGGATATTCAGGGAAGATTGAACCTAACTTCAGAATCTTTTGGGGGGTTTTTGTCAGAGGGAGGAAGGAGGAGGATTTCTGAGTTTACTCTTAAGGACTTCTGCTTACTTACAGGGTTATTTTTTGCTCATTCTTTTTGGAACTGGATTTCCTGTAGATTGTATACCCCAATCCCATTCATTGTCCCTTATATCCAGTTTGCACTCAATTGGCATGACAGAGGTGATTGTTAAGTTTTCAGTGTGAGCTCTAGTATTTCAGAAATTAGCAGACACTGAAAATCAGAGCTTAACTTTTTTTAAATCTTCATACTTAACAAAGGGAGAGAGAAAATCTTAATAATGTAGATTAAACTTAAAAGTATATTATGTTTACATTTTTCCCCTAGAGAACTGGTTGTTTAAAACTTAACAACACATTCAAGCTCATATCCCTGTTTGAGTTGGATTGAGGCAAAAAATAGGCCAGGCATAATAAAGCCCACTGAATTTCTTGGACCCTCCAAAATTCCTCATGCTTTGTTTCTTCGAAGGACTCTTTGCATTTGTTGAGACAGTGACACCATATCCTCTGAGAAATGTGTGTATCTTCTGGAAACAGGTATAAGCTGAGCCTCAGACTGCAGAGACGTTCCTTTCAGAGCAACCAAGTCTGCTGCCACCTACTGCACACAATGACATCAGCTGAGACATTTTTCTGTCTTATGACCACTTTACATTAATTCTTCACCCATTGGGAAAAAGTAGTTCTCATCACGGACCATTGAATGCTGGAAAAAATAATAAGTATTCTCCAGCCTTTGTACTGTGGAATTTTGTATATTGTAAAGCCTTAACTGAGTCACTTTGTCTCTCTGATTTTTCTTCCCCCTGGTAGAGGCCTTACATTTGCATTGTCCTGTCAAAGCAGATTATGGTATATAGTTAAATTTCTGTTCCTACCAGATATATGTTGGCCTGTAAAACCTAATAAAGCTTCACTGTCCCTATATTATCTTGAAGTTATCTGTCTTTCTATATCATTTCCCATTACAATAACTCCAAGGTAAGATATAATATGATGTTAATAAGGGCAAATTGTCTACATACCTACAAGGGAGAATGACACTTACAACTCTTAAGAATTGTATGGTTATTACACCATGTTAAAGGAGTATACATAAAGAGGGTATATATAAGTTGGCTTTGATGTAATAATAATAAAAAAAAAACTAACCCAGTGGGTTAAATGGATCCAAGTAAGTCAATTGGTGAGATCTAAGAAAATGTACTGTGAAAGGAGGAGGTAGACAAGGGTAAATTACAGTACAGGAAAAGACAGAAAAACCTCTTACAGCAGAGGGAAAGAAGGGAGGGGGTGAGCATTATTTGAACTTACTCTCATCAGATTTATCTCAAGACACAAATAACATAATCAGT
This sequence comes from Phascolarctos cinereus, assembly GCF_003287225.1. NCBI lineage: Eukaryota > Metazoa > Chordata > Mammalia > Diprotodontia > Phascolarctidae > Phascolarctos > Phascolarctos cinereus. Next base: position 254,791,208 of record NW_027555736.1, read on the forward strand.
TAGGTATAGAAATCTAACTTCCCTATAGGCAGTAGGAGGGGAAAGGGGAAAGAAAAGGGGGGGGATGAAAGGCAGGGAAGAAGCAGTAAGGGTAAAGGGGGAAAAAAGGGAAAGGGCTAATAGAAGTGAGGAGGGACTGAAAGACACAGTGGTCAAAAGCAAAACACTAGTAGGGGGGAAAGAAGAAAGGACAGAAAAAAAGCATAAACGGGGGAAAAACAGATGGAGAAAAAGACACAGATGGTAATCATAACTGTGAATGTGAATGGAATGAACTCTCCCATAAAACAGAAATGGATAGCAGAATGGATTAAAAACCATAGTCCTAAAATATGTTCTTTACAGGAAACACATTTGAAAAACAGTGACACACACAAGGTAAAGGTAAAAGGTTGGAGCAGAATATATTATGCTTCAGCTGACCTAAAAAAAAGGGTAGCAATCCTGATCTCAGACAAAGGAAAAACAATAATATATCTTATCAAGAGAGATAAGGAAGGAAACAACATCCTGCTAAAAGGCACCATAGACAGTGAAGTAACATCATTACCAAACATGTAGGCACCAAATGGTATCATATCCAAATTTGTAGACGTGAAGTTCAAGGCATTACAGGAAGAAATAGACAAGAAAGTTATTCTAGTGTAGGACCTCAACCTCACCCTCTCAGAACTACATAAATCTAACCACAAAACGAATAAGAAAGAAGTTAAGGATGTGAATAGAACGCTAGAAAAGTTAGGTATAATAGACCTCTGGAGAAAACTGAATAGGGAAAAAAAGGAATATACTTTTTTTTCGGTGGTACAGTGCACATAAACAAAAATTGACAATGTACTAGGGCATAAAAACCTCACAATCCAATGCAGAAAGGAAGAAATGTTGAATGTATCCTTTTCAGATCATGATGCAATAAAAATTATATTTAATAAAGGGCCATGGAAAGATAGACTAAAAAATAATTGGAGACTAAATAATCTAATCCTAAAAAATGATTGGGTCAAACAACAAACCATAGAAAGAATCAATAATTTGGTTCAAGAGAATGACAATAATGAGACAACATACCAAAACTTATGGATTGCAGGGAAAGCAGTTCTTAAGGGAAGTTTTATGTCTCTAAATGCTTACATAAATAAAATAAAAAAAGAGATCAATGAATGAGGCATACAACTAAAAAAACACTCAAAAAAGGACTAATTGAAAATCCTCAATTAAACACCAAATTAGAAGTATTGAAAATCAGAGGGAAAATTGAGAAAATTGAAATTTAAAAGTTATTGAACTACAAAATAAAAGTAAGAGCTGCTTTTTTGAAAAAAACCAATAAAATACATTAACCTTTGGTTAATTTAATTAGAAAAAAGAAAGAAGAAAATGGAATTACAAGCATCAAGAATGAAAACAGTGATGCTACCACCAACAATACGGAAATTAAAAGAATAATTAGGAATTATTTTGCCCAATTGTATACCAAAAAATTTAACAATCTTGATGAAATGGATACATATTTAGAAAACTATAAATTGCCCAGATTAACAGAAGAGGTAGGAAAATACTTAAATAACCCCATCTCAGAAAAAGAAATGGAACAAGCTACTGATGAACTCCCTAGGAAAAAATCTCCAGGGCCAGATGGATTTATATGTGAATTCTATCAAACATTTAAAGAACAATTAATTCCAATACTATACAGACTCCTTGGGAAAATAGGTGTAGAAGGAGTCTTACCAAATTCTTTTTATGTTACAAACATGGTGCTGATACCTAAACCAGGAAGAATCAAAATACAGAAAGAAAATTATAGACCAATTTCTCTAATGGATATACATGTCAAAATTTTAAACAAAATACTAGCAAGTAGATTGCAGCAACTTATCACAAGAATACTACACTATGACCAGGTAGGATTTATACCAGGAATGCAGAACTGGTACATTATTAGGAAAACTATCAGCATAATTGAAAATATCAACACCAATACCAAAGAAACCACATGATCATCTCAATAGATGCAGAAAAAGCTTTTGGCAAAATACAACATCCATTCCTATTAAAAACACTAGAAAGCATAGGCATTAATGGAGTCTTCCTTAAAAGAATGCATAGCATCCATCTAAAACCTTCAGTTAGCAAAATATGTAATGTGGACAAACTAGAAGCATTTCCAATACTATCAGGGGTGCAACAAGGATGTCTATTATCACCACTGTTATTTAGTATCATACTGGAAACGTTGGCTTTAGCAATAAGAGAAGAAAAAGAAATTGAAGTTATTAGAATAGGCAGAGAAGAAAGAAAGCTATGACTCTTTGCAGATGACATGATGGTATACTTAGAGAATCAAGTAAACAGCTACTTGAAATACTAAACAACTTTAGCAAAGTTGCAGGCTATAAAATAAACCCACATAAATCATTGGCATTTCTATATATTACCAACAACTCTAAGGTACCATTTCACACCTATCAGATTGGCTAACATGACAAAGTAGGGAAATGATAACTGTTGGAGAAGATGTGGGAAAATTGGAACACTAATGCATTGTTAGTGTAGTGGTGAAATGATTCAATAGTTTTGGAGAACAATTTCGAACTATGCCCAAAGGGCTATAAAAGTGTGCATGCCCTTTGACCCAGCAATAGCACTTCTCGGGCTATATCCCAAACAGATCATACACATGGGAGAAGGACCCACATGTACAAAAACATTCTTTTTGTGGTGGCAAAGAATTGGAAATTGACAGGATGCCCATCAGTTGAGGAATGGCTGAGCAAGTTCTTGTATGTGAATCTAATGGAATACTTTTGTGCTATAAGAAATGCTGAACATGCTGAATTCAGAAAAACCTGGAAAGGCTTGGATGGTCTGAAAATGAGCGGAACCAAGAGAACATTTTGCACAATAGCAGCCACATTGTGTGATGACTAATATTGATAAAAGTAGTCCTTCCTTAGCTATTTTGTTTTGGGCATAGACAAGGAAGGTAGCAAATAGTTGTCCGCATATTATGGTAGTCAATAGTCTGTAGTTTGAAATAACTGTAACAAGAAAACTGAGTATTCTGTCGTAGATGATCCAACCACTTTTTTTTTCCATTTCCTGCCTTCAGGCAGCCCAGTGGGTCTTACTTTCCTGTAATTTCCTCTGGCCTGGATGGGCCGCTAGTATATGCAGGGCACAATTAAGTCATAGGAGGGAAAGATATGCAAGACCTCTAGTTACATTAACTCTACTCCCCTTAACACCTCTAATGAGTTTATTTTTAGCCCAGTGAATTCATGATGGTCTAAATTGCTGTGGTTTGATATTTTTCCTATAATTTAAAGAAGTTATTTTGCTATTTATCAATAAAAGGAGTCTGCTCCATTTCAAAGCAGCCCTCTCCTACAAACTGACCCCCCCTTCATTTCTTCTTCCTCACCATTTAGAAAGAGAGATTCTATTATGTTCTCTTTGTAGTTTATCATAACCTCCCTCTCAACTTCCTTAGAGCAAATTAAATAAATTTAGACCAATACACTTTTGGGTTAACCATAAGTTTATCTTACTATTATGCCATAATCTCAACCAACTGGCCAAGTTGTTTGGAGTCAGATGACTTGGTTTCAAATTCTACCTTTGACACTTTGACACTGTGATCTACAAAGAATCTGTTAAGTTCCCTTACCTTCAGTTTTCTCTTTGTGAGGGATTAGACTAGGTGCCACCAGCAGTCTTTTGCAGCTCCAGAACTGGACCAGGCATTTAATGCTATTATTACCTCATGGCTTGTAGCAAGCATGTGAGCATCAGAGGACAACACAAATTTTAAAGAAACAGAAATAAGCTTTGGAATACATTTGGCAGTCCTGGGTCAAGGAGGAGCACTAGCACACCAGAGCTTGCAGTCACAGTGGAGTTCCAGGGAAATAAGACCAGACTACAGGCCAGGAGAGTAGCAAACAGCTCTACTTAGATCATACAACCTTGGAAGAACCAAAAATTTACAAAATATCAAGCACTGAAGAAGAAACTCCTTATCTGATAAAAATTGAAAAAAATTGGAAGTAAAATAGATATCCATTGATTAAACAATTGCTTAATAAATTGTGGAACATGAATATAATAGCAGCAATAAGAAATTATGTGTGTAAGGAATATATATTATATATATATATATAAAATAATATAATTATTATTATTATTATTCCATTAGCTAACATTTACATAGGAAAGTAAGGACCGGTTCACTAAATAAAGCATGGTATATTACTGTACTGGAATGTTACTGTTGCACAAGAATTGATGAAATGGGCAGGTTCAGAGAAAACTGGGAAAACATCTATGAACTGCTCAGAGAGGAGTAGCACTAGAACAATTTATACAATGACGGCACCACTGTAGGGAAAAATAATTTTTAAACAATTTACAATTAGGTCAATACAATACATACAACAGGAATCCAGAGGATTGAAGATGAAACATACCTCTCATCTCAGCCAGAGAAATGATGATCTTAAAAAGAAGAAGAAAGGACATTCACTTTTTGGTGAGGCCTAAGTGGGAATTTTTTTCCTGAAATTAAATGTTCAAAAGTGAAATATTTGGGGATGAAAAAACACATCATGGTAACTGCATAGTATTTCTCACCGCCACATTCTTAATACCTGAGACCCACCCTAGCCCCTTCACTGAAGCACAGCAGACCCAGTGCATCCAGGAGTCACTGAGGGTGAATCTTTACAGGAATCTTTACAGCTTTACAGGAGAGTAGCAAGAGACACCCCTGGCTCTCTCACATCTCTGCCAAACACCACGAGGTGAACATCACAGTGAATACCTACAAAGACAGAGAGATTGCATTTCAATACAGTAGTCTCATCACAACCAAAATGACAGTGTCTCTCTATGTCAAAAATTCTACCTTGGAAAATGTTCAGAATAAATTTCAAATCAGAAAGGCAAGGAAAGATTTTCATAAAATAATGAAGAGCAAAGTGAGCAGAACCAACAGTTAGTACACAGTAAAAGCAATATTGTTTTAAGAACAATTTTGAGCAACTAAGTAATTTTAACTATTATGAAAACACAAATTAAAAATAAAGGACATAGGAAGAAAGACACTAACTGTATCCAGAGAAGGAACTGATGAATAGAAGTATGTATAGAATAATTTTATATCTATGCATCTATATAGATATTTGCATCTAATGGTAGCCATCCATTTCTAGGGGTTGGGAGGTAGGAGGGAAAGAACTTTACATGATAATATTGTTCTATATTTGGAAGGAATGGCAAGTTGTACATGGTAGCTTTGCAGGGTCTTGTCCAATAATCTTTTTTATGGTACTGTGTTATAGAAATATTTATTTCGTTCTATGAATTAAAAATAATTTTTTTTTGATCCAATTCAGCGGGTAGCTAGGCGGTATAATGGACAAAGCACAGTTCAACTCAGGCCTCAGACACTTGCCATTTAACTTGCTGTGTCACCCTGGGCAAGTCACTTAACCCTGACTGTATCATCAAAAAAAAATTCCATTTCAGCCCAAATCCCAGTGTGGAGGCTCCACAGGGTCAGTGTTCAGGCTAAAGGAGAAGCCACACAAGACTGAAGTTCCTCTCCTGGAGCTGGAGATTCTGTGCTGGTTTTCATACCAAGGGAGAAAGAAGTCTGCATGTTGTCCTCCCTCCAATAAGAGACAGAACAGCTGCCACATCCTTGGCATCCAAGTCTTCTTGCTGAAATGCAAAGAGAAAGCTCCTCCAGAACTAGTTCTAAAGCCCTGGAGAACATTTTAAGACACTAAGAATATACAATATTAGCTTATATCACTTTGTGCACTGTCTTGGACAGAGAGGTGGGGAAAGAAGGAGAGAAAAATTTAAAACTCAAAAGCCTGTGGAAGTGATTGCTGATCATTCAAAATGAAATAATAATTTAAAAAAGAAAATAATAATATACAATATTGATGATGAGGACCATAGTGTCTGTCCTTCCTGCCAAGATACAAGGAGACATGTTGTCTTCCAGAACTAAGGCCCAGAAAGCAGGCTGTGCCCTGACCTTCCTTTGAAAACAATCCTTTTCTGCTCACCCTCGGGATGATCTCACCCACAGCAAAATCCCAGAATTGTTACACACCAGCATTAGGTGGTCTCTGAGTATGGACAAGCACCTTTAGTACCCATGTTGCAGTCATGAAGCCCTGCTTTGAATCAAACTTGTCACATTATTGCTTTTACCCTTCCTTGTCAATGTTACAGCTTACTACTTAGCCATTGGTATAAATATTGAGATCTCCCCACATTGCCTCAAGTCCTACACTAGGGATGGAGCTGCAGTACATATATTCTTGTGTGCAAGCCGTTTTCCTCACTTTGAAATTAAGCTTCTGTTTCATTCCTGACTCTCCTATCTCTAACCTGCTTTATTTGATGCCTGTCATGCACATATTAGAGACCAGCTCTGGCCAGGTTGACATTACCCATCACTCCAACTGTTTTCATAGCAAGAGAACGCTTATAAAGCTTCTCTGTTTCTGATATTTTACGAGTCAATCTCCTTCCATGTCTGATTGATTTTGAACTGAATTTGCTCATGGGTTACTTTTTTCTCATTATCTCTGTCCCTGTCCCTTGGCTCCCTGTAGAGGGCCGGCTGTAAGGGTCCTATCTGGCTTTAAGATCCAGAACAAAGCTTGACCTTTACCTAGGCTTAACCCAAAGGGCTCAATCACTTAGGAAGCAGGGCTCTCCAAATCTTTCCCTGCAAGGGAGGTTCCAGAGACATTCCGTCTCATTCTCTGAATCTTATATTTACATATCACCCCTTTTTGCAGGTGGCGCATAGGGGCCAGGTGAAAGTATTGGAGTTTTACATCCCAATCTAGGAACTCTAATTACGAGAAAATAGGTATTGTCACATATCAGCAGATGTTCATGGAATGTCTCACGGGGAGGAGTCTTTGTAGCTGGGCTACATTTTCTCTATATAACCTGTACCCTCAGATGAATAAACTGAGTCAGTCCTTACTGATTCACCAGCCCCACATCTCACATTTATTTCCCACCCTCCCGTTTGGTGTACTATTTCTTTGCTGGCAACATTTGGCACCCAGAACAGTGACCACATTGGAAGTCCAAGGAAGGTGCCTCCCTTGTATTCCAGAGAAAAGAAAACCCTTTGCAGGTATTATGCTGTGGAATAAGGTCCTTGGAAGCAGGACCCTGTGGATTTACAGTAAAGGGAGTGATGGTCATTACAAATTCTCCCTTAGGATTTCCAGGGTTAAAAGGGGAAACCACCAGGCTTAGTGGGAGATTAAAAAATAAATTAGAAGAAAAAGATTAGAAGAAAAGATTAGAAGCAGGCTTGGTAAGTACAGCATAAGAAAAATAAGGAAAAGAAGCTAGAGCAAAAGAAATAGTGCTGCTTTAGAACGGCCTGCATACATACTTTTGGTTTGAAGAGGCACCCTTAGGATCTGAAGTATGGGTCAAGAACAAAGGCGGAAAAGAGACTGAGATTATTACCTAAGATTACTAAAGAAAATAGTGAAAGAAAGGTTTAGTTATTCCAAACAGTCAGCTACAGGAATTTTTAGAATGTGTAGAAAAATGCTGCCCATGGTTTCCACAAGAAGGAACAATTGATTTAGAGTAATGGGAGATTCTAGGCAAGAAAATGAGTGAATACTACAGGGAAGAGGGCCCTGGTGCATTCCTGATTGATACCTTTTTAATTTGTAGTGTGTTAAAAATATGTCTTATTCCCCTGGAGAAAGTACTAGTAGCTGAGAAAGTGATTCGGGTAGATAAGGCGGCAGAAACACATGAGGAAGAAGAAATCCATAAGGTCTTTGAGGAACAGTTGAGCATTGTTGAGGAGGAAGAGGAAGATGCAAGAGATGTGCATTCCCCTGAGCAACAGAAAGATGTGCATTCTCCTAAACAACAGAAAAATGTGTATTCACCTTGTGTTAAACAACAGCCTGGGAGAAAATTAAAATGCAAGGGCTTGTTAGAAGAGGCCATACAAAGGGCAGAAAGCAGAGGGGAAGAAGTGCCCATATACTTAAAATCAGCTATTCCCAAAGGCCTTATGTTCCCACTATATGAAGGAGAGGATCCCAGTAATCCAGGACAGATGATTAGGGAACATAGGACTTTTGAATTCAAAGTTTTAAAAGAATTAAAAACAACCTTCAGTACAATATGGGCCAAATAGTCCCTATGTTCAAACGTTATTAGATTCAATACCTAATTCAACCATGGCCCCGTATGATTGGTATTCACTAGCAAAAACATGTCTGGAGCCAGGAGATTATCTAATATGGAAATCAGAATTTATTGAGCAACGTGAAGAGCAGGTGGGATATAATACAAGAACAATGGTACGTCTTTCTTTGGAACAGCTCACAGGGACAGCAATGTTTACTGCACTGCAGCAACAGCTAAATTATCCGCTTATAACATATGAACAAAGTATGAAGGCTGCACGGGCGGCATGGTTAAAGGTTCCTGGGAAGCAAGTTAGGTGAGCCTCATATACTCGGATAAAGCAAGGCCCCCAAGAAACTTTCCTAGATTTTGTTGCCCGACTTAAGCAAGCCATACAAAGGAGCAATTATGATTCAAAAGCAGCCGAAGTACTCCTTCAGAAATTGGCCAGTGAAAATGCTAATGCTGATTGTAAAAAGGCCTTACAAGGCGGCAAGACTAATATGGATATTACAGAAATGATTCAGAGATGTGAGAATGTAGGGAGCACGCAATTTCAGGTACAAGCTATGGCAGCGGCCCAAGCAGAAGTGTTAAGGTCAGCCTTTGCTAACGATCAGAAGGACCCGCAAAAGTTAAAATGCTTTAATTGCAGAAAGCCCAGCCACATGAAAAAGGATTGCGGGGCTCTTAGCAAGGCACTATATCAGCCTCCCAGTACTCCTTGTCCTAGGTGTCAAAGGGGAAATCATTGGGCATCACAATGGAGATCTACTTCAGATGTTAATGGGCAGAAGTTCCCCAAAGGGGCTCACTTGGTCCCAGCGAATAATTGGAACAGAACTTTCACTGATTCAACCAGTCCCTGCTCCACACCCACAAGACTCACAATACTAGACCTTATTCATGCCACCCCAGGTAGTGCTGCATTAGATTTAAGTTCCAGTCTTGATAAAGACATCAGGGGTGAAGTTATATGCATTCCCACTGGAGTAAATGGTCCATTACCCCCAGGGATGGTGGGTTTAATATTAGGTCATAGTTCCCAGACACTTATCCCTGGAATAGTGGATCCTGATTACACTGGAGAAATTGAGGTTATGGTATATGCTTTTCCTTGTTGTCATTTTTTCATTCAAAAAGGGGAAAGATTAACACAAATGATTGTAATGGACTATAAAAAACTGGGGGAAAAGACAAAAAAAATAAGGGGGACAGAAAGATTTCGTGGTACAGGACTGTTTTGGCGTAGAACTATCACAGATGCCAGACCAACTCTAAAAATGGAGGTACAAGGAAAGGGATTTGAAGGGTTAATAGACACAGGAGCTGATAAGTCAGTTATCACTTTATGGGCCTGGCCTACAGAATGGCCACTAGATCAAGGAAATGTGATACTACAGAGAATAGGAGAAATAACCACTCTTGCACAAAGCATGGCATGGCTCACTTGGAAAGTGGAGGGGCAGTAAGGAAAATTTAGACCATGTATTGCCACACCTTCCTGCTGCCTCTGAGGAAGAGATTTATTGAAACACATGAATGTTACTATAAGTAGCAAAAATTTTTAGTAGGGGTCACAGCCAAAGAGAAAAGAACAGTACAGTTCCTAAAATAACTTGGAAGAAGGGCCCCCACATGGGTGGACCAGTGGCTCCTTAATTTAGAAAAAATCAGGGCTCTTCAAGATATAATAACCAGACAATTGCAGCAGGTCACATAGAATTTTCTAGGAGTCCATGGAATTCTCCTATATTTGCTGTTAAGAAAAAATCAGGTAAATGGAGAATGTTAACAGATCTCAGAAATCAATGCCCACATGATAACTATGGCAGCCAGTGCTGCCTTCTCCAATTGCAATCCTGCAGACTGGCCTTTGTGGGTAATTGACTTAAAAGATTGTTTTTATACTATACCCCTTAAAGCAGAAGATTGTAAATATTTTGCATTCTCATTACCATCAGAAAACCTGAAGCAGTCTCACCAAAGATATCAGTGGAAGGTGCTTCTCAAGGGATGAAAAATAGCCCCACCATGTGTCAGCAATATGTAGCAGAACCACAGAAAGGAAAATTAGCCAGTATTATGGGGGAATATTTAAAGCTTACAGAGCAGGGTTTAGAGTTAACACTTGAAAAGATTCAAAAAGCACCTCCTTATTCATACTTAGGACAAATAGTAGGAATGAAAGAAATTCAGCCTCAGAAGATATGTATTAGACAAGATAAACTAAAACATTAAATGATTTTCAAAAACTCCTAGGAGACATTAATTGGATCAGATCTTATTTAAAAATAGGAACTCATGAATTACAGAAACTATATGATATTCTTAGAGGTGATCCTGACCCCACATCTCCTAGAACACTTACCACCAAAGCAAAACAGCAATTAGAAAAAATAGAAATCAATTGAAACTGCAATTGTTTATCACACAGAATCTGTTATGCCTTTAGAAGTTACAGTATTGATACCCCAGATATACCTTTTGGATGTATACATCAGAAAGACAAGTTACTGGAGTGGTTTTTCAGCCTTTGCAGCCAAAATATACCCTTCAAACATATCCTTCTATGGTAGCAGATTTGGCTAAGAAAGCCTGCAAATGGCCCTAGTATCATACATCAACCCTACGATAAAAAACAAATACAAGAATTGCTCAGTCAACACCATTCTTAGCAGGTGCTTCTTACTATTTTTCCAGGGGAAATAGACAATACATATCAACATCCAATTTTACAATTTGCTAAGAAACGTCAATGGATTATTAATAAAACAGTACAAAAGAATCCCATAGTAGGAGCTCTCTGTGATGCTTCCCCAATCACATTTCAACATATTTTTTCCCTCTGATGAGAGATATGTAGCACACACACGTTTGATTCGACCCAACAAAATGAAATTTATGCTATAATATTAGTACTGAAAGATATTCTGGTCCTCTTAATATATTTTTAGACAGTAAATATGCAGTAGGAATGCTTAATAATATAGAAACTGCTTAAATTAAAGTGTCATCTAATTAAAATATAGCAACTTTTTATGATGTTACAAAAAACTATTCGGAACAAACTTCCCCAGTATATTGTGCACATGTTCCTTCACATACCGAGCTTCCAGGACCTATTACACATGGGAATCAGATAGCTGATGACCTTACTAGACCAACCTTGTTAATGTTGTCTGTTGAGGAAGCTAGGAATCACATCATAAATTTCATCAGTCTCCCTCCATGTTAAGGAACAGTTTGGGATTACTAGAGAGCAGGCTTGCCAGATAATAAAATCCTGTTGTAAATGTCTTACTTACACCTCCACACCATATAAATTATCTTTTAATCCACGTGGATTACATTCAGGAGAAATTTGGCAAATGGATGTTACTCATTACAGCAGTTTGCAAAGTTACAATTTATTCATGTAACAGTTGATACTTTCTCTTCCTTCACTATGGCTACTGCACAAGCAGGAGAAGCAGTACAAAATTATAGATCATATGCTTCATTGCTTTTCCATTTCTGGTGGCCTTCAGTTTTAAAAACTGATAATGGCCCTGCTTATGTTTCTCATGCATTTCCTACGTTCTGTCTTAGGTTTCATATACACCACATTACGGGGATTCCTTATAATCCTACCGGTCAAGCAATTGTGGAAAGGAAAAATAGATCTCTTAAAACATTCTTCAAAAGCAAAAAGGGGGAGAAGCCAGGGGTAGACCACGAAGACAATTGGCTCAAGCAGTATATGCTTTAAATTTTCTTACTCCTGATAGAGAAGGCTGTCCCAGCTGAAAAACACTTTAGATTACATAAGGGAAGTAGTAATGAGGAGCAAAAGACTCAAAAAAGAGTCAAGTGGAAGGACCCAAACACCAATCATTGGTTTGGGCCAGATAAATTATTCACTTTGGGAGGAGGGTATGCTTCTTCCAGATGGTGCAGAAGGACCAATATGGATCCCTGAACTTAACATCAGAATGTGTGTCAGAGATGACCGGAGGTTCCAGAAACGTCAAACTCAAAGGAGGGAAAAGGACAAAAGAACAACAAAGCAGCGCACGAGGTGATGGGCAAAGTCGGCAGGACGGCTGCTGCAACTGATAATGCTGTTATAAGCAATGACTACTGAAGGAAGGACTTTGCAGCTTTGTTCATACATTAATGACCCCCATGGCCAAGACTACTCCGGTGGAATGACCCAGTTATTGACATTTGGCTGCAGGAGAAGCGGCAGAAATTTTTGGACAAAGGGATTGGAGGGTTAAAGATTTTAAAATGTATGATGTTTTAGAATACAATTTTAAATGCAAAACTGGCCCATTCCCAATATATTTTGGGATTGATGTACTCTATAGATTACTGTGTTAAATTAGAAAATGTACTCATTCTGCTCAATTAGTTCCTCAAGTAGTTTGGAATATATCTATGTTTGGTATAGAAACTATTGGATCTGTGAAAGGCCAGCTCATTTTTCTCCCTGACCAGATTGTTTTAATATATCTGTATTATCAGTATGACATAGATGTCCACCTTGGGTAAAATGTCCTACACAGTATAGGGGTGTAGCTAATTACAAGTGGAAAAGATTTGAAACATGGAATAAATTAGATCATAGTGTTGAGGTGCAACACAAGGTGGACTATGCCAGGGATTGTGCCAATAAGAATGCTGTACATCAGGAGAAACTTTGGTTAGCAATGGCAGCATTTGATCCTATATACTTATGTGCTGCCACTCCCTTTAAACCTGATTTCTCTTTATAATAGAAAAAAGCTAGTTGCCTGTTTACACATGCATCAAGCACTTCTTTTAGGAAGACCCAACATCACACTGACACCTGATGGGTATTCTGAAATTTCATGCAAAAATTGTATTGTAAATAGATGCTTATATTATGCACATGGAACTTGGGAATATGTAGCTATGATATTAGAAAGACCTAAATATTCTATATTTCCTACTCAAGTAGAAGAGGGATGGTTTTTAGCTCCTGCTGTACTATCTTAATCAAGAGATTTCTGTAAGAAAAAAGAGATGTGTCCAATGTGTCATTTGGGGAATTGTGTCCTTGGTATCACTTATCTCATCCCTTATTGCATCTGCAGTAACATTTAATATGTTTACACAACAATTGCAGGATGCACGGTATACTGAAGGATTGGCTCAGAATGTGTCATTGGCACTTCAAAAACAAGGGGAAATTGATTTAGATTTTGAGAAAAAAGTGGATGCATTAAAAGATACTGTGGAATTCATTGGGCATGAACTTGCAGAAACTGAATTTAGAGCTACTTTAAAATGTGATTATCGCTTTACTATGGTATGTGTCAACTCCTTTTCCATACAACTCCACCATTGTAAAATGGGACAAGATTAAGAATCATTTAGAAGGCTTGTGGCATAGTAGTAACCGTTCTGCTCATTTGTCCTCTAATATTACCTGGGAAACTGCAGACAGTCATTCCCCGGGGGCCAACCCAAAAAATCTGGCTGTAGAATCTTAAACAAATTAAGTGCAATCAATATATTTAAAAATTTACCTGCCTTGTTACTTCATGCATTTTCTTGGCAGTGTTATTCATCATATTATGTTTCATTATTCCCTGCATTGATACCTTAATTAAATCAAGGATCAGAGAGTGAGGAGCAGATGTTCATCTCCTCAAGCTGCTTGCAAATTCGAAAAGGGAGGAGTTTGTAGAGGGTGAGCTTTAAGGGTCCTATCTCAGTTTAAGATCAAGGACAAAGCTTGACCTTTGCCCAGGCTTAACCCACAGGGCTCAATCATTTAGGAGCAGGGCTTTTCAAATCTCTCCCTGCAAGGGAGGTTCCAGAGACGTTCCCTCTCATTCTCTGAACCTTAGGCACCAGGGAAAAGTCTTGGAGTTTTACATGCCAATCAGGACTCTGATTACTAGAAAATATTGTCACTTATCAGCAGATGTTCTGGGAGTGTCTCACAGGGATGACACTTTGTAGCTAGCCTAGATTTTCTCTATATAACCTGTACCCTCAGATGCATAAACTGAGTCAGTCCTTACTGATCAGCCTGGCCCACGTCTTTCATTTATTTCATGCCCTCCCATTTGGTGTACTGTTTGATTGCTGGCAACAGCTCCCGTGGTTCATTCTAGGGCCCTTTTTTTTTACAATTGGAATATATATATATATATACACACATACATATATATACATACATACATACATATAGATACATAGATAGATAGATATATATATATAGATAGATATATAAGAAAACTTAGAAGGAAACAAAATGGACAGCTCTGAACAAAATGTGTAGTATATATTTATATAGGCTTTCTTGAAGTGGAAATTTATTGCTGCATATTTTGAATACTCTCTTCTGTTTTGCAGTGCACATGGCAATGATTAGTTTTTGTTTTTTTTTTTGTATTATATTTTTAATATTTAACTTCATAATGTTTCTTTTTCTTTTTTTACTGTGTATTTAAGTTTTAGTATTTGTTTAAAATAATTTAATTTTTTTTAAAAAATTGGGATCTGCTTGTCACTTACCTCTAGTGCCAATCATGTTCTCTCATATCCCTCTTCCAGCCAGAGGAATTAAGGCATGAAATGGACAGGAGATGTTCTCTAGGCTTCATTGTCTGTTTCTAATGGAAGCTCATTGTGTATGCTGGGGCAGTGACACAGTTCTCTAGGGGCATTAGTATGTCTTCTCCACTGTCAAGGGTAAAGTATTTTGGACTGAGCTTCCAAATGGGGGCACCTCTCCTTACTCAGAGCTCCCAAGTCTGCTGTCACTATGTCCTCAGGAAATAGAGTATCTTTACTACTCTTTTCGACTTTCTCTTTCTTCTCCATGGGGAGAGGGGTGAAGGTAGGGAAGTAAGGGTAGGGGTTTATGAGGTCCATTAGGACCTCTCCAAAAAACAAATTATTTTCATATATCAGCTATTCGCATTGTGAAATCTTCTATAGAGAAAGAACTGATATTGACTGAATGCAGACTGAAGCATGCCAGTTTTTCACTTTGTTTCTTTCATTTTTTTTTCAAGTCTTCTTGTACAAAATCACTATTATGGAAAGGTTTTACACGATTGAATGTACATGAATAATCCATATCAGATTGCTTATTCTTTTACGGATGGGGAAGGGTAGGAAAGGAGGAAAAGAAGGATAAAATTTGGAACTCAAAAAAAAATTTTTTTAAAAGTTTGAAAACTGTTTTAACATATAATTTGGTAAAACAAAACACTATGAAAATAAAAAATATATATATAGTTAAACTGTAATAAAGATCAAAAGTTTCTGTCAGTCCTATTCAGACAGCATGTTTCACGTGTATATGATTTCATTCTTCTTAAAACATGCTTTTTATTTTCCCTGAAGATGATTGAAATCCCTTTAATAAAGGAGTAAATAAATTTATGCCAGTAATTGATAAGAGTTGTCCTGGACATGGATCTGTTTGTCTTCTAGGTAAGTCATTGTGACTGCCTAACTCACTCTTTTGATTGTTGTTTGTTTGAAAACCGAAGACTTGCATAATTCCCTTTAGCAATACCAACGCACTCAGCTGATCTCAGAGAAAGTTACAGTATGTCTTTTTCTTCATCCACCATCAATATGATAACAATAATAACAATTACCTTTCATATTGCACTTTAAGGTTTTCAAAGAGCTTTAGAAATAGTGTTACTTTTTATTCTAACAACCCAGGGAGATAAATGTTATTATTATTATTATTCTATTCAGTGTGAGAAATCTCTTAAAGGATTTTCCAAGGTGAGAAACACATGCAATACACATTCACTGTAAGATCCATCTTTCCTCCTTTTCTGAATCTCAAAATCCCTTGGTAATATTTTACAACCATTTCAACCATTCTACCTTTACTGCAGTTTCTGAAGAAAAGGCACAAATTCTCAAGAAAGCATTTGATTCAGTACTCCTGCCATTTCATCTATTATTGGAGAATACTAAAACTCCTACCCCTTGTTCTTCAACCTTTTCTTTTTTGCATGCATATTGCAATTTATTTTTTTTAATTTTTTCTAGTTTTTATTCATTTTAAACTTAAATACAAAAAAAAGAAAAAAAGAACTTTATATACACAGCATAACGAAAAAGATGATTCAATATAAACCAATGAATTTCCATTTCAATATTCACTTTTTTGAAAACAACTATGTAGTACTACATGTCATTTTCAAAGCTACCCTCATCTTCTGTATATCTTTCTAAATTTTATTTTGTTCTCTGCTGTGCACTTTTTTTTCTCCCTTCCTTCCCATCTCACCTTATACATGGATACCATTACACACAAATATGTTTGTGTGTGTGTGTTTGTATATGTGTGTGTATATATGTATATACATTTATGTATATGTATGTACAACCATACTAAACACTCTTCTATTTCTCAGCTCATTCTATGAGTAGGGATAACATATTCCTTCATAGGTCCTTTGTAGTTGATTTGAGTATATATAATACACCAAAAGACTTAGTCATTCACAATTGTTCTTAGAATACTTTTGCTGTTGCTATGTATGATGTTCTTCTGCTTCTGCTTATTTCACTCTTCATTATTTCTTCATTATTTCAGCCTTTCTATCCACTTATCATTTCTTATGGCACAGTAGTATTCTATCATAATCATATATCACAGCTTGTTTGGCCATTCCCCAATTGATGAGCATCCACTCAATTTCCAGTTCTTTGAGAGCTACTATAATTATTTTAGAACACATAGTTCCTTTTCCTTTTTACCTTGAATCAGCTTTGGAAACAGATCTAATAGTAGCATTCCTAGGACAAAGGTTATAAACACTTTTGTAACTCTTTAGGCATATTTCCAGGTTGATCTATAAAATGGTTGGATTAGCTCATGGTTCCAGCAACAGTGAATGTTACCCAATTTTTCCACATTACCTCCAACATTTGTTGCTTTCTCTTCCTATCATTTTATCCAATATGATAAGTTTAAGGTGATATCTTAAAGTTCCTTTAATTTGCATTTCTCTAATCAGTGGTGATTTAGAGCATTTTTCCTATGACTATAATTTTGATTTCTTCATTGAAAAACTACCTGTTCATATCCTTTGACAGTTTATCTATTGGGAGATGACTCATATTCTCATAAATTGGACAAAGGTTTTATGTAGCATACATGAAACATTTATCTGAGAAAGCATCTTTAAAAATTTTCCCCCAATTTTCTGTTTTCCTTCTGATCTTGGCCACATTGGTTTTATTTATACAAAACCTTTTTAATTTAATGTAAGTGACATTCATTTTACACCACACAATACTCTCTATTTCTTCTTTCTTCATATGTTGCCCTCCACCCCATATGTCTGAGAGGTAAAATGGGCCACATTCTTCTAATTTTGCTGTGATATCAACCTATCTATCTACGTCATGCATACATTTTGAACTTATCTTATGTCAAAATTTATATCCCCAGAGAAGATCACCATCAGCATGTCAATTTCATGACAGTATGCTTGCCAGGTTCTAGATAATGCATGATGGTTTTGTGCTTTCCCACTCACCAATGGAGTGAAAAAAGGCTGTATGCTTCCTCCCATGCTTTTTAGCGTGATTTTTTCAGCCATGCTCTCAAACACCTTCAATGAGGACAAACAGCATGAAAATCAGCTCCAGCATTCATGGTAAATTGTTCAACTTGAAAAGGCTACAAGCCAAGATCAAAGTGGAGGAAGTGTCAGTGCATGCTTTTCTGTTTGGAATGCAGCCTCTGAAGCTGAGGTGCTACAAAGAATGAATGTATTCTCTGCTGTTTGTGCTCATTTTGGTCTAACCACACCAAGAAAACACCAACGTTCCAGCAACCAGCACCATGCCACCCATACATGGAACCTTGATCACAGAAAAGGAGAACTTTTGCATAAGGTGGATAAGTTCACTTACCTTGGCAACATACTTTGCAGGTTTGTACACATTGATAATGAGGATGATGTATGCATTGCCAGAGCTAATTCAGTATTTGGGAGCCTTTGAAGGAAAGAGTGGGAGAGAAGAGATATTAGACTTCCTACCAAACAGAAGGTCTACAGAGATGTTGTGCTGACCTCATTGTTGTATGCCTGAAACCTAGACAGGGTACCAGCAGCATGCCAGGAAAATGAATTCCTTCCATTTGAACTGTCTTAGGAAGATTCTGAAGATCACCTGGTGAGATAAGATACCACACACTGAGGTGCTTTTTTGACCTCAACTGTCAAGCATTCAAACTCTACTGCAGAAAGCAGAGCTTAAATGGATTGGCCACATTGTTCAAATGCCAAACCTATACTTGCCAAAAAGACTGTCTTCTGGGGAACTCACACAGGGTAAGTGTTCACATGGGGGTCAGAAAAAATGATGAAGATCTCTCTTAAGAATTTTGGAAATGGGGCAGTTAGGTGCCACAGACGATATAGCACCAGCCCTGGAGTCAGGAGCACCTGAGTTCAAATCCGGCCTCAGACCAAACATGACATTTACCAGCTGTGTGACCCTGGGTAACTCACTTAATCCCAAATGCCTGAAAATAAAAACAAATTAAATTAAAAATTTTGGAGTTAATTATGTAACACTGGTACAGGATAGTGGCATGTTCTCATCAGAGAAGCTGCTGTGCTGTCGGGGCAAAGCAAAATAGAAGAAGCTGAAAAGAAATGCAAGATGTACAAATTTAGAGAATCCACCCCAAATGTTCACATGTGGACTATTTCTGCCCAACTTGTGGTACAGCATTCTAAGCTTGTATTGGTCTGATCAACCACAGTCAGATGCATAGAGATGTCATTTTGGTCCTCTTTGAAAACAAATGACAACCACCAACGAATCTTAGCAAATTGGTCTTATTAAATTGGCCCAGTTTATATCAGACTGCACTTCAGTTTTCCCAATAATTTTGACCTATACGAAATTCTTATCCCAAAACATTAAATTTTCCCATTTATCAAATACAGGTTTGCTACAATCATTTGCTACTGTATGCTGCATGTCTACTCTGTTCCACTGATCAGTTCATGTAATACACACTATGCTTTTCTGAGAGCATCCGGCTCAATATTTCTTATAGTACAATAGTATTCCATCACAAGCACACAGCATGACTGCTTCAGTCTTTTCCTCAATTGACTGACATTCCCACAATTACCAGTTCTTTGCCACCACAAAATAGCTGCTATAAATATTTTAGAACATCTAGGTTATTTTCCTTTTTCCCTAATCATCTTTGGAAATAGACCTAGTAGTGGTGTTGCTGGGTCAAATGGTATAAGCAGTTTAGTAACTCATTGAGCATAATTCAGGATTGCTTGCCAAAATGATTAGATTAGTTCACAATTCCACCAACAATGGATATGTATCCCAAGAATTGTAAGAACACATTCACTTTCTAACTTCTTATTTTCACTGCTAAGTGTTTATTGTTATGCATAGTGCCACTGGAAGTAAACATTCAGAAAACTCACTCATCCACAAAATGCATAGAATTGCATCCAACCTTAGTACTTACTGAAAACTAATTCTTTAAAAAATCTGTTTTTAAAAGAGAGATTAAAAGGGTACCATCATTTCTGGTAACAGTTATTATAGTTGTGGCTCAGTTTGACAGTATTGCATTGCTATTCCATAAAAGGAAAATTGGGACCACTAGGGCAGTCTCTGATCAGTCCTGAAAATCTCTCTGCTACAGAAAATTTGCACAGCGAATATTAGTGGCTTTCCCATTTATCTTTATAAAGAGAAATGATTGGAGCCCAGTTCCTCAGGTTTCAGGAGCTGAGGCCCTTGATTTAATGACTTCATTTCCACTCACCAAATTTATTTGTAATTCACATTAAATAAAAAAATTCTTAAATTTTCTCTGAATAATCGTGTGCGGAGTCACTCAGCAATTAGTTGACCAGAAAATGAGCTTTTTACTTCTTGACTTCTGTCCAGTTTTCAACTTTAGTACTATAAATGTACAAATGAGGAACTTTAGTCAAAACCACTAGCAACTATAATGAACTATATGCAACACTTTTCTAGATGCTACATTATCTAGAACCAGTCCTGTGCTGTCAATGTTTGCATAGAGAAAGCTGTGGTATTCCTACTGGAGTTAAACGTCTAGTTTCCCCTTGATATTGTTGAAGGCATTTTCTCCAATGGAATCAGCTGGCCTTGCTCCCACCACTACTTGTGTTCGTCCAAGGATAACAGTGGTTGGGATGGAGGGCTGAGGTCTCCAATGGTCATATGTGAGATTGCCTCTGGGACTTTCTCTGTGAAGGTATCTTTGCCAACACCAAAATGTTTGTGTTGAAGATATCCCACCATATGGTGAGGAATTGTGAGTCATGGTGGGATTATGAATGTCATTCTGGAAACTTTTCATTTGCTTGTTAGAGTCTAATTTCATGAATTGATTCATCTCAGGAGATGCATGAATTCTGCCTTTGCCCCAAGTGCCTTAAATGCTAGATGGTAGAAGTATATAATAATCCTGCTTAGGTTATAAATAAATGCCAGGTGCTTTCTGATATTTCTTCTTGCCCAAAAGCTAAGGAAGATGTTCACCAAACCTTGATATTCACCACCAAAGCTGCACTGTTTAGAAGCCATGCCTAACATCTCATTGTATGTTTCAGTGGAAGAAAAGCAAACAAAGACTCTGGAAATGAAACAGTCAGACCAATCTGAGTCTGGTGCTGCCAATAGCTTCTCTCTCTCTCAAAAAGCTCATCACCATTTGCCAGTACAGAGTATCTGCCTCCATGAACACACATTATGAATTCTGTATTAGTGACCAGAAGTAGAGATTGTGTCTTTTCCATAAAGTTAGAGGAGCTGCATAGTCACTGTCCAAGGTGGTGATCATGATGACTACATTGAAAATCTTTCCTAAACTTTCCTGTTATGGACCTGAAGAGGCATTCTTTGCTCACTGTTAAATGCAAGAACCCAAGGTACAGCGATGAAGGAGCACCTAAAAGGAACATCTAGATCTTCCTTACCCTTAAAAAAA
Organism: Phascolarctos cinereus; assembly: GCF_003287225.1. Lineage (NCBI taxonomy): Eukaryota > Metazoa > Chordata > Mammalia > Diprotodontia > Phascolarctidae > Phascolarctos > Phascolarctos cinereus. Next base: position 254,812,425 of record NW_027555736.1, read on the forward strand.
ATTTAAATCCTTTTTTAATAAATTAGTCTATCAACATTTACCCATTTGCCTTAATAATTTTTTGGCTATATTGGTCAGTCAATCACTAGAAGTTCCTCATGCAATGTCATTTTCATTCATGATTCAAGGCCCTAAAATCTCCCCAGGTTGATTACTGAAATTTCTTACATCAGCTAAAGGAGCAAAGTATAAACATTTCTTCACATTTCCTCACAAGTTATGAATGGGACACTCTTTAGTCTCTATGTAAAGTCGTGTTTATGTGTTTGAGAGAAATAATTATTTCTCTCTTACGTCTAATAAATATTTCTTTAAATAGAAACAAGGTTTTTCCCTTGTACTTCCTCATTCACAAGTCACTCCCTGTGGCTTACTCAGCCAGCCTTTGAAAGGCTGATACTGAGAGGAAAAACTCAGATCTGTTCAAAAAGTAAAGTTAGGTGAATTGATGAATTAAAGCCCATTGTGTTTTACTCAGACAAGTCTGGGGAAATGTGCATTTTCCCTTTTATCAGATGAGAATGTGGGTCTAAAACATTCTCTTTGACCAAAACCAAGTGATTAGAATCATATATCCCACACCCTAAGTAGCATAGGTCTATGTCTCAGTACAATATTCATTCCCTCATTGTTAATCAATCCGAGTTGATTCCAACTCTCACGAACACACATTCTTCCATGGGCTTTTAAAGGGCTTTATGAGGGTTTTTTTTTTCAAAAAGAGATGGCCAAATGGCCATCCTTTTATTAATAACATGGTAGCATTATTAATAAAATGATTAATTACTGAGAAACGATGCCTCTCAAACTTTTTATATGTTATGTGTAATGTATGTGAGAATTCTGTATGCATATAATACTGAGAAAATTAAAATTAAAAAGGAGCTGTTGAGGTTTACAAGTGTAGGAGAGCTGCGACCCAAAATCACAACAGCCGGTTGCTTCTCAAATGAATTCAGCCCACGCCTTCTTTCAGCCAAAGACAATGTTTATTAGAACATTGGGGTGAGTGAGATTTAAAGAATCTGCCAGATTGGACAGACTCTTAAGGAATCTAAACACATGTATTGCTAATGCATCTGGGCCACATATTAAGAATCTGTATCCCTTAAGGAGGACAGATGGATCTTTTATACAGAAAGACTGTAGGAGGGATTTAGGAGTGGCCAAGTAGTCTGGGGTGACAGGAGGATGAGTCTAAGGAGAATTTGATTGGAGCGGCCAGTAGGCTGGGGTTTCTGTGAGGTAACAGAATGCCAGGGACCTGGACCATGTGACCAAGGGAGAATAGAGTCCCGAAAGGATTAAGGGTGGGAAGAGGCTGGGGATAGTGAGGAGTAGAATAGGGAAGTAAGGCAATGGAGGGCTATGCTAGGTTAAGGGTAACAGAGAACTGGGAGATTGGGCACAGGAGACAATGAAAGACCACTTGTTAGAAGTATAACCCTCAAAAGAATTAGACATTTGACTATCTGGGAAAGTCCAGGACTTTTCCTTTCTGGAATCCACATCCCAAAGACAAGACCTTTATGTTTTAGTGGTTCAGATCCCACCCCATCAAATTTTGTATCATTTTCTTATTGATCCTATTTACAGCATATTGATTTTGTTCTGTAACTGACTTCTTGGTCTTGTCTCTAAACGTAGTTCAGAATTCCAGTAACTTGTAATAGGTTAAGTTTAGAAATCCAGTTCTCCTGCTAACTACTGTTCTGTCCCTGCCTCAAGGAATTCTGCTAACCGTGGAAGATATGGTCTGCCATGAGGGAGTTGGCCCCAATATATTTACAACCTTCAGTCTTTCACTGATGTCTGGTTGCTATCCAAATAACTCTGGGCTATTATCTTGGGCCTTACAACTGGACTCAATCAGTAACCACTTCTTAGTCACCAAAAGGACTGGATGAGGGTTATTGCTAGCCTCCCAATTTCCAACCAGTTATGGCGTCACCCACACTTCAGATATATAACCAATTATGTTGAACTTAAGCACATGATGTCACCTATCCTGTTATGGCCTTTGTTCTGTAATTGCTAAAAATCTCTAAAAGGGGAGCTGTCATTTTCCTTGGGATTTTTGACTGGAGACTGAGACAGCCATTGAACTGTGTTATTCTCAGGTTGTTATTCTTCATAATACAATGTTATCTTGCTTAGAGAAATGTTCCTAAGTGCAGGGAGCACCTGCATCCCCGGCTGTGGTCTGATGCCAGGAGAGTGTGAAGAGAGAAAAATCACGGGCCAGGTGAGAGCAGTGAAGAACAAACTCTGTTTATTGATCTGAGGGCTCAGGCTTATATAGTACTGGATCAAGCAATAGTAACATTGTTATTCATGAAAAGTACAAATCTAATTAGGTGATTTCCTTACTTCCTTGTACCTTGTCTGTTACATTCTTTCCTATGTCCTGTCCTGTACCCCATCTGCTTCCTCCCTTCCTGCGTCCTGTTCTCAAGAGACGGAACGGGGGTGGTGAGCCGACATCCTAAGTTTCACAGCTGTCAGGCTTAGTACAAGCTGCAGGTAAGACCCGGGCTGGCCTAAGCCCTCCAACTCCCCAAAGCCGGCCCTCTACACCTTAGTTTAAGCTGAGCTTACACCTATAAGCTGAGCTGCAGACTGCAGAGACCTCCCTCACAGAGGAACCAAGTCTGCTGCCATCTACTGTACACAGTGAACTCAGCTGAGACATTTTTCTGTCTTATGTCCATTTTACATTAATTCTTCAACCATTGGGAAAAGGTAGTTCTCATCAGGGACTTTTAGAATGCTGGCAAAAATACTAATTGTTCTCCTGCCCTTCATACTGTGGAATTTTGTATATTGGAAAGCCTGAACTGCTTCCATTTCTCTCTCTGTTTTTCTTCCCCTGGTAGAGGCCTTATATTTGCATTGTCCTGCCAAAGCAGATTAGGTTGCACAGTTAAATTTCTGTTCTTACCAGATGTATTTTTCACTTCCCAAACCTAAAAAGCTTCACTGACCCTATATTATCTTCAATTTATCTCTCTTTCTATATCATTTCCCTTTCAATAACTCCAAGGAAAAGTGTATATACCTGATATCTTCCTTTAAGGCATTTCTTAGCCCTTTGTAATTTGTTTTGTTGTTGTTGTTGTTGTTGTTGTTTTTTGTTTTTTTCTTTTTCTTAGGCAATCAGGGCTATGTGACATACTCAAGGTCACCCAGCTAGTAAGTTTCAGTTGTCTGTGGCCAGATTTGAAGTCAGGTTCCCCTGACTCCAACGCCAGAGTTCTGTTCACTGTGCCACCTAGCTGCCCCTGTAATTTGTTTACTGACCTTTTCACTCAGGGCATCTACCTCAGATCTCACTCTCTCCTGTTTTTCTCTCCATATGATTGACAAAATTTTTTTCAAGAGACGACCAAGGCATTTTTTTAGTTCTATTTTGCCTGCTCATTCTGAGCAATGTTCTGGAAATATGAAATCTAACTTCCTGTTTCAGTCAAAGAATTCAAGTAGTCTGATAATTCCTAAATGTTGTATCCTCAATCTGTTTTCCAGGTCAGATTTTTTAAAACATTATTTAATTTTAAAAATTTTGACAATGAAATTTATTGTTGTCTCATGGAACCATTGGCTTCTACATGTTCCATACTAATTTTAAAAGTGTTGAATGATTGTGCTAGGTTTTCTATCTCTTTCTCCAAACTGTTGATTCTCTTTCTAATTCTTTATCCATACTTTTCATCTCTTTTCCATGTTTCCATGTTTCCATTGCCTGTGCAATTAAAAAAAAAACTACAAAAAGAATGAGCTAAAAATCCAATACTAAATTGGAAATCCTAAAAACTAAAGGTGAGATTAATAAAGTTGAGGGTAAAGAAAATCAGTGAATTAATAAATGAAACAGGGAGTCGATTTCATGAAAAAAAATTAAAGTAGATAAATCATTGGTTAATTTGATTTGAAAGAGAGAGAGAAGAAAAAAACATTAGTATTAAAAACATTTTTAAGGACTTGTGTTCTACAGTTAATTTTTGTCCATCTTTTTCCAAGGTATTGAGTCTGTCTTGTATACCTCTGAATTCTTTTCCCAATTTTTCTTCCACCTCTCATGCTTGACTTTTAAAATCCTTCTTGAGGAAGGTGTTTGGGGCTTGAGACCATTTCATATTCCCCTTTGAGGTTTCAGATTTAGGTATAGGACAATGCTGTCCTCTTCTGAATTTTTGCCTTGATCTTCTCTTTCCTCAAAATAAGAACCTATTGTCATTTTCCATTTCTGCCTGTTTCCTGGTTCAGGGTGTGTGCCTGTTTCCCCACTTCAAAAAAAAATGTTGAGTTCTCCTGCTGCAGTGAAGGGGGCACTTACACAAGCTCCTTTCCCTGCTCACCCAAGCCTTCCAGTTGAATGCATGGCTCCTGCTGGCCCAAGCCCTACATAGGGATGTTTTGATGTTGATAGATGTCTGTCAGCCCGGAGCTTTGCCTTCTGGAATTGTGCTTCCCAAAGTTGTGTTGAGTTTCTGGTTGATTTTGCTGCTGGAGAACTCCATCGCCCATGATGGTTTTCCAAGCTTGTGTCTACTAGCCCCCCTGCCTGTATTGAGGCTCTCAGGGTGTCCTGATATTGGTTCTTGCCTGCTCCACCAACTTCTGTCTTAGGGTCTCCCCCTGGTATGTTGAGATGGGGCTTGCCACTGGCTTGCTGGAAAGCCTCCAGACCTGTGCTGTTCCACCTCCCCCAGAGCAAAAAGGGCCTTTCCGATTAATCCCCCAATCTTCCTGGGGACAAGACTGATGTGCCCTGTGTTTTTGTTGGCTCTGGGTTTTTCCTGTTTCAATATTTTCTAGGCTTTCACAGGTCACTGAGGGAGGATGAGAGACACCTACTTCTTATTCCATCATTTGTAGTTAAAGATTTAAAATGCACCCAGAACTGGAACTGAAAACTTTAAAAAAGAAAAAAGTCAAAAATTGCTTTCACATTGTATTGAAGGAAAACTAATTTTTAAGATAAGATATGCTTGCATGATTTACGTTTCAAAGATAACATATGATATTGATTGAGCAAAAAACTCAAAAAATAAATCTAGGAAACCATTACCTTAAAAATCTTTTTACCCCTGCTTCTATTTTACCTTTATTTTAGCTGTGACAAAATGATTTTTCTTAGTAATCAATATCTTGGAAACTCAGAGTTTCCCTTGCCCCTTTCTTTCAAAGGCCAGTCCTTTTTCAGAAGGACATTAAGATGTAATCTAAATGGTTCTATGTCTGTTCATCATGTTGCCTAGATAGGTCTGGGAGAATTTTGATTTTTTCCCATTGTCAAGACAGGTGTTATGGAAATTGATGTCTCTTTCACTAGGATTAAGTGATCTGTGTCACATGCTGAAAGACCCTCATTTTGATATGGCACATCTCCTGAGTGAATTGGCATCCCTTGAGAACACCTACTCTTCAAAGGGCACATAAGGCTGTACCTCAAAAATCCAATTCAAGCCAGTAAAAGACTGGAGTAGAATATCTTATGCTTCAGCTAAATTTAAAAAGCAAGGGTAGCAATTCTGATCTCAGACAAAACAAAAGCAAAAATAGATCTTAATTTGTCTCTTTATTAGAGGTGATTCTTTTCCAAATTGGATTTCATTTTGGGGGGTTCCCAAAACTAGTGCTGTTTACTCAGATTTTGGACTGGAATTTGAAGTTCAACAGCAATGGGTCTGAGCACCCAAGGGACTTTTCTCCTGAAGTCCCAGCCCTGAAGAGTGTGTGAATCTTATCTCCCAAATCCCTGCTACTTATCTATTGGACTCTCTGTTTTTAGGTTGCAATCCATTTTTCTCTCTAAGCTAACTCTGGAGGTTAAGGCCACATGTGAAGGTCTTCTCTTAAGGTTATCCTCTGTAATTGGCTAGTCAAGGCAGAGTAAGTTGGCACATCATAACTAAGATTTTTGACAGGTAAATTGTATTATGATCTGAATTGGTTGAAGGACCTTTAAAACAAACTAATCCAAAAAAAAAGTAAGACTATTACATTCATGTACACTTTGTCTCCTCAAGCTGTTTCTGTCTGTGTGTGTGTTTGTAAAATGTTTCATGATTGTAGTTAAAGATTTAACATGCACCCAGAAAAACTTCTAAGGACCTTCTAACGTCTGCAATTACAGAAAGAACATTCAGAAATAACTCCCACCTTAGGCTTTCACTGGGAGATTAAGACTCTTTTTTGAGGAGTCCCAATGCTGGCCAGATGGGATACTAGAATAAAGTTAGATAATGAGTAATGGAATCAAAAAGCCTGGAGAGGTTTTTGCAAAAGTTAGTAGAAGACAGTATCAGTTAATAGGTAGCTTTTATACTGATGAAATGTGATATCTCTGCAATGTGTTTAGAACTGCAAAAATAAGGGTTTTTCTGTCTTTTAAGCATTAACTTTATAAAGCTGTTTGTGAAGGGTGTGGAAGAAATACAACTCACTTGAATTGTAAATTGTTAGGCATTAACTTCCTCCAGATTCTAACAGGGGGAAGAGAAGCAAGACAAAAAGTGGTATGCATATGTATTTTTTAATTTGGAATGTAAAGGATAGTGGACTTAGTGTGAGTATTGGGTTTGAAAGATTAGGAAAGGGGCGGAGCCCTGATGGTGGAGTGAAAGCAGTGACAAATACTCATAAAAAATGACTCTAAACAAATTCTGAAGCAGTAGAACCCACAAAAACACAGAGTGAAACAAATTTCCAGCCCAAGACAACCTGGATGATTGATCAGAAAGGTGTATCATGCCTGGCTGGGAGCACAGTGCAGGTCAGCCTGGGCTCACAGGCCCCATTGAACCTGGAGCAGGCCTCGGAGGACTAAATCACAGGCAGCTGTGGAGGTTTCCAGTCTCCTCAATCCACCAATGCCAAAGACAACTTAGAAGGTCAGTGGGAAAAGTCTGTTTCTGTTGGTGCTGAGAAAGGAAGGTGGGGTTTCAGCTCAGTTCCCCAAGAGCATAGCCCAGGGGGGAGGGGTGGCACCTGCTTCCAGAGCTTCCAGCCCACAGACTGAGGGGGAATCCAGTGGCTGATCAGAGAGGGATTGCAGGGATCTCTTTGCCAGTGCTGAGGCAGGAATCTCTTGCTTTGCCCATGTTTCGATGTGGGCCACAGTTCTGGGTGGCAGTGCTGGCTTGCTGGAGCTTGAGTGGTTGTGGAGAGGAACCCCTTCTCACAGTTACAGGACAGAAAGGAGTACTTGTAGTCGCAGGCCAGGAAAGGAGTAAACACCTTGCCCCTTATCATACCACCTTGGAAGAACTGAAAATTTGCAGGGCCCTACATGTATCTCTGAAAACAGCTGTACAAACCCCCCAAATCTTGGGACAGTACATTCTCTGCATTGGAAGCAGAGTCTTACTTTAACAAAGCATTTATAAATCAAATAATTGCCCAGGATCATGAGCAAGCAGCCCAAAAAGAGTCAGACTACATTATCTTACTTTGGTGAAAAAGAAGATCAAAATATACAACTACAAGAAGACAACAAAGTCAAAGCTCTTACATACAAAGCCTCCAAGAAAAATATGAATCAGTCCCAGGCCTTGAAAGAGCTCAAAAGGGATTTTGAGAAGCAAGTAAGAGAAGTAGAAGAAAAACTGGGAAGAGAAATGAGAGTGATGCAAGAAAATCATGAAAAACAAGTCAATAGCTTGTTAAAGGAGACCCAAAAAAATACTGAAGAAAATAACACCTTAAAAACTGTCCTAACCTAAATGGCAAAACAGGTACAAGAAGCCAATGAGGAGAAAAATGCCCTAAAAAGAAAAATTGGCCAAATGGAAAAGGAAGTCCAAAAGCTCACTGAAGAAAATTCTTCCTTAAAAATTAGAATAGAGCAATTGGAACATAGTGACTTTATGAGAAATCAAGACACAGTAGAAGAAATCCGAAAGAATAAAAAATTAGAAAACAATGTGAAATATCTCATTGGAAAAACAACTGACTTGGAAAATGATCCAGGAGAGAGAATTTAAAAATTATTGGACAATCTGAAAGCCATGATCAAAAGAAGAGCCTAGACATCATCTTTCAAGAAATTATCAAGGAAAACTGCCCTGATATTTTAGAACCAGATGGCAAGATAGAAATTGAAAGAATCCACAGATCTCCTCCTGAAAGAGATCCCCAAAGGAAAACTCCTAGGAATATTATAGCCAAATTCCAGAGTTCCCAGGTCAAGAAGAAAATATTACCAGCTGCCAGAAGGAAACAGTTGAAGTACTGTGGAAACACAATCAGGATAACACAAGATTTAGCAGCTTCTACATTAAAGGACTGCAGGGCATGGAATTTCATATTCCAGAGGGCAAAGGAGATAGGATTACAACCAAGCATCACCTACCCCATCAAAACTGAATATAATCCTTCAGGTGAAAAAATGGACATTGAGTGAAATAGACTGCTTTCAAGTGTTCTTGATGAAAAGACCAGAGCTGAATAGAAAATTTGACTTTCAAATACAGGACTCAAGTGGAACATGAAGAGGTAAACAGGAAAGAGAAATCATAAGAGACTTATTAAGTTTGAACTGTTTACATTCCTGCATGGAAAGATGATGTTTATAACTCATGAGACCTTTGTCAGTATCAGGGTAGTTGGAGGAAAAAAAAAATTATATGTATGTATATGTGGATAGATAGATAGAGGGCACAGGGTGAGTTGAAGATTAAGGGGTCATATCTGGAGAATAAAATTAAGGGATGAGAGAGGGTTATACTTGGAGAGGAAGTAAGGGAGAAGTAGAATGGGGTAAATTATATCACAAAAAAACCAGAAAAGTCTCTTACAGTGGAAGGGGAAACGGGGGAAGGTGAGAGGGAGTGAGTGAATCTTATGCTCATAGGATTTGGCTGAAGGAGAGAATGACATACACATTGAATTGGGCATGGAAATCTGTCTTAGCATACAGGAAAATAGGGGGAGAAGGGGACAAGAGAGCAGGGGGATGATAGAGAGGAGGGCAGATTGGGAAAGGGGTTAATCTGAAGTAAATACTTCCAAGGAGGGACAGGGTCAAAAGAAAGAATAGAATAAATGGGAAGCCAGGATAGGATTAAGGGAAATAGAGTTAGTTTTTCACAATATGTCCACTATGGAAATGTTTTGCATAACTGCACATGTACAACCTAGGCTAAGTTGCTTGCCTTTTCAATGAGGGTGAGTGGGGAGGGAGGAATACAGAAAATTTGAAACCTAAAGTTTTAAAACCATATGTTTAAAAGAAATGTTTTCACGTGCTACTGGGAAATAAGAAATATAGGAAATGGGGTCCAGAAGTCTGTCCTGCCCTACAGGAATATAGAAGGGAAAGGGGATTAGAGAAGGGAAGAGAGATAAAAGAGAGGACACACTAGGGGAACGCGGTTATTCAGAATGCATGACAAGTTGGAGTGAGAGGAGGGGGGAGATGGGGTGAAAATTTGGAACTTAAAAACTTGTGGAAGTGAATGTTGAAAACTAAAAATAAAGAAATTTGTATTAAAAAAAAGAAAGAAAGAAAGATTAGGAAAGATTAGAAAGATTATGACAGGTAGGGAAAAAAATGGTTTGGGAACAAAGAGGGGTGGGGTTGTCCACAGCAAGTACATGTTCCTTAAGCTACTCCAACCTTGGATAGTTGTTCTGGGTGCATTTGTGCCAGCTTCTTATGGTTTAATCATGTTGAAGGGGGCATAGGAATTTTGATTTTATTTTAAGTTAAAGGATAGAAAATGAACATTTTTAGGTTGATTGGAAAACCAAGAGAGAAAGTTATAGAGGATTAGAAGGAATTATGTCTTTCTGCCTTTCAGGATACACCTGTAGGAAGGCCTTATTAAATCTAACCTTACATAAATATTGACTGTGGTAAAGATATTAGTTATTGTGATTTATACTAACTACATAAAATCTTAAGATGTTTCCCTGTACTGTTCTGCCTGGTGAAACTGATAGCACCATGGCAGCATAGATTCAAATTCCTCAGGTCTTTTTGCCTGGGACAAACCCTTTAGGATTAAGGGAAATATAGCATGACTACTATGGAAGTGTTTTGCATGACTACACAAGTATAAACTGTATCAAGTTGTTTGCCTTCTCAATGAGGGTGTGTGGGGAGGGAGGAAGGGAGAAAATTTGGAACCAAAGTTTTAAAAACAAATGTTAAAAAATTGTTTTCACATGCCACTGGGAAATATGCATGCAATGGTGTATAGAAATTTATCCTGCCCTAAAGGAAAACAGAAGAGGAAAGAGATAAGTGAAGGAAGCTGTGAGAGATAGAAGGGAGGGCAGATTAGGGGAAGGGGTATTCAGAATGCACACTGTCTTGGGGTTGTGGGAGGGATGAGATGGGATGAAAATTTGGAACTCAAAATCTTGTGGAAGTGAATATTGAAAACTAGAAATAAATGAATTAATGAACCTTTAAAAAAAAAAAGGATGTAATCTGAATGAGTCTATTCCTGGTCATAATGTTGCCTAGAAAGATCTGGGAGAACGCTGACTCCTCCCTATTGTCTAGACAGGAGATATGGAAATTGATGTCTCTGACCAGAATTAAGTGATCTTTCTCACATACTGAAAGACCCTCATCTTAATATGGCGCACTTCTCAGAGTTGATTGGCATCACTTGGGAATACCTACTCTTCAAAAGACATTTGAGTTTGTACCCCAAAACTCCAATTCAAGCCAGTTCTCAACTGACTCCTTTAGGGGGGCCCATTTTTGGACTGAACTCCTGTGCAATGCATGTCAAGCCGGCTTGAGAGACATTAAACTGTGGAGACATGTACCCCAATTTTGTTTGTCTCTTTTTTAGAACTGATTTTCCATCAAATTGGGGTTCTGTTAGTGGGGGTTCACACACCCTTGCCCAAGTGTTCCACCTCAACCCTCCTCTTTTGTTTTCTTAAATTCCCCACGTCAGTTTACCTTCCCCTGTGCGATTGATAATGAGGGTATATAGAAAAGTATGCAATAATCTCTGACCATATGCCAGGCTTTATAATAAACATGCTGCCTCCCCTTGAATCCCTTTTACTAACCTGTCACATTAGAATAAAGAATAACCTTTGAGCATTATATCCAGCTCAAAGATCTCAATCCCATGTTGCAGTAATACCTAAGAGGTCCATTTTTCATCTTGGAATTCATATCTTTAGCTGGGACAGTTGGAGAATAACCTGATATTTAGCACATAGCAAAATATAAGAAAAAAAAATTCCAGAGTAGTTGAGAGGCAAAGAAACATCTTGGACATCACCAAGAGCTCAGTGATTCACTAGGAAATTCCTGAAAAAGATATCTCTGAAGACCTTGCTTTTGCAGGTTCCTGAGGATGTGCCTAAAGGGTTTTATCCACAAACTAGTGCTACAGAGAGAGTAAAGCTCTTCTGACTTCACAGATAAGGGATTTGAGGCACATAAAGATATATCCAGTCAAGTCAAGAGGATCATTTATCAAGTAAGAGGAATATAATTTTGATATTGTGAGAGGTCTGATTGAAAACAAACTTCAGATTCCCTCCAATTACATTGTCATGATCCTCTGATATGTTTATTCATACACATGGGATGTATATGTATACATACAGATCTGCATACATAAACATTAGGAGGATCATATGTATAATGTAGATATATAAATATATATACATATATATTAAATGTAACTGCACATAAGTATTTTTTCCACATGCACAGTGCATACAACGTGCTGTGGAATGTAGAGTAAATGTTCGATAATTCCTGATCTGCCTCATGTTTGAAAGCTACAGAGCAATTAGTCACCATAGGCAAAACACGTAAACCATTAAAAGAATACATCTTCTCTCTATACTCACAGGCAACAGAAACAGGAAAAAATGTCAGGGACACAAAGGAGATCAGATAGATAGACAGATAGATAGATAGATAGATAGATAGATAGATAGATAGATAGATAGATAGATAGATGGATAGACACATAGATAGATAGATAGATAGATAGATAGATAGATAGATAGATGGATGGATGGATGGATGGATGGATGGATGGATGGATGGGAGGGATGGTCACTGTGATTTGGAAGAAACCAAAGACCTTGAAAATTTTTCAGCTTCATGCTTCAGCTGTTATTCTAACTGGTCTTGATGTGGTTCTTGGGTACTTATGCTTGGGTGCTTGTGTTTGGGTGCTTGTAATTGGACCCCAATTTCCCCCTAGCCTCAGAAACACTGTCCCTGACAGTTTCTTCCCAGCCCAAGGACTCTGTGCTTAGCAATTACTCATGAGTGGGCCCCAGCAAGACCTTTATCTCTTTCCCTCGTTCTGTTTCAAACAACACCTGAAGGATTTATTAGTTTAAACTGGCTTTGCACTGCATCATCAGACATTCTTACCCACTACTATACTATCCTACCGCCCTACCACATTATCTACATTCTGGGCTCCTCATTAACTTTAACTTAAAACATATCTATACTCCCTATATCTATCTTGTCTAACAAGACACTGATTGGTGGCAGACTGGACAACTCTCAGCTACCCAGAACTCTAGTTGACTTAGTGACATGGCAGGCCTACAACCACACCTCCATGTGGCCCCCCTTGTGGGCTTTTCCTAGTGAACTTTGGGGAAAACACCTGCACAGTAGGTATAAGAAGTGCATGTTCCTTTAAGGACTAACCACACCTTAACCACTCCCTAATCCCAGCCTGAATTCCCTAGTTAGCATATTTGGCACATGTTTTATTGTATTTTATCTTATATAATCTTTAACTGTACCTCTCTAAGGTTGCAGGATCCTTTAAGAATCCTTGTCCCCTGAAAAGCGTAACAATAAAATTTGCCACTTTGGCTTAAAGAATACTTGAATCTATGAATTCATTCCAGATGACCCATGTACTTAAGTCTTTGAGGGGTCACAACCTCTCAACCTCTCACACCGCAACAGTCTCCTTGTGCTCTGTGTCGTTGAGTTCCCTCTCTTAAGTCACTCTCCATGTGGCCTGTCTGAATGAGGAGTTTTATGTCTGGTCTCATACTCCTTTTTCTCACTGTGTCTCTTGCACAGTAATACATGTCTGTGTCCTCAGCTTTAAGGGAATTCATTTTCAGGTGCACTATGTCATTGCTGTAGTCCGGGGAGATGGTGGATTGGCCATTCACCGAGTCTGCAAAGAATGTTTTTTCCCACATTACTATAAATAGATGCGAGTCACTCCAGTCCCTTCCCTGGAGCCTGCCAGACCCAGCTAATGTAAGAGATGCTGAAGACAAATCCAGAAGGTTTGCAGAAAAGGCGAAGAAATCCTCCAGGCAGTCTCACATCACCCCCAGACTGTACCAGCTGAACACCACAATAGACACCTGCAAACAGAGAGTCATTTAAGACAATAGTCACACAAATACACCACTTCAAAGAATGTATCCTTGATTAAAAACAAGCAAAAGATAAAACCACCTTGTAAAAGAGTCAGAATGAAAATTCTATTCAGTCCCAAATCCATTCTTCGGGACCCACAGTGTCAGTTCTTAGGACAAAAAGACCACACAGAAGAAAAGCTACTCTCCCAGAGCTGCAGACACAGGTTTTGATCCGTAGAGGGAGGAGCTCAATTTGCATGTTTTCTTCTGTTTAGTGTGAGGAAAAGCAACTTCCTCCCACTGGGATGAGTCCCCTCCCTGAGCTGCAGAAATAAGTTCCCTGAAGAATTATTTCTAAAACACTGGGGAAGCTTAGTGACACTGAGAATCCAAATATCATTGGTAAGGACTCACTATTCATCCTTCTCCATCACTCCAATCTACCTTCAATATCAAGAGATTGCTCATTAGGCTTTTCCATGTTGTTATTATTTTACCAGCTTATCTCAATGCCATTTCTAATTAGGAAAGCACTCTAAGCTTTTGTCATTTTTTATCTTCAGCAGATATTGGATCTACCGTAGGATGACTTTTGTGGGATTTCTGAGCTTATTCTTGCCACTTCTGTTTGCTTATAGAGCTACCTTTTGATCATTCTTAGTAATTGGACTCCATGTGGACTATGTACCCCCAAATCCATTCACATTCCCTTATATGAAGGGTATGCTTTGTAGGCATTACAGAGGTCATTGTGAAATTATCCATGTGAACACATACTTCAGAAATCAGCAGACACTCAAAATCAGGGCTTGACTTTAATTGATTTTTTACTTTGTTTAGACAAAAAAAGGACAGAGAAGAATGTTAATAATGTAGATTAACCTTAAAACTGCATACTGCATTCATTTTTCTCCCCTAGAGAGCTGGTGTTAAAAAACTTACCAGCACACCCAATCTCACATCCCTCTGAGCTGGAGGAATTGAGGCACAAAATGATTAGGCAAGAGAAAGCCCCCTGAGTCTCCAGGATACTCCAAAAAGTCCCATGTTTTGTTTCTCAGGACTCATTGTGTGTGGTGACACAGTGGCACCATATCCCTTGGGTAATGTGTATGTCTTCAAGAGTACTTGTCGGAAGATATAGACTGAGCCTCAGATGGCAGAGACCTCCATCCAAGAGCAAGCCAGTCTGTTGCCACCAACTGTACATCTTCATGTCAGCAGAGACAACGTTTTTCTTTCTTATGTCCATTTTACATTAATTCTTTACTTATTGGGGGAAAAGTAATTCTCATCAGGGACCATCAGAATTCTGACTTGTATTTTTACACAAGTTATCCTCCAATGAGCCTTTGAGATTGTCAAATTTTATACATTATAAAGCATGACCTGGCTTTTCTTTTCTCTGTTTCTGTTTTTTTTTTCTTCCCTTAGTACAGACCTTACATTTGAATTATCCTGTCATTGCTACATATCTTATAGGACAAAGAACAATTCAAATCAGCTTATAGAATGCAGTTAAATTTTTGTTCCTACAAAATATATCTTGGTCTCTCAAGCCAGAAAAGGCTCTCTTACCCTCTAATATCTTCAAGTTATCTTTCCAAATCTTTTCCTTTTCACTAACTTCTAAGAAAAGTACATACCTGATGCCCTCCTTTAAGGCATTTCTCAGCCCTCTGTAATCAGTTTTCTGTCCTTTTCACGCAGGTCATCTAACATTTTGTACTCCATTCTGTGTGTGTGTCTGAGTTTTCTTCCTTTATTTAGACACTTCAGATGAAAATAAGGAACAAGTGTCAGGTGGTTTTGTTTATATACATACTTTCTTGTGCAGCCTAATGATGTGACACAATTTTCTCTAAGCTTTCTTTTCCTTTTTCCCTTGTGTGAATGTTCTTCTTCCCCTCTCCATTCTTCTCTTAGGATCCTTAACACATAACAGAACCACTCTCACCCTCTGTCTAGTTAGACTTCCTCCATAGAGACACAACCTCCCCATATTTAAATGTAAGTAGTTTGTCCTTGTTTAGTCTTCATGTTTATGTTTATGTTCATGACAAAAGTAGAAGGGAAGACAGGGAGAGGGGAGAAGGTAGTAGGCATTCATACAATGTCTATTATATTCCCATAATTGTATTAACTACTTTTTATAAATGTCTCTTTTTATCCTAAGGACAATCTATGATAAAGGTGCCATTATTATCCTCATTTCATACATAAGGAAATCAAGGCAAATAAAATTAACTGATTCATCCCAGACTTACAAAGCTGATGTCTGCAGCCACTTTTGAATTCAGGTTTCCTTATTCCAGGCCCAAAGCTTTATCCATTGCAGAACCAGCTGTCTCTAGGTGATGGTTTCAGAGAAACAAAATTTTTCATTCACGTTTGCATTTTTGTTTCTCTTAAATCTTGTATTAAACCTTCAATATTTCTTCACGACTCTGTTCTTTTTATCAGGAAGTCTTTCAAGTCCTCTATTTAATTAAGTTTCCACTTTTTTTTCATTTAGGTTTTTTTTTTCACTTTCCATGAGTAAAGTGATCTTGGATGTGAGCTTTTAGGAATAGTTTATTGCAAGCTTTTCACTTCTTTATAGTGGTGGCTTTTAAAGTATTTGTGATCCTGACTTGGACTCCTTAGTACTTCAGTTCTTTCTGGTTACTTGTACAATTTTATTCCTTTACCTGGAAGCTCTGAATTTTGGAATATTATACTTCTTGGAAGTTTTAATTTGGGGTTTTCTTTCAAGAGATGACCACTGTATTTTTCGAATTTTATTTGGCCCTCTGGTTCTTTTTATCATTTAGATTTCTTTTTTAAAAATTTCTTTTCTTTTTTTTTCTTCCCTCCACACCCTAGAGATAGCTATCATTAGACACAGATAAGTATACACACATAAAATTATTCTTCTAGCACAGTAGTATTCATCACAATTATATGCCACAACTTGTTTAGCAGTTCCCCAATTCATGTGTATCCTTCTAATTTCCAATTCTTTGCCACCACAAAGAGAGCTACTATACACATTTCACATGCATAAATTCTTTTCCTTTTCCCTAATTATCTTCAGAAATGGACCAAGCACAGGTATTGCTGGGTCAAAGGATATAGGTAGTTTAATAATTCTTTGGGCATAAATCTAGATTGCTCCTCAGAATGGTAGAATCAGTTCACAATTCCACCAAGAATGAATTAGTGTCCCAATTTTTCTACATCCCCTCCAACATTTGTCACTTTCCCCTTCTACCATTTTAGCCAGTTTGATAGGTATAAAATGATATCTCAGGATAGTTTCAATTTACATTTCTCTAATCAGTGATGATTAGAGTATTTTTTTCATATGATTATGAGTTGTTTTGATTTCTTCTTCATAAAAAATGTCTGTTTGTATCCTTTCACCATTTAACAATTAAGAAATGACTCATATTCTGATATACTGGAAAAAGTCCTTTATATATTTTAAATGTGAGACCTTTATCTTATAAACTGTGTATAAAACATTTTTTCCCCAATTTTCTGTTTTCCTTCTGATCTTGGCTACTTGTGTTTTATTTCTAAAAACACTTTTTTAACTTAATTTAATGTATTTAAAGTGAATAGTTTTCTTTATGTTGAATTAATTTAAGGCAATGTAAAAATTAACATTTTTAATTTAATGTAAAATGAAATGATTAATTTTACACCTAACTTTGCTCTCTATTTCTTGTTTATTCATAAATTATTCAATAAGTCTCATAAGTAATGAATTTACATGTCCTTCTAATTTTCTCATAAAATCACTTTTTATATCTAGGTGATATATCCATTTTTACCTTATTTTAGAAAATGGTGTAAGATATTATCTATGCCCAATTTCTGCCATTCTGCTTTCTACTTTTCTCAAAAATTTTACCAGAATCTTATCCCAAAATCTTAAGATTTTATACTTGTCAAATACAAACTTATTATGCTTATTTGCGGCTGTAAAATGTGTGCTTATTCTATCCTATGGATCTGATTCGAATTTCTTAACCAGTACCAGATAGTTTTGATAATTACTGCCTTATAATATAGTTTAAGACCTAGTGCTGCTAAATCTCCTTCATTTACATTTTTTCCCACTATTTCCTTTAATATGCTTAACTTTTTATTTTTCCAAATGAACTTGTTTTTTTAATTCAGTAAGAATATTTTTGGCAATTTAATTTGGATGGCATTGAATATATAAATTAGTTTGGGTAAAATTGTCATTTTTACTATATTGGCCCTGCCTTGCCACGAACAATTAATATTTTTTGAATTATTTCAATCAGATTTTATTTGTATGAAAAGTTTTTATAATTTTCTTTATATAGCTCATGAGTCTGTTTTGACAGCTGTACTCCCCGGTATTTTATACTGTCTAGATTTATTTTAAATGGCTTAGTTTTACTATCTCTTCCTACAAGGTTTTACTTGTTACATATAGAAGTGCTGATGATTACTGTGGATTAACTTTATATCCTGCTAATTTGCTAAAATTATTCATTGTTTCAACTAACTTTTTAGTTGAGGCTTTGGGATTTTCCAAGTACATCATCACATCTTCTGTAAAAAGAGATAACTTAATTATCTCATTAAAAATTCTGATTCCTTCAATTTCTTTTTCTTCTCTTATTACTATTGCTGGGATTTCCAATACAATATTGAATAATATTGATTTCAGTGGGCAGTCTTGTTTCAAGATTGATCTTACTGCGAAGGGTTCTACTTTATACCTCTTATACATGATGCTTATTGATAGTTTTAGATGAACACTATTTATCAATTTAAGGAAAAATCAATTTGTACCAATATTTTCAAGTGTTTGTAATAAAAATGGATGTTTAACTTTATCAAAGACTTTTCTACATCTATTCATACAATCATGACATTTGTACTTTTATTATTGATATACCCAATTAGGTTAATAGTGTTCCTTATATTAAAAGAAAAATCCTTGAATTCCTTGAATAAATCACATTTATTCATAATGTGCAATCTTTGTAATATATTATTGTAATATTTTAGCTGGTTATTTAGGGTTTTTGCATCCATATTCATTAATGAAATTGGTCTATAATTTTCTTTCTTTGTTTTTACTCTTCTTGGTTTAGATGTCAGTATCATGTTTCTTTCATGAAAGGAATTTGGTAAGATCTCTTCTTTACATATTATTCTAAATAATTGATTTAATATGGGAATTAGTTGATCTTTAAAGGTTTGATAGAATTCACTTGTAAATCCATCTGGTCCTGGTGCTTTTCTCTTAGGAAGCTTATTTATGGCCTGTTCAATTTCTTTTTCAAAAATAGGCCTATTTAGATATCCTATTTGTTCTTCTGCTAATTGGGGCAATTTATGTTTTTGTAAATATTCTTCCATTTCACTTCAATTGTTAAATTTTTTGGCATATAATTGGGAAAAATAACTGCTTATGATTAAGTTCATCTTCATTAGTTGTAAATTGACCCTTTTCATTTGTGATACTAGTGATTTGGTTTTCTTCTCTGTTTTAATCAAATTAGCCAATTCTTTATCTACCCTGGTTTTATTTTCACAAACTAATTCCTGGTTTTATTTGTTAATTGTATTTTTTTTACTCTCAGTTTTATTAAACTCACCATTAATTTTTAGGATTTCCAATACAATTTTTAATTAGGGATATTTATGTTATTCTTTTTCTAGTTTTTGTAATTGCATCCCAAATTAATTGGTCTATTATTTCTCTATTTTGTTGATATAAGAATTTAAGACATGTTTTCCTCTAATCATTGCTTTTACTCTATCCACAGAATTATGTCTGGTCAGCACTTCTAGGCCTGGCTTCCCAAAACAACAGAGGGTCCTTCAATCTTTCCTCACTCGGCATCTGGTATTCTTCAGATGGGGGGAAATCCTGGAAAGGAAAACACACTAAAAACCAGAATGAATAAAAAAGGAACAAAAATGCACTGAAGAGAACTCCTTAAAAAGCAAATTAACCAAATGGAAATGTGTATATATACCAATTGGTCTCTTTTTAATCAAGGCGTCATTTCTCAAATATGCAGTGAACTGAGTCACATTACTAAGAAAGCAAATTGTTCCCCAGTTGGTAAATGATCAAAGATATGAACACACAGTTTGAAATCAAAGAAATCAATACTCATTTAAAAATACTCTAAATCACTATTGATTAGAGAAATGTAAATTAAAACTACTCTGATGTACCACCTCACACCTATTGGATTGGCTAATAAGGTAAATGAAAAATCTTGGAGGAGATCTGAGAAAATTGGCACACTGAAGCACTCTTGGTAGAGTTTTTAACTGATCCAAATATTCTAGAGAGAAATTTGTTACAGGTTTTTCTGAAATCATCTTCCTCACCATTTCTCATTGCACAAGAGTATTCCATTGCAATCTTATGCCGCAAATTGTCTAATCATTCTCCAGTTGTTGGGCATCACCTCACTCTCCAATTCTTTGCCAACACAAAGAGAGCTGATATAAATATTATTGCACATATAGAATCATTTCCTTTTTTTGTTTTGTTTTGTTTTTTATCTATTTGGGATACAAACTTATTAAATGTGTTCCTGCATGAAAGGGTATGCACAGTTTAATAGAATTTTGGGAATAGAAGACTTACATAAATTGTTGCAAAACGAAGTGAGCAGAACTGCAACAACACACAGTAACTTCAGTATTGTGTGATGATCAACTATGAATGACTTAGCTATTCTCAGCAACAAAATGATCCAAGACAATTCCTAAGCACTTATGATGAGAACTGCTATTCACATCCAAAGAAAGAACTAAAGGAATCTGAATGTAGATCAAAGCATCCTTCTTTAAACTTTCTTTTTCTTCCAGATCTTTGTTTTTGGTCCATGTTGGTTTTTTTTCACATTTCTAATATGGAAATATGATTTGCATATTTCTTGCTTCTTGTCATTGAAGGGTGAAAGAGGGGAGAGAGTGGAGTTGGAAGTCAATTTTTTAAAAAAATGAATGCTAAAAATTTTTTTCATGTAAATGGAATAAAATTAAAATACCAAAAATTCAAATAATTGATAATTTCAAAACTAAATATTTTTAAATATCATAGAAGGGAGGATTCTGAAAACTTTTTCACTACATATATACATGTGAGTGTGTGTGTGTATTCATCTGATCTTGATGCTTTTTTGAAAATAATTTTTTACTCCAATTGATTTTCCACTTCAATTCCCATTAATTCTAATTCCCTCCTAAGTAGGATTACAGATATGTGGTCTATAAAACATGTCTATACTTTGGAACATGCTCCACATATGTACTTACTCAAATTAAATAATAAACATAAGTAAATCATAAGCCAAAGCAAAATTGGATTTCCTTTTGAGCTAACACAACATAGTCCAAAGTTCCTTTTCCCTACGATAATTAATTGAACTAAAACTTTTCCTTAAAACAAAACTGAAACTCTAAAACTGGCTAATAGTAAAATACAAACAAAAATTAATAAGCAATAATGGAAAAAGAAATTCCATTCCAAATAACTACAAAATGCAAAAATATTTTGGAAGCAACCTACCAAACTGCAAAAAAGACCCAGATAGATTCAAATTACAAAAGATCCCTTAAAGAAATAAATAACAATGTAAATAGATGGAAGAATATTAAATGCTCTTGGATAGGCCCCATTAATATAATACATGACAATATATCAAGATTAATATACCCTTTTGGTGCAATCAAATGAACATAATGATACATTATAGATCTTGATAAAATACTAAATTTATTTAGAAAAGCAAAAGAGCAAGAATATCAATGGAAATTATCAAAAGAAGTAGAGAAGAAAGAACAGCATGTCCTCACCTCAAATAAAGCAACAGTAATCAAATACCTTTATGTTGTTCAAAAAAGAAAGAAAATGCTCGAACAGACTACACAAGGGAGAATCAGCAGCAATGGAATTTGGTGTTTGAAAAACACAGTATTTGATAGAGGGAAAAATATCAGGTGTCTAAGAAGAAGCTCCTGATTTGATTAATGAAAAAAAAACTGTGAGGAATGGGAAAGAAAGTAGGTGTCCATTAATTAAACAAATGCTTAATAAATTGTGGAACATGAGCATAACTGAATATTACTGTGCAATAAGAAATTACATGTGTGAAGAATACACATATGATAATAGTGGTAATCATAATTATTATTACATTAACTAACATTTACATAGGAAAGTAAAGACTTGTTATCCTAAATACATCATGGGATATTAATATAATGGAATAATATTGTTGCGCAATAATTGATGAAATGGACAGGTTCAGAGAAAACTGGGAAGACATCTATGAACTGCTGCAGAGAGGAGTAGCACTAGCAGAACAATTTATTCAATGACAACACCAGTATGGAGAAAAATAATTGTGAAAGACTTTAGAATTCAAGTATCATATAAATCCAGAGAACCGAAAAGGAAAACATATCTCTCATCTCAGGCAGGGAAATGATAAACTTAAAATAAAGAGAAAGGATATGCATTTTTGGCAAGATCTAGGTGAGAATATTTTCCCCCTGAACTTCCTTTATAAACCTTTGAAAATGAAGTACTCAGGGGTCTCATGGTATCATGAGCTGGGAGAACAGGAGGAAAATTCTTATGTAATACCATAAATGAGATGATAAAAGAAACCACTGACAAGTGTTATCACAGAAGAGAGGTGAATGATATCATGGAAGTGAGGCTAACAATGTCATGGCATAGAACAAGTCATTTCAGGAGGGAGCAGAGGGGAAGTTTTTCCAAACTATGTCATTTAATGTGGAAGGCTAAATTTGAATACATAAGAATTTGAATAATACCATTCTTCCTAACAGTGAGAAGAGAGAGAAGAGACAAGGGCACACTCCCTTGGAGTAGTACAGAGTGAGAAGAAAGAAGAAATTAAAGAGAGAAGAGACAGTATTAGGACACAGACCCTTGGGGTAATACAGAGTAAGAAGGCAGAAGGAATTAAAGGTTGATTTGGGGACAGTTGGAACACTCTAGGTGCATTTTTAAAAGATATGGTTAGTTCTTCTGCTTCCAGGAGCCAAGATGGCGGAGTAAAAAGGTAGTTGCTCTCACCCTCCCCTATCAACCTCTGAAAAGCCAGATAATGTCACCCCAGAATAAAACCTGAAAGAACTGAATGAAAAGAAAGACAGGGATCAGCATAGCCAGAATCAGTCAAACACAAACAAAAAAAAATTAAAAAGTAGATGAAAACGTAAAATACTTCCTGGGTGAAACAACTAACCTGGAAAATTGATCCAGGAGAGACAACTTAAAAATTATTGGATGACCTGAAAATCATGATAAAAAAAGAGCCTGGACAGTACCTTTCCGGAAATCATAAAGGAAAAGTGCCTTGAAGTCCTGGAACAAGAACGTAAAATAACCATAGAAAGAATGTACCGCTCACCGCCTGAAAGAGATCCCAAATTGAAAATGCCAAGAAATATAATAGCTAAATTCCAAAATTACCAGATGAAAGAGAAAATACTGCCAGCAACCAGAAAAAAAGCAATTTAAATATCATGGAACCACAGTCAGGATTACACAGGACCTTGCAGCTTCTACATTAAAAGATCATAGGACGTGGAACATGATATTCCATAAGGCAAAGGAGATTGAATTGCAGCCAAGGATCAACTACCCAGCAAAAATGAGAATGGTATTGAAGAACAGTGGTGGTAATGGACATCCTTGTTTCACCCCTGATGTTATTGGAAATGCTTCTAGTTCGTCCGCATTACATATTATGCTTGCTG
>NW_027555736.1:254835657-254856554 GCF_003287225.1 Phascolarctos cinereus
TTATTTAGATACTTCAGATGAAAATAAGGGACAAAGGTCAGGTGGTTTTGTTTATATACATACTTACTTGTGCAGCCTAATTATGTGACACAATTTTCTCTAACCTTTCTTTCCCTATCTCCCTTGTGTGAATATTCTTCTTCCCCTTTCCATTCTGCTCTCAGGATCTTTAAGACATAACAGAACCACTCTCACCTTCTGTCTAGTTAGACTTCCTCCATAGGGACACAACCTCCCCATATTTAAATGTAAGGAGTTTGTCCTTGGTATGTTTATGATAAAAGGAGAAGGCAAGACAGGGAAGGGGAGAAGGTAGTAGGCATTCATACAGGGCCTATTATATTCCCAGAATTCTGTTAACTGATTTTTACAAATGTGTCTTTTTATCCTAACAACAATCTTATGATAAAGGTGCTGTTATTAACCCCACTTTATAGTTGAAGAAAGCAAAGTAAAAAAAAAATTAGCTGATGTACCCCAGACTTACAAAGCTGATGTCTGCAGACAGTTTTGAATTCAGGTTTTCCTTATTCCAGGCCCAAGCTTTACCCATTTTACCACTGGCTGTCTCTAGGTGGTTTCAGAGAAACAAGATTTTTCATTCATGTTTGCATTTTTGTTTCTCAGCTCCTGTATTTCACTTTCAGTGTTTCTTCATGACTCTGTTCTTTCTGTCAGGAATTATTTAAAGTCCTCTGTTTAATTAAAGATGTGTATTTTAGGTTTTTATTTAGTTTTGATAGGTAAGGTGTTCTTTTAGAAATAGTTTATTCCAAGCTTTCTACTTCTTCATAGTGGTGGCTATTAAATCAGTTGTGATCCTGACTTGGACTCCTCAATACTTGAATTCTTCCTGCTCGTTTGTACAATTTTTTTTCCCCTTTACCTGGAAGCTCTGGACTTGGCTATAATATTCGTGGAAGTTTTAATTTGGGGTTTTCTTTCAAGAGATGACCACTGTAGTTTTTCTAATTTCATTTAGCCCTCTGGTTCTTTTTTATCACATAGATTTCTTTTTTTATTTTCTTTTCCTTCTTCTTCCCTCTCCACCCTAGAGGTAGCTATCATTAGACAAAAAAAAAGTATAGATATGTAAAATTATTCTATACATCAGTTCTTTCTCTAGATGAAGATGGCATATATCTACATATTTCCTTTAGAGTGATTTTAGGTATTTGTAGTAGACAAAATAACTTATTTGCTCAAAGTTGTTCTTAAAACAATATTATCCATTGTACAACTGGCTGTCTCTAGGAGATGGTTTCAGAGAAATAAGATTTTTCATTCATGTTCGCATTTTTGTTTCTCTTCACTCCTGTATTTGACCTTCAATGTTTCTTCATGACTCTGTTCTTCAGAAATTCTTTAAAATCCTGTGCTTAATTAAAGATATATATATTTTCTTCATTTAGGGTTTTATTCAGTTTTGATGAATAAGGTGTTCAACACAGCTGTAAACTTTTACGAATAGTTTATTCCAAGCTTTCCACTTCTTTATACTGGTGACTATTAAATCATTTGTGATCCTGACTTGGACTCCTCAGTACTTCAATTCTTTCTGGTTACTTTTACAAATTTTTTTCCCTTTACCTGAAAGCTCTGTATTTTGTCTTTAATATTCCTGTAAGTTTTAATTTGGGGTTTTCTTTCAAGAGATGACCTCTATATTTTTTTCTAATTTTATTTAGCCCTCTTTTTTTTGTAGATTTCTTTTTTTTAAAGTTATTTCCTTTTTTTCTTCCCTCCCCACCCTAGAGACAGCTATCATTAGACACAATAAAGTGTATAGACGTAAAATTATTCTATACCTCAGTTCTTTCTCTAGATGAAGATGGCATCTTTCTACATATGTCCTTTACAGTTATTTTATGTTTTTATAATAGACAAAATAACTTATTGGCTCAAAGTTGTTCTTAACAATACTGGTGTTACTGTATACAACATTCTCTAGCTTCTGCTCATTTCACTCTTCATTATTTTATGCAAGTCTTTCCATCTTTTTTTCTAAAACCTTCAGGTTTATCATTTTTTCTAGCACAATACTAATCCATCGCAATCATATACCTCAACTTGTTCAGCAGTTCCCCAATTGATGTGTATTTTTGCAATTTCCAGTTCTTTGCCACCACACAGAGAGCTACTGTAAAAATTTGAGATGCACAGATTCTTCTTCTTTTCCCTAATTATCTTCAGAAATAGAAAGCTGAGGTATTGCTAGGCCAAAGAATATAGGTGGTTTAATAACTCTTTGGGCATAAATCCAGATTGCTCTTCAAATGGTTGAATCAGTTCACCATTCCACCAAGAATGAATTAGTGTCCCAATTTTTCTATATCTCCTCCAACATTTGTCGCTTTCCCTTTCTATCATTTTAGCCATTTTGGGAGGTATAAAATGATATCTCAGGATAATTTTAATTTACTTTCTCTGATCAATGATGATTGCAGCATTTTTATATGATTATAAGTTGTTTTGATTTCTTCTTCAGAAGAATGTCTGTTCATATCCTTTCACCATTTAGCAATTAAGAAATGACTCATTCTTATATATTAGAAAGACTTCTTTATATATTTGAAATATGAGGCCTTTATCTTATAAACTGTCTATAAAACATTTTTCCCAGTTTGCTGTTTTCCTTCTGATCTTGGCTACATTTGTTTTATTTGTAAAAATACTTTTAAATTTAATGTATTTAAAGTAAATAGTTTTCTTTATTTTAAATTAATTTAATGTAATGTAAAAATTAATGTTTAGTTTAATGTAAAATGAAATGATTAATTTTACACCTAACTGCACTCTATCTATTGTTTATTCATAAATTATTTACCTATCAATAAGTCTGATAGGTAATGGGTTCCATATCCTTCTAATTTTCTCATAAAATCACTTTTTATATCTAGGTGATATATCCATTTTGACCTTATTTTCATAAATGGTGTAAGATATTATCTATGCCCAGTTTCTGCCATTCTGCTTTCTAGTTTTCTCAAAAATTTTACCAAAATTTTATCCCCAAATCTTAAGACTTAATATTTGTCAAATACAGTTATTGTGCTTCTTTGCTGCTGTAAAATGGATGCTTATTCTTATCTATGGATCTGACTTGAAATTCTTGCCCACTACCACTTAGTTTTGATAATTGCTGCCTTATACTATAGTTTAAGATCTGGCACAGCCAAATCTCCTTCCTTAACATTTTTTCCATTATTTCCTTTGATATTCTTGACTGTTTCTTTTTCCAAATGAACTTCTTATTTTTTTTTTAATTCAGTAAGAATATTTTTGGTAAATTAATTTGGCTTGCATTGAATATATAAATTAGTTCAGGTAAAATTGTCCTTTTTAGTATATTGGCCCTGCCTTCACATGCACAATTAATATTTTTCCAATTATTTCAATCAGATTTTATTTGTATAAAAAGATTTTATAATTTCGTTTATATAGCTTATGAGTCTGTTTTGACAGCTGTACTCTCAAGTATTTTATACTGTCTAGAGTTATCTTGAGTGGGTTAATTGTACTATCTCTTCCTACAGGGTTTTATTTGTTACACGTAGGAGTGCTGAAGATTTCTATGGATTTACTTTATATCCTGCTAATTTGCTAAAATTATTTCTTGTTTCAACTAACTTTTTAGTTGAGTCTTGCCCAGGGTCACACAGCTAGTAAGTGTTATGTGTCTGAGGCCAAATTTGAACTTAGGTCCTCCTGACCTCAGGGCTGGTGCTCTATCCACTGTGCCACATAGCTGCCCCTTTTTCTTCTCTTTTTTAATCAAATTGACTATTTCTTTATGTACTCCTTTTTTTTTCATAAAACCAACTCCTAGTTTTGTTTATTAATGTTATGATTTTTACTCTCAATTTTATTAATCTCACAATTAATTTTTAGGATTTCCAATTCAGTTTTAATTAGAGATTTTTATGATGTTCTTTTTCTACTTTTTTTAATTTCATTCAAAACTAATTAGTCTTTTCTTTCTCTATTTTGTTGATGTAAGCATTTAAGATAGGTTTCCCTCTAATCATTGCTTTTACTCTATCCAGATAATCATGTCTGGTCAGCACTTCTAGGCCTGGCTTCCAAAACAAAAGAGGGTCTTTTGATCTTACTTCACTCAGCATATGGTATTCTTCAGATGGGGGGCAAAAAAAAAAACATTAAAAACCAGGATGAATAAAAGAGGCACAAAAATCCACTGATGAGAACTCCTTAAAAAGCCAATTAACCAAATGCAAATATGTATGTATGTATGTATGTATGTATGTATGTATGTATGTATGTGTGTGTTCAATGAAAACAAGAATTTTTAAAAGAATTGGCCAAATGGGAAAAAAATATATAATGAATTTGGTGAAGAAAATAGATCCTTATAAAATAGAATTGGCTAAATGGAAGAGGCAGCACAGGAGCTCAGTGAAGACAATAATTCCCCCCCAAAAAAAGTATTAGAGTTGGGCACAAGGAAGGTAATAACTCCATGCAACATCAAGAAACAATAAAGCAAAATCAAAAGAATGAAAAAATAGGAAAACAGTGTGAAATATCTCATCTGAAAAACAACTGAGTTTTAAAATAGCAGAAAAAAACTTAAGCTTTATTGGACTACTTTAAAGACATGATTAAAACAAGAGCCTAGACATTATATTTCTAGAATCTATCAAGGAAAATTGCCTTGATGTCCTAGAACCAGAGGTAAAATAGAAATTGAAAGAATCTGCCATTCACCTCCTCAAAGATGTCACAAATGAAAATTCCAAAGATTGTTATAGCCAAATTCCAGAGGTCCCAGGTGAAGGAAAAATATTGTAAGCAGCCACAAAAAAAGGCAATTCAAATAATGTGAACCCTCATTTGGGATCACATAAGATTTAGAAGCTTCTACATTAAAGGATCAGAGGGCTTGGGATATGATGTTCTACAGGGCAAATGAGTTAGGATTACAGTGAAGAATCACCTATCCAGCATAACTTTGGGAGAAAATGGAATTTCATGAAATAGAGGACTTTCAATCATTCCTGATCAAAAGACCAGAGCTGAATTAAAAAAATGATTTTCAAATATGAGATTCGAGAGAGAAGCTTAAAAGGTAAATGTGAAAGATAGATCTTAAGGAATTCAATTGAGGTTAAACTGTCGACATTCCAACATGGGAAAATGATACTTGTTACTCTGAACTTTATCATAATTGATGAAGGGAAAAAACTGTGAAAAATTTAAAGAAGTCTCTTTTTAATGAAGGCATCATTTCTCTAATAAGCAGTGAACTGAGTCACATTTGTAAGAATACAAATCGTTCCCCAATTGGTAAAAGGTCAAAGATATGAACAGCTAGTTTGAAATCAAAGAAATCAATACTCACTTACAAATACTGTAAGTCACTTTTGATTAGAGAAATGTAAATTAAAACTACTCTGAAGTACCACCGCACACTGATCAGAGTGGCTAATAAGGACAATGAAAAATCTTGGAGGGGATCTGAGAAAACTGGCACACTGAAGCACATTTGGTACGGTTTTTAACTGATTCAAATATTCTAGACAGAAATTTGTTACAGGTTTTTCTGAAATCATCCTCCTCACCATTTCTCATTGCACAATAGTATTCTGTTGCAATCTTATACCACAAGTTGTCTAATCATTCTCCAGTTGATGGGCATCACCAAAATTTCCAATTCTTTGCCACTACAAAAAGAGCTGGTATAAATATTATTGCATATAAAGAATCATTTCCTTTTTTTGTTTTGTTTTGTTTTTATCTGTTTGGGATACAGACTCAGTACTAGTATTACTGGAGGAAAGGGTATGCACAGTTTAACATAATTTTGGGAATATAAGACTTACATAAATTGTTGCAAAATGAAGTGAGAAGAACCACACCAACACTGTCCACAGTACTTGCAGTATTGTATGATGATCAACTATGAGTGACAGCTATTCTCAGCAATAAAATGATCCAAGACAATCCCAAGCACTTATGATGAGAAATGCTTTTCACCTCCAAAGAAAGAACTGAAGAAATCTAAATGTAGATCAAAGCATATTTCTTTAAACTTCATTTTTCTTCTGTGTTTTTGTTTTTGGTCTGTTCTTTTTTCCACATTTATAACATGGAAATACTATTTGCATATTTGCTTGCCTTCTTGTCATTGAAGGGTGAAAGAGGGGAGGGAAGGAAGTTGGAAGTCAAATTTTTAAATAATGAATGCAAAAAAAATTTAGATATAAAGGGAATAAAATATTAAAATAACAAAAATTCAAATAGTTGAGAATTTCAAATTTAAATATTTTTAAATATTATAGAAGGGAGGATTCTGAAAATCTTTTCACATTACATATATATATGCATCTGATCTTGCTGCTTTTAAAAAAAATTACTCCAATTAATTTTCCACTTCAATTCCAATTAATTCTAATTACCTCAGAGGTAGAATTAGAGATAAGTGGTGTATAAAACACGTCTATACTTTGGGACATGCTCCACATATAAGTTTATCCCAAATTAAATAATAAGCATAAGTAAATAATAAACCTAAGCAAAATTGGATTTCCTTTTCAGTTAACACAACATAGTCCAAAGTTTCTTTCCACTAAGATAATTCATTGAACTAAAACTCTTTTCCTTAAAAACAAAAGAGAAACCTTAAAATGCCTAATAGTAAAATAAAAACAAAAACTAATAAGCACTAATGGAAAAAGAAATTCCATTCCAAATAACTACAAAATGCATAAAATATCTTGGAGGCAACCTACCGAACTGTACAAAAGACCCATATAGATTCAAATTATAAAATGTCCCTTAAAGAAATAAATAACAATGTAAACAGATAGAAGAATATCAAATGCTCTTTGATAGGCCCTGTTAATATAATAAACATGACAATATATCAAAACTGATATACTCTTTTGACGCAATCAAATGACCAAAATATTATATTACAGATCTTTGTAAAAAATAACAAAATGTATTTGGAAAAGCAAAAGATCAAGAATATCAATGGAAATTATCAAAAGTAGTAGACAAGAAAGAATAGCATGTCCTCACCTCAAATAAAGCAACAGTCATCAAATAACTTTATATTGTTTAAAAAAGAGAGAAAATACTGGAACAGACAACACAAGGGAGAATCAGAAACAATGGAACTTAGAGTTTGAAAAACCCAGTATTTGGTAGAGCGGAAAATATCAGGTGTCAAAGAAGAAGTTCCTGATTTGATCAAAGAAAAAAGAAATTGCAAAGAATGGGATACAAAGTAGATGTCCATTAAATGAAGACATGTTTAATAAATTGTGGAACATGAACATAACAGAATATTATTGTACAATAAGAAATTATGTGTATGAAGCACACACAACATAATTATAGTGGTAATTATAATTATTGTTATTACATTAATTAACATTTATGTAGGAAAGTAAGGACTTGTTCTGCTAAATAAATCATGGGATATTAATATAATGGAATATTATTGTTGCACAAGAATTGATGAAATGGACAGGTTCAGAAAAAAACTGGGAAGACATCTATGAACTGCTGCAGAGAGGAGTAGCACTAGAAGAACAACTTACACAATGACAACACCAGTATAGAAAAAATACTTTTGAAAGACTTTAGAATTCAAGTAAATAACACACGAATCCAGAGAACTGAAGATAAAACATACATGTCATCTCTAGCAGGGAAATGATGAAATTAAAATAAAGAGAAAGTATCTGCATTTTTGGCAAGATCTGGGTGTGATTTTTTCCCCCCTTAAATTGCTTTATAAACCTTTGAAAATGAAGTATTCAGGGGTCTCATGATATCATAAGCTGGGAGAAAAGGAGGAAAATTTTTATGTAATACCATAAATGAGACACTACAAGAAACCATTGACAAGTGTTATCACAGGAGAGAGGTGAATGATATCATGGAAGTGAGGCTAACAATGTCATGCCACAGAACAAATCATTTCAGGAGGGAGCAGGGTAGGAATTTTTTCCAAATTATGTCATTTCAGGAGGAAGGCTAAATTTGAATAGGAATTTGAATGATAGCATTCTCCCTAATACTGAGAAGAGAGAGAAGAGACAAGGGCACACTCCCTTGGTGTAGTACTGAGTGAGAAGACACAAGGAATTAAAGACAGAAGAGACAGTATTAGGGCACACACCCTTCGGGTAATACAGAGTAAGAAGCAGAAGGAATTAAAGGTTGATTTGGAGACAGTTGGAAGACTCTATGTGCATTTTTAAAAGAAGTGGTTAGTTCTTCCACTTCTGGGAGCCAAGATGACACAGTAAAATGGTAGTTGCTCTCACCCTCCTCTATTAACCTCTCAAAACCCAGAAAATATCACCCCAGTAAAAATCCCGGAACAGCTTAACCAAAAGAAATATGGGGAGCAGCAGAGCAGTAGCCCAGTCTCACTTTAGCACACCAGGAGGAGATCCTGGTGCCTTGGCATTCTACAGCAAAGTTCCTCAGCAGATCTAAGGAAGGCAGCACTGCAAGGGGCCCCAGGTGGATAAACATCGTGCAGAATTCTTCTGAAAGGAGCTGAAGAAAGCAACCTAGAGTTCTACTAAAGTTCCAGCCTTGCTGATTCCAGCCCAACACCACGTAACTTGTCAGAACCCTACAGCCTCCAACTGCCAACCAGGAGTAAATCCTGAAGCCCAGGTGGTAGAGCCAGCAAACACCAACACCTGGACCTCTGAGTGCCTCAGTGAGGATGAGTGAACCAGTGGAAACCAGCTCAGAAAGCCATCATGTGCCTTGGCATTCTATAGTAAAGGTGGTCCCAGTGCCTCAGCAGATCTGAGGGAGGCAGCACTGCAAGGGGCCCCAGGCAGATAAACACCCTGCAGCACCCATCTAAAAGGAGCTGAAGAAAGCTAAAGGAAAGGAAAAGCAGGTAACCTAGAATTGCCTGAAAGTTCCAGCCTTGCTGATTCCAGCCCAACACCAAGTAAGCTGCTGGAACCCTACAGACTCCAGTTGCCAACATGAGACCTCAGCACACAAAGCCTGTGACCAAGACCTAGGCACCCATCACATGAAGCTTGGATTAGTGCCCTCTCCTCACCAGTAGGAGAGCCTAATCTATTTAAAGGAAAAGGAATAAAGAAACCCTATGAGTAAAAAGAAACACATAGATTTATATTAGAGAAGAGTGAAGGTCAAGACAGAAATTCTGAAGAGGACAATTTTGTCAACAAACCCACATCTGCAGCCTCAAAAGGGAATATGAACTGGTCTGAAACCCAAAAAGCATTCTTAGAATGCTCAAGAAGGATTTTAAAGTCAAATGAGAGAGGTAGAAGAGTCCTTAAAAAATAAACTTGGCCTATTGGGAAAAAAAAGTACAGTGAAGAAAACTAGTCCCTAAAAAACACAATTGGCCATCTGGAAAAAAAAAAGTATGCTGCAGAAAACAAATCCCTCAAAAATACAATTGGCCAATTGGAGAAGGAAGTAAAAAAAATCTGAAAGAAGAGAAAATCTGTTAAAAATTAGAATTGGACAAATGGAGACTAATGACTCTATGAGAGAGCAAGAATCAGTTAAACAGAAACAAAAAAAAAAAAGAAAATAGAAAAATATATCAGGCTAAAACAACTAACATGGAAAATTGATCCAGGAGAGACAACTTAAAAATTATTGCACTACCTAAAAATCATGATGAAAAAAGAGCCTAGGCAGTATCTTTCAGGAAATCCTAAAGGAAAACTGCCCTGAAGTTCTGGAACAAGAAGGTAAAATAACCATAGAAAGAACCACGACTCACTACCTGAAAGAGATCCCAAATTGAAAACACCAAGAAATGTAATAGCTAAATTCCAAAATTACCTGATGAAAGAGAAAATACTGCAAGTGCCAGAAAAAAAGCAATTTGAAATATAGTGGAACCACAGTCAGGATGCACAGGACCTTGCAATTTCCACATTAAATGACCATAGAGTGTGGAACACAATATTCCACAAGGTGAAGGAGCTTGGATTGCATCCAAGGACCAACCACTCAGTGAAAATAAGCATAATACTTCAAGGGAGGAGATGAATATTCAACAAAATAGGGGACTTCCAAACCGTCCTGATAAAAAGACCAAAGTTCAACAAAAATTTGATCTTCAAGTACAAGATTCAAGAAGACATAAAAAGGTAATGGGACAGAAAGATATAATATAGTTTAATAAAGGGAAATTGTCTACATCCCTACAAGGGAAAAGACACTTGCAACTCTTGAGAACTGTATTATTACACCATGTTAAAGGAGTATACATAAAGGGGTGGATATAAGTTGACTTTGATGTAATGATAAAAAAAAATCTAATCAAGTGGGTTAATGGATCAAAAGTGGATTAATCTGATCTAGAAAATGTACTGAGAAGGAGGAGGCAGACAAGGGTAAATTACATTACAGGAAAAGACACAAAAACTATTACAGCAGAGGGAAAGAAGGGAGGGGGGATTGTTTGAACCTTACTCTCATCAGATTTATCTCAAGAAGGGCAAATAACATAATCAGTTAGGTATAGAAATCTAACTTGCCCTATAGGCAGTAGGAGGGAAAGGGGAAAGAAAAGGGAGGGGGGGAAAAAGGAGGGAAGAAGCAGTAAGAGTAAAGGGGAAGAAAAGGGAAAGGGCTAATAAAGAAGGAGGAGGGACTGAAGGAGCAGTGGTCAAAAGCAAAACACTAGTGAAGGGGGAAAGGAAAAGGAGAAAGAAAAGCATATGGGGGAAAATATGGAGAAAAAGACACAGATAGTAATCATAACTGTGAATGTGAATGGTGAACTCTCCCATAAAAGAAATGGATAGCAGAATGGATTAAAAACATAATCCTACAATATGTTGTTTACAGGAAACACATTTGAAAAACAGTGACACAAAGGGTAAAGGTAAAAGGCTGAGCAGAATATATTATGCTTCAGCTGAAGTAAAAAAGGGGTAGCAATCCTGATCTCAGACAAAGCAAAAGCAAAAATAGATCTTCTCAAAAGATAAGGAAGGAAACAATCCTGCTAAAAGGCACCATAGACAATGAAGTAATATCATTACTATTCATAGGTACCAAATGGTATAGCATCCAATTCTTAGAGGAGAAGTTCAGGGAATTACAGGAAGAAACAGACAGCAAAACTATATAGTGGGGGACCTCAACCTCCCTCTGACTAGATAAATCTAACCACAAAATAAACAAGAAAGAAGTTAAGGAGGTGAATAGAACATTAGAAAAGTTAGGTATGATAGACCTCCGGAGAAAACTGAATGGGGATAGAAAGGAATACACTTTTTTCTCAGCGTACATGGCACATACACAAAAATTGACCATTACTAGGGCATAAAAACCTCCAATCCAATGCAGAAAGGCAGAAATATTAAATGCATCCTTTTCAGATCATGATGCAATAAAAATTATATGTAATAAAGGACCATGGAAAGTAGACTAAAAAATAATTGGAAACTAATAATCTAATCCTAAAAAATGATTGGGTCAAACAAAAAATAGAAACAATCAATAATTTCATTCAAGAGAATGACAATAATGAGACATACCAAAACTTATGGGATGCAGTGAAAGCAGTTCTTAGGGAAGTTTTATATCTCTAAATGCTTACATAAATAAAATAGAAAAAGAGGAGATCAATGAATTGGGCATACAACTAAAAAAACTAGAAAAGAACAAATTAAAAATCCTCAATTAAACACAAATTAGAAATATTGAAAACCAAAGGAAAAATTAAGAAAATTGAAATTAAGAAAACTATTGAAATAATAAATAAAACTAAGAGATGGTTTTATGAAAAAAAACAATAAAATAGATAAACCTTTGGTTAATTTAATTAAAAAAAAAAGAAAGAAACCAAATTACTATTATCAAGAATGAAAAGGTGAAGCTACCACCAAGTAAGAGGAAATTAAAACAATAATTAGAATTATTTTGCCCAACTGTATGCCAACAAATTTACAATCTTACAAATATATAAATTGCCCAGATAACAGAAGAGGTAGAAAATACTTAAATAACCCCATCTCAGAAAAAGAATTGAACAAGCCATTGATGAACTCCCTAGGAAAAAATCTCCAGGGCCATGGATTTACATGCGAATTCTATCAACATTTAAAGAACAATTAATTCCAATACCATACACACTATTTGGGAAAACAGGTGTAGAAGGAGTCTTACCAAATTCTTTTTATGATACAAATATGGTGCTATACCTAAACCAGGAAAGTCAAAAAGAGAAAGAAAATTATAGACAATTTCTCTAATGAATATAGATGCAAAAATTTAAACAAAATATTAGCAAATAGATCACAGCAACTTATCACAAGAATAATACACTATGACCAGGTAGGATTTATACCAGGAATGCAGGGTTGGTTCAATATCAGGAAAACTATCAGCATCATCACACAAAACCAACAGAAACCACATGATCATCTCAATAGATCAGAAAAAGCTTTTGAAAATACAGCACCCATTCCTATTAAAAACAGTAGAAAGATAGATACAATGGAGTCTTCCTTAAAATAATAGCATTCTATCTAAAACCTTCAGCTAATAATATGTAATGTGGACACACTAGAAGCATTTCCAACAGATCGGGGTGAAACAAGGATGTCCATTATCACCACTGTTATTCAAAATTGTACTGGAAGCATTAGCTTTAGCAATAAGAGAAGAAAAAGAAATTGAAGGTATTAGAATAGGCAGAGAAGAAATAAAGATATCACTCTTTGCAGATGACATGATGATATACTTAGACAATCAAGTGAAAAACTATTTGAAATAATAAACAACTTTAGCAAAGTTACAGGCCATAAAATAAAGCCACATAAATCATTGGTATTTCTATATATTACCAAGAACTGTGAGGTACCACTTCACACCTATCAGATTGGCTGACGTGACAAAACAAGAAAATGATAAATGTTGGAGAAGATGTGGTAAAATTGGAACACCTAATGCATTGTTGGTGAAGTTGTGAAATGATTCAACCATTTGGGAGAAGAATTTGGAACTATGCCCAAAGGGCTATAAAAATGTGCATACCTTTTGACCCAGCAATAGCACTTCTAGGGCTGTATCCCAAAGAGATCATGCAAATGGGAGAAGGACCCACATGTACAAAAATATTCATAGCAGCTCTTTTTGTGGTGGCAAAGAATTGGAAATTAAGAGGATGCCCATTAATTGAGGAATGGCTGAGCAAGTTGTGGTATATGAACGTAATGGAATACTATTGTGCTATAAGAAATGATGAACATGCTGAAATCAGAAAAACCTGAAAGACTTGTATGGTCTGATGCTGAGTGAAATGAGCAGAGCCAAGAGAAGGTTGTGAACAATAACAGCCACATTGTGTGATGACTAATATTGATAAACTTAACCATTCCCAGCAATGCAAGGATGGAAGATGTCTCTAGAGGCCTCATGATGGAAAATGCTATCAATATCCAAAGAAAGAACTATGAAAGCTGAATTGCAATTTTTTTCCTCTTCTGTTGAGTTTTGTTTCCTCTTTCTGATGGTTACTCCTTTTGGTTTTAATTTTTACTTACAACACCACTATGTGAAAATATGTTTAATAGGAATGTAAATGTATAGCCTATATCATATTGTGCACGCTCTTGGGGAGGGTAGTGGGGAAGAAGGGTGAGAAAAATTTTAAACTGAAAAGCACATGGAAGTGATTATTGATAAATCAAAATAAATTAACATAATTTTTAAAAAGAAATTTAAAGAAATTTAAAAAATAGAAGATATGGTTATATGAAGTTGAGCAAAAGTAGTATTTCCCTAGGGAAAGAAAATCTTGCATTGTCCTGATGAAAATCTCAAGCTTATCTATACCCTATCATAGTAACACCAAACTTCTAAAGGTACAGCTATAAAATTATCATCTTGATTCCATATAATTAAGAAAAGCTAAGAAACTCTTAGTTATTCTGTTTGGGGCATAGACAAGAAAGGTAGCAAATAGTTATGTAGATATTGTGGTAGTCAGCAGTCAGTAGTTTGATTTAACTGTAACAGGAAAACTGACAACTCTGTCTTAGATGATCCCATCACATTTTTTTTTCCATTTCCTCCCTTCAGGCAGCCCAGTGGGTCTGACTTTCCAGAGATTTACTCTGGCCTGGAGGGCCCCTGGTAATATGCAATGCAAAATTAAAATTATAGGAAGGAGATTCCCCATTAAGGAAAGATACTCGAGACCTCTACTTGCACTAACTCCACTCCCCGTAACAACACTAATAAATTTATTTTTAGCCCACTGACTTCATGATGGTCTAAATTTCTGAGGTCTAATTTTTTCCCCTATAATTTAAGGAAGTTATTGTACTATATATCAGTAAAAGGAATCTACTTCATGTCAAACCAGCCCTCTCCTAGAAATTGACCCCCCCATTACTTCTTCCACAGCATTTAGGAAGAGAGATTCTATTATATCCTCTTTGCAGTTTATCATAACCTCCCTGTCAACTTCCTTTGAGCAAATTAAATAAATTTAGACCAATACTCTTCTGGGTTAACCATAAGTTTATCTTATTGTTGTGCCATAATTTGGACCAATTGACCTAGTTATCGGGAGTGAGATGACTTGGCTTCAAATTTTACCTTTGACACTGTGTTCTACTAAGAATCATTTAAATTCCGTTATCTTCAGTTTTGTCTTTGTGAGATATTAGACTAGGTGCCCCTGGAGGTCTTTATTAGCTCCACAACTGGACAAGCCATTTAACACTATTATTACTGAATGTAGCAACTATGTGAGCATCAGTGGACAACACAAATTTTAAAGAAATAAATAAGCTTTGTAATAGATTGCTGTAGGAAAAGGGGGAAAGGAAAGAGATGGTACAGGAAGTAATTATTCTCAGAAAACAGGAATGACTACAAGATGATCCCCAGGGAAGATTTTTTTCTTTTGCATGATTACATTTACATGATAATTTTACATGATTTACAGGTTAATGTCATTCTGTATTTGGGGGGATTAGCATTTTGTAAGTGGTAGATTTGCAATTTAAGTGCAATCATCTTTTTTATTGTGCTGTGTAATGGAAAGGCTTGTTGTGCTCTGTGAATTGAATGTGAAATGTATTTTTTAAAAACATCCAATTCAACTCAAATCCCAGTGTGGAGGCTCTGCAGGATCTGTCATCAGGATAAAAAATAAAGTCACACAAGACTGAAGTTTTTCTCCTAGACCTGAGGATTTGTGCCGGTTTTCATACCAAGGGATAAAGAAGTTTCCATGTCCTCCTCCCTTCATTCTTCTTGTTTGTCCTTCATTCTCAAAGGGGACCATGGCATCAAGAAAGTGATGTCAAGACTTGCAAGTGAATTGGATTAAAGTGGTGGAAGGCTCTGCAAAATCACCAGACTCACTTTCTTCTCCAGAGCCATCAGGGTCAGGGGCAAGAAATAAATCAGGATGAGTAAAATATCCCCCACATCCCTTCAATAGAAGGGAAAACAGCTGCCACCTCCTTGGGCTTAGTCTTCTCCCTGATCTGCAAAGAGAAGGATCCTCCACAACTGGTTCTAAAACCCAGGAGAGCATTTTATGACACTAAGAACATGCAACATTGATGATGCAAAAGACAGTGTCTGTCCTTCCCCATCACTCCAATTATTCTCAATACCAAGAAAATGCATGTTAGGCTTTTTTCGTGTTACTGATATTTTTTGAGGCAGTCCACTCCAATTTTTGGTTACGGAAGCACCCTAAGTGTCTCTTATCCTTGATTTTGAATTGAATCTGCTCATGGGTACTTTTTCCCTCTATGTCTCTGCCCCTGTCCCTTGGCTCTTGTGTTTCCTTCTGCTTGTTTTTTTTGCTTATTTTTAAAATTGGAATCCACGTGTTTTTTACCTTTACTGCCAACCATGTTCTCTCATCTCTCTCTTCCACCTACAGTAAATGAAGAATGAAATGGACAAGAGATGCGAAGAAAGCTTCCATTATATCTCTAGGAATATACTGTTTCTAATGTAGGCCCACAATGTATGGTGGGACAGTGACATAAGCACCCCAAGAAACCAACCCCCCATTTCTTCTTCTATAGCTTTTAGAAAGAGAACTTATACTATATTCTCTTTGTAGTTTATAATAACCTCCCCCTCAACTTACTTTGAGCACATTATGCCCTTATGGGGCATGAGTTTGTCTTCTACACTGTCAGAGCATTTTGGACTGAACTTCCAAATGAAGTCACCACTCTCCTTACTCAGAGCTCCGAAGTCTGCCATCTCTATGTCCTCAGGAAACAGAGTATCTTTTCCTGCTATTATTTACTTTCTCTTTCTTTTGTCCCTGAGTAGGAAAAGGGGGTGGGTCAGTGCTCTTATTTCATGGGGGAGAAGGGGTGAAGATGGGAAAATAAGGGTAAGGGTTTGCAAGGTCCATTAGGACCTTTCCAAAAAATCAAATTATTTTCACATTGATATTGTGAAATCATGTATAATGCATAGAATCTGAACTGTGTCAATTTTGTGTGTTTTTTTTCCTTCACTGGCACAGGACTTGTATTTTCATTTTTCAGTCACTGCTTCATAATCTTTAAAATAGAAAAGAAAAATTCTATACATTATGCAGAACACAGTTAAATTTTACAAGCAGGTCCTTTCCCCTTTTTTTTATTCTCATTGGATTATAGAAGTAATAGTGGATTAAAGGGTATCCTTACGGTGTGGCAAAGAAATGGAAATTGAGGTGATATATATGAATTGAGGAATTGCTAAATTATCTGTGATATATGATTATGATGGAATATTATGGTGCTACAAGAAATAACAAGCAAGATGATTTCAGCAAAACCTGAAACACTTACTTGAACTGATACAAAGTAAAGTGAGCAGAATCAGAAGAACGTTGTACATAGTAACAGCTATATTTCTTGTTGATCATCTGTGATGGACTTAGCTCTTCTCAGTAACACAATGATCCAGGATATTTCCAAAAGACTCAAGAAGAATCATGGTATCCAACTCTGGAGAAAGAACTACAGAGTCTGAATGCAGATCAAAGCATACTATTTTCACTACTTTTTGAGTTTTTGTTCTTTGTCCTGATTTTTCCCTTTTGTTATGATTCTTCTTTCATAATATGCCTAATGTAAAATATATTTCACATGATTGTACATGTACAAAGGAGGGAGGGAGAAAAATTTGGAACTCAAAATCTTATAAAAATGAGTGTTGAAAACAATCTTTACATGTCATTGGAAAACATAAAATACTATTAAGTGCAAAAATAATAATATTAAATTTTAAAGGTCATCAATGTTTGTCAGTACCTGAATATCTACATCCATGAACAGACATTTTGAATACTGAATGGGTGATCAGAAATGGAGTTTAGTAAACAAGACACCAAGCACAGTTCTTTTCATTAAGTTTAGATGAGCTGAATCCTCACTTTCCAAGATGTCGAACAATGATGACTGCATAGAAACTCTTTTCTAAACATTTGTGTTCTGGTGCCAATGGAGTCAACATTGCTGAGGAGGCAGTCACTAATTGCTATTGAGTACAAAAAGCTCAGGTGTCAGGGTAAGAAGGCATGTGAGAGGAGAAACTAAAATTTCCTTACTTTTAAAAATGAATTTAAATCCTTTTTAATAAGTCATTGGAGCGGGGGTTGCCCATTTGTTTTAATAGTTTTGGGATTCTATTGGTTAGCCAGTCCGTACAACTTCCTCATGTAGAATCAGTTCCTTCCATACTTCAAGCGTAAAAATACTCTTAGTTTGATTAATGAAATTACTTACATCAGCTAAAGGTATAAACACATTTTTTTAATACTTGATTACAAGTTGTGGGTGGGACACTCTTCAGTCTCTATGTAAAGGCATTTTTAATCCATGAATAATACATGTGATATTGCTGTATGCACATAGTACTGAGAAGATTAAAATAGATCCTGTGTCATTTTCTTATTGATCTTATTTACAACTAATTGATTATGCCCTATAACTGAGTACTTAGTTATGGTTCTATGTCTAAACTTAGTTCAGAATTCAGCTGACCTGTAAGGGTTAAGGTCTGAAATCCAGTTCTCTTGCTAAGCACTGTGCTGTTGTGTCTCAAGGAATGCTGCTAACCTTGAGGGAATATGGTTTGCCATGAGGGAATTGGGTCTAATATCTTTACATCACCAAACTATCCTTCAGGAATATCTGCTTTGCTATTCAGAGAAGTCTGGACCATTATTTTCAAACATGAAAGTAGACTTCAAGTAACCACTTCTTAGACATAAATGGGAAAGAAGGAGGGTTGGTGTTAGGCCCCACTCCAAATTTCCAAACAATCATGTTGTTCCCCACACTTCACCTACGTAAAAAAGTCATGTTGACCACAAGCCCTTGATGTCACCAATCTTGTTTTGTTCTTTGCTCTGTACTTGCCAAAATCTAAAAAAGGGGGGCTGTTTTTTGCTTGGGATCTTTGGCTGGAGACTGAGGCAGTTGTCGACCCATCTTGTTCTCAGGTTACCAGCCTTGATAATAGAAGGTATTCTTGCTTAGAGAAAGGTGCCTTAATTTACCTTATTGTTAAATTTAACTCATAACAATACTCAATAATTTGTTATATCTCATATGGATATGTTAAAATCAGAGATTTACTCATTATGTACATAACATGGAAATCACAAATAGAAGCAAATTTCAGCAATATGGGGGGAGCCAAATTCAGAAAGCAACAGAAGGTCAAATCAGCAGCAAGTATTCATTTATTGAGCAAAGCAAACTATGTGCCAAGCACAGCGCTAAGTACTGTGGATATAAAGAAAGGCAAAATATTGTTCCTGTTTTTAAGGAAGTCAGTCTCATTCAGAGAGAAAACATTAAAATAATAAAGCACTATATATCTATCTATATCTGTGTGTTTACATGTGTATATGTATATATGCAGCATAACAAATGTGGAATTAGACAGGATGGGGAAAATAGAAGGTGGGGAGCATATTAGGTAAGGTTTAAGGAGGTCAAGGGGGCCAGGAGGCAGGGATGAGGAGTAGAAGAATTCCATCCAGTGTAAATACACACTAGAGAGATGGAATCTGTTGTGAAAGGAACAGCAAGGAGATCAGCCTCACTGGATTGATGAGTATGTGGAAAGGACTAAGGTAGAATAACACAAGAAGGAGCCATACTAGAAAAGGATTTAAAAGTCAAATCAGAACATGTATTTTATTCTGGAGTAACCAGAAATTGGGAAAAAATGGTCAGATCTATGTTTTAGGAAGGTGATATGGATAGCTGAGTTTAGTGTGGACTGGAGTGAAGAGAGTACTGAGGCTGGGAGAACAACCATCAGGCTAGCAGAATAGTCTAGCTGTGAGTTGGTAAAGGCCTACCTCAGCCTGTTTGCGGTGCCTTGAGGAGAAAAGGGAGAGTGTACAAGATTTGTGATAAAAGTAGAATGGATAGTACCTAACTACCAATTGATGATGGGGTACAGGTGGGACTGAGTGAGGCATTAAGAATGATAGCTAGCTACCCGAAAAGTTGCTTTCTCCTGGGATAAAAACAAACAAACAAACAAACAACAAAACAAAAAAACAATACAAGCCATAAATAAAATTCACTCTACACCTGTTGCTGGATATAGGTATCTTTTAGTTTCTACATAATAAGCTCAATCCACTTCTTGCCTCACTGACTTCACCTGATGGCAGGGGAAATTTTTATCAGGTCTCACGTATCTTTTCCTCACTGTGTCTCTTGCACAGTAATACACAGCTGCATCCTCAGTCTTAAGGGAAGTCATTTGTAGATATAACATGCTGTTGCCATCATCTCTGGAGATGGTGAATCGGTCTTTCACAGAGTCTGCATAGTATGTACTTCCACCAGTGCTAATTCTTGCAATCCATTCCAGTCCCCTTCCTGAAGCCTGGCGGACCCAATTCATCCTGTAGCTGCTGAAAGTAAATCCAGAACCTTTGCAGGACAGCTGTAGAGATCCCCCAGGCTGTATCACATCTCCCCCAGACTCCACCAGCTGCACATCACACTGGACACCTGCAACACAGAGACATTGCATTAAAGTCAATAGTCACATGAAGTCACCACTTCAATTGTCCCTTCCTCTCCATAAAACTACCTTGGAAAATCGTCAGAAGGAAAATCCAATTCAGCCTAAATTTCATGGTGAGTTTCTAGGTTAGTCCTCTGCGCAAAAGGACACAGAGAGCTTGAGTTTGTCTCCCAGAGGAGGTACAGGTACAAGTTTGGGGCTGCTTTTCATCCCAGTAGGGAGGGACCCAATTTGCATGTCTTGCTCTATTCAAAAAGAGGAAGAACACCTTCTTCCTCCCAGGGAGAAGTTTCTTTCCTGAACTTCAGAAAGTTCTCTCAGAACTAGTTGCAAAGGACTGGGGAATTTTGTTGACACTGAGACTCTCAGAGCTGATGGTTTTGACTCAGTGTCATCCATCCCACATCACTTCAATAGCACTAAATAGTTGGATCACATGTAGTAGGCTTTTCTGTGCTCCTAATACATTTCTAATTAATCTTAGCCCATTTCTGATTGTCAAAGCTCCTCAAACATCTTCCATTTACAATGACCAACAGATTGACTCTCTTTTGTGAATCAGTTTCTTCTCAGAGTCTCATTTCCTGATCCTTGGCACTCTACTGCTTCCTAATTCAACTTTTCATCTCCTTTTACCTGGGAATACATTTCACCTAAATTATTTACCCATAGCTTCAGTTATACTCACTCACTGCTTGGATAAGTATAGCTCATATACCTTTTTTAAGCCTTCTAGGTGGAGAAATCGCGTTATGAAAGTCACAGTTCACAAAAAGAGATTTGCAAGTCTCCTCCAACAATACCTTGTTCCTCAGAGAGACATAGCCTATTTAATGGAGAGAGAAACTGTTATCCTC